>NW_015171511.1:1429576-1522963 GCF_001447785.1 Gekko japonicus | reverse complement strand
GTGCAGGAGGCCACCCAGAACTCTGTTCCTGAACTCTCACAGATTCCTTCCTCTTGCCAGAGCCTGGACATCATTATGGTTGCCTGGGCAACAGGCAATGAGGACCAAGAGGAAGGAACCTGTGAGAGTTCAGGAAGCCCAATAGGGAATGCATGGTTTGCCTAGGGTTGCCAGCCCCCCCCCCCGGCCACTGGCATGGAATGGGGGGGGGGGTAGGGTTGCCAGATCCAGGTTGGGAAACTCCTGGAGATTTGGGCGTGGAGCCTGGAGAGGACAGAGATCTCAGTGGTGTACGATGTCATGGAGTTCACCCTCCAGAGCATCCATTTTCTCCAAGGGAACTGATCTCTGTAGTCTGGAGATGAGCTGTAATTCCGGGGGATCCCTAGGCCCCACCTGGAGGCTGGCATCCCATTTTTAAAGAGGCCTGGAAGACAGAAGTGGGAAGGATGATTACAAGGGAAGGGAAATTGGGCTGGGGCAGAGGACTATAAAGGGAGGGGGCAGCAGCAGGGGAAGACATAAGTGGGCAAGACAGGAGGTTGCCACCACTTCCCCCCGATCTGCCACTGCCTCAGTTGGTTCATGGCAGATCCCCCAATTTTCTGGGTGTCTGTCTGCTAACAGCCAGCTGGACAGTGGGGGAAACCCCGCCCCCAAATAGGGTTGTTGTGCAACTATGTCCCTGATGTGATGATGTCACGTGGAAGTGACATCATCACATCAGGACTCACTCACAACTTTAATGCCAGTAGCTCACAAAGTAGAATTTTTGCTCACAAGACTCCACAGCTTAGAGGGAGCGTTGGTCACTAGTAGATTTTAATGTGTGGCAGAGTATATATTGGGAAAGCTGCTCTTTCAGGTATTCTGGACTCAAATTGCGAAGGGCTTTAAGATTAAGATTATGTACCTTAACCCAGCCATGTACACCTGTGTGCATGCTGGTCCCAAGCCCGGATAAATGGGGAGTGCTGGAGAAAGACCCGGTGACCTACTCTGGAAAAATCCACCAAGAAAATTTTATGGAAAGGTTCCTGCGCATTCCTTGGACAGCAAAGGTGACAAACAAGTAGGTACTGGAGCACATAAAACCAGACATGGCATTGGAAGGAAAAATAACAAATCTGTGACTGACTTATTTCGGCCATGTCATGTGGAAGAACTCACTAGAAAAAACAATTATGCTTGGATTGGCTAGCGGCAAAAGGAAACCTGGCCGCCAAAGAATATGGTGGCTAGACTAGGGCTGCCAAATACCCCCGGGGGGCGGATTTCCCCCCGCTTTCGAGCCCCGATTTCCACCCCTGCGGAATCGGGGCCCGGGGGAAACCCCACCCCCGCCTGCACATCACCCGGATGTGACGTCGCACGCTGGGGCAGGGCCACAGCCATTTGAGGGGAAAACATAGAGTTTTCCCCTCAAATGGCTGTGGCCCCACCCCAGCGTGTGACGTCGCACCCGGGTGACGTAGATGCGGTGCGCGCGCGCACACCGGGAGATGGCCAGGGATCCCCCGCCGAGGAGGTAAGAGAGATTTGGCAACCCTAGGCTAGACACCATAAAAGCTGACACCAGCCTGAACACGGAACAACTCAAACAAACAGTACAAGATCGAAAACGTGGAGAGAGAAGGCCCTTAGAATCGCCAAGAGTCAAACACGACTGAATGGCTAACAACAATAAATCAGAACCTCGAACCTGGCCAGCAGATACGTCTGGCAGCCAATGGAACTCATGGAGAACTAGTTGTGTGTTCTCTGTAATCTGCTTTGGTAGCCTGCCTGTAACATTTCCTTGAACTGAAGTTTCTGAATCATTTTCAAGGGCAACTCCACACATTACTTGGCTCCCAGGCAAATTTGGGCCTCTTTGTATAAATTTACTAAAGATTGTGGGTGATTCTCTTAGCCTATGAATATATTTTTTTCCATTCTGAAAGACAAGTTTACAAGATGAAAAGATAACAGAAGTTCTGAATCTAATATGACTCATGTTCATTTGCTCTGAAAGCCTGAATGTAAAAGTGAAAATATTCATAGCACTATGGCAGGAGTGTTGTCCGAGTCCAAGGGGAAAACAGGGAGCATACCATCCCATGAAAAATGCTTCCAGTGGGCCAGATACACGTCTAGTAATAACACGTGTTGTAATTTAATGTCATAGCAATGCTTTCTCCATCATTCAGGAATTCCACTTCCAGATCCTCCTGGTAAGCACTCTGCCTTTGAACTCCATTCAGAAAAAAAAATTATTACCCCACAAGAATGTTGGCTCGTCTGGCTCCGCTTGCTCAGAATGTGATGCTGGAGCCAATATTTAGACGAATGAATAATTGGAGGTCAAGATGCACTAAGAAGAAGTGAATATATTATCCTCCGGCTGCCGAACCTTTTCAAATTCATTATTGGAGTTTCACAGAGTTGATATTTTAGTTGCTGTCTTGCTTAGACGTGCCTTGGTTTTGAAATGGCAGCAAGATCAGTATAAGGAGGGGCCTGATTTCCAGGGAATCACATTTAGCAGGGGTCTCCAACCTTTTTGACTCTGTTGGGCACATCTGGAATTTTGGACACAGCACGGAGGGCACAGCAACAAAATGGCTGCCACAAAATGATTGCTACCGCTTAACTTCCGTAACACAGTGCAGATCCTTGTGCCACAGTGCCAGCTGCTGCCAAAGCAACATAAAAAAAAATCAGTGCAGCCAATCAAATACAGGGGTCATTTCGTAGAAAAAGAGCTAGGGGGACTCATTAGCGTAACTCATTAGCATATGACACACCCCCTGACATCACCGGAAGTGTGTCCTCCCCACAGCCGGCGGTGACCTCCAGCGGGCACCAGCAGGGAGCTCCAGGCCCTGCCCTCCCGCACCTCACCCGGGGGGATGGCGTCCCCCCCCCAAATGACCCCTGATCAAATATCCAGTAGTTAATCAGGAGCCCTACTTGGCCCCACCCACTTCCTAAAACATGTGGTGTGCACCAGAAAAGGGGTCTGCGGGCACCAAGTTGGGTGCATTTAGGGAAGGATCCGGCAGGAAGGAAGGAGAGAGAAATTGTACGGTTTATTACAGAAACCTGAGGGCTTAGGACAGTGACTTCTCAATGCTAGACCCAATGGTCTTCCCACTGGAACATACCCTGATATAATGGTAGGGACATGTGAACCAATGGGTGCAGCAGAAGTAATTTAAGGGTTACAAAATCAGAATGAGTTCTGAAAGGCATCATTTTGGTCAGATTTTTTTCTATTTGATAGACTGAGTCCTCCTCTTTGTTCATCCCTCCTGACAAATGGCTATTCAGGACAATCTGATAAGGAGTTACATATACACACCCCACGCCTGAGGACTGGATTAAAAGAAAACCTCTTGGGAAATGCATGCACGGCATCCATTTGTGTACATGTTCCCACCTGTCTGCCTCTTAGGGCTTTCAGAAGATGTAAAGTAGAACTATGTTTAGTAGTGGCCCATTGCGTTAACTCTACTCTGCTGCCTCCTATGACGTGATCTCAAAAATCACCCAGTGCACAGGTTCATATAGGGACAGACAGGGCTTCAGATATGTGCGTCCCAGATCATAAAGGTAAACCAGCAGCTTAAATTGACGTCAGAAGCATAGAGACGCCATGAAAATGCTGTTGGTGAAGAGGTGACCAGATATGCCCTTTACTTCCATAGGGTTGCTTGCTGAGTACTGGCAACTGACAGGAGGCTTGGAAGGGCAGGGAAATTCAAGTCACCATTGCTTCAATAGCATGACATCACTTTTGTGTGACTCCGGAAATGACATAATTACATCAGGACAACTGTGATTTTCCCTGGCATTTTTTCTGGCTGCCCTTCTGAGTGGCGGCAAGGGTCAGGGGCGGCGAGTGGGAGGTCTGGCAGCCCGAACATCCTGAGAGATATATGTTTACACTACCTCTGGGACGGCAGCATGATTAGAAGCAAATTAAATAGAGTTCCATTTGATATATATGTACACTTAATAGTGGGCAAGGAGTGCAGAGAGGTGAGAGTAGCCAGATCTAAAATAAACTTTTCCAGGGGCTTTCATGTATTCCACTGCATATTGTTATTGCTCTCATTTAGATAGCAGGAAAAAATGCTTTGCAATCTCTTACAGGGCACTTCGACACCCTTCTAAATCCACTGACTTTAATGGACTTAGAAGGAGCTCTTTATAGGACTGCGCTGTTAGTCTGTTGATATGATAAGAACATTGTGGTCATTATTATTAGCCACAAGGTATAGATAGGAACTCTCAGTCTGGGGCAAGGGATGCTCTGTATTCTTGGTGCTGGAGGGGGACAACTGTGGGAGGGCTTCTAGTGTCCTGCCCCCACTGCTGGACCTCCTCATGGCACCTAGTATCCTTGGCCACTGTGTGACAGAGTGTTGGACTAGATGGGACTTTGGCCTGATCCAACACTGGCTTCTCTTATGTTCTTACGTTTTTATGTCATTATTATGTCCGTTTTGCATAAGTGAATCTGAGCCTCAGACATACTACAAGAGTAATCCTAAGCAGGTCTATGCAGAGGGAGTCTAATCAAAGGGACTTACTCCCTGGAAAGTGTTCGTAGGCTGGTGTTGTGACTTACTCAAGCTGCAAGATGGATGGGACTTGATCCCGTATTGCCTGCTGCCGCCCTAGCTGCACTGTCCATGGGCTGGATTACACTGTGACTTTGGATACAGCAGTTTGTTAAACACATTTGTGGCTGTTCTGTTTTCTTCTTGATATGGACTCCTCAGTATGCTGTCTATTGTATGTTATTTAAGTTGGAAGGGATGACTTATAGGGCATGTTTTATGGAACCATTAATTCATACCATGGTTGACTTCCACCACCTAAGAAGTGTCTTAATGGCTCCATAAAACACACCCTGGAGTATGTTAAAATGATGATGAGATTGATCTTCAGCTTTATATATTACTGTTTAAAACATGACTGGACTTAATTACAGAAGAAGACTACACGGCAAGTAAGAGAAGGGCAGGCTGTTTCCTGGTTTAAGATTTTGCTACATTCCATTTAATTATAGATTTGTTTATTAGTTGCTGTAGATTTTCCGGGATGTGTGGCCGTGGTCTTGGCATTGTAGAACCTGACGTTTCGCCAGTAACTGTGACTGGCATCCTTGGAGGTATAAACACAGAAAGATGGAATACTCTCTGTTTATACCTCTGAGGATGCTAGTCACACTTACTGGCGAAACGTCAGGTTCTACAATGCCAAAACCACGGCCACACATCCTGGAAAATCTACAGCAACTAATGAACTCTGGCCTTGAAAACCTTCGACAACATATAGAGTTCTTTGTCCTTCACTGTCCTGGTACCAAGCACATATGCACTTCCTTTCAGTATCTGGCCTCACCCTATAGCTGAATCTGTACAATAGCACCCTTTGCTGGGCATCAAAATAACACTGATTCAATATACCTGGAAAGAGACTCTGAGTTACTGTGTATTTCAGTATTACAGTGATTAAATAGACAGATATACTCAATGTTCCCTCTATGCTGAGTTAGTGTGAGCCAGCTCACAGTTTTTTTTAGCCTCTGGCTCAAACATTTTTGTCCTAGCTCAGGAAGGATGGCTCCAGAGCAAACTAATTTATGCAGCAGCCAAATTGCTCCTCACAACTTTAATGCCAATAACTCACAAAGTAGAATTTTTGCTCACAAGACTCCACAGCTTAGTTAGGGGGAGCATTGGATATCCTGTATTGCTGTGGTTGCTGGTTAATTATTCTTCTGTTTTGTGTTATTTGGGTGGGCATTAAATGACTTGTTTGCAGATTTTGCTGCTTCCAAAGAGGCAACCTGCAACTTTTGTTAGGTTAATGGCTCCCAATAGTCAGTTAATGTTTTTCAATGGATACTCTAATTGTCAAGAGACTGGAGAAGGTGACTCTTCATGTCTGAGGACAGGCTGTGGTTGTGTGTGAACAAGCCTCACCCCCTGCTCCCAGCAGCCCTCAGTCAGAGCAAGAAGCAGCCAGGTAAGTTGCAGAGCTCCCCCCAGCCCCCCCGGTCTAAAACAGTCCAGTGGCACCTTTAAGACCAAGTTTTATTCAGGTCCAAGCTCTCCCTCCTCTGCAAGGACAGATCTGCATGTTCCCCCCCCCCCCCAATAGCTAGCCATCCAAAACAGTCCAGTGGAGCCTGAGTGGTGGGTGTTGCCTTCTGACATACTTCCGGTGAAGTCAGGGTGTGTGGCATATGCAAATAAGTTATGCTAATGAGTTACGCTAATGAGCTCCTGCACCTCTTTTTCTACAAAATGACCCCTGTATATATCAAACACATTTATTCCACTTCTCCTGGAGAAAATGGCTGCTTTGGAAGGTGGGCTATATGGCATTATACCCTACTGAGTTCCCTCCCCTACCTAAGCCCCGCCTTCCCAGTCTCCACCCTCAAAACTCCAGGTATTTCTGAACCCGGGGATAACAACTCTACCTTCACCTAGGGGTCACCGAGATCAAGGTGAGGCCTGGCATTCTCCTGGAAATACAAATGAACACCGGACTGCAGAGCTCAGTTCCCTGCAAGGAAATGGCAGCTTCCGAGAGGGCAAAGTCTATATAGCATCAACACTAGAGATGTAAAATTTCCGGAAATTTTGAAGCTTGGAAAAAAACCTGGTTTTTTTCCCAGTTTTTTTTCGGGGGAGAAATGGACATTTTCAGAAAAATTGAAAAAAATGCTATATTAGCATTTATTTTGTCTTTTCTAGATTGAAAGTCATTCTGTTACTTTAGGAACATAAAATATGACTATGGACATTTTTACTTGGCATGAAATTATCACAACTAGCATATTAAAAATAAAATATATCCAAACAATTATTACAAACAGAATACCTACCCACATGCAAAAACAAAACTGAAACCTTTTTATTTTCTTCTGACAATAGCACCTCCTAAAGGAACAAATGCATCTTGTTCTTGCATTGCAGAGTTCAGTTTGTAACCTAGGACTTGCTTGTCCTCAGTGCACAGAAATTAGATCAAACTGATACCATATATATATATTTTAGAAATGATTTGGAAAATATTTTAACACCTTGTCTTAAAATATTTTATTCATCCTGCTAAAATAAAACGTTCCATAATCAATTTCTTTTCTTTTCTTTTTTAAATTTTTCCAATTTTTCGTAAAAAAAACCAAAAAAGGCTTCATGAAAAAATGGGGAAAAAACGTTTTTCCCCCGAATTTTTCCATTTTTTCCCGGGCCTTCACATCTCTAATCAACACCCCCTCTGAGCTCCTTCCCCTCTTCAGACTCCACCATCCCCAGGCATTAGGGTTGCCAACTTCCAGGCAGGGCCTGGATTAAAATGGATTACACTATTACAGCGGCTCTCCAGACAATAGAGATCAGTTCCCCTGGAGAAAATGGCTGCTTTGGAGGGTGGACTCTATGGCATTGTTCCCCACTGAGGTCTCTCCCCTCCCCAAACTCCACCCTTCCCAGGCTCCACCCCCAAACTCTCCATGTTTCCCAACCCAGAGCCAGCAACCCTACCAGGGCACTGTCCCAAATCTTCGGGAATTTCCCAAGCCAAAGCTGGCAAACCTAAGACTATTTGTAGATTTGTAAAACAAGCAAGAAGACAAACCAAAAGCAAATGCCAAAAGTCTCCAGTCTTCAAAAGAGAACCAGTTCTCGTAAGTGCTGGCCCTGGAACTTCTCGGGGCAACTGGGGAGTAGAGATAGCCATTACAGAATTCAACAGAATACAAATCTGACATTTTCACTATGTTCTGAATGACTGCAGTTCTTGATTTTGGCTTCACTAAGGACTAAACTGTCTGGAACAACTCTGTTTGTTCCCCCAGAAGAGAAAGCGCTGAACTTCTTGTTGCTCTAATGATCACATTTACCCATTCCCCCATGTGTATTGTGGAGCTTCATTAATTAATGTTTGCAAACTGCTCTGCTGCCCCTTGCAAACAGAAAATGCTATTATTAGAGCGGTGACGGTGAGCAGTGGAAATGGACTGTGAGGTTATTGCTTTCAAGCTGCCCATTGCCTGCACAGAAGCAAGCTGCAGTCTCCCTTGATAGACATAGAACGTGCAGGATGCAAAGGGTTTGCTTGAATGTTTCACTTAACTCTTGGGGGGGGGGGAATGCCTGAGAAGCTTATCCTTGTCTGCTGTTGCTTAGGGGTAGCACTTTTCAGGGGTCATTTCGTAGAAAAAGAGGTGCAGGAACTTATTAGCATAACTTATCAGCATAACTTATTTGCATATGCCAGCCACACCCCCTGACATCACCAGAAGTGTGTCAGAAGGCAACACCCACTGTTCAGGCTCCACTGGACTGTTTTGGATTGCTAGCTATTGGGGGGGGGGGAGAGAACGTGCAGATCTGTCCTCACAGAGGAGGGAGAGCTTGTACCTGAATAAAACTTGGTCTTAAAGGTGCCACTGGACTGTTTTGGATTGCTAGCTGGGGGGGGGGACATTCAGATCTGCTCTCACAGAGGAGGCAGAGCTGAAGGCAGGCCGGGGGGGGGGCTCTGCGACTTACCTGGCTGCTTCTTGCTCCTCATGGCCCGACTGAGGGCTGCTGGGAGTAGAGGGCAGGGCCCGCCCCCTGAGCTCCTTATTGCCAGAGCTCTGCTCCTGTGCGCTCCTGCAGGAAATGACCCCTGGGGGCACTTTTTAAGGTTGCCAGATTCCCCCTGGCCACTGGTGGGAGATGTAGGGTTGCCAGAGCCAGGTTGGGATACTCCTGGAGATTTGGGGATGGAGCCTGGGGAGAACAGGGACCCCTGAGGGGGTACAATGCCATGGAGTCCACCCTCCAAAGCAGCCATTTTCTCCAGGCAAACTGACCTCTGTAGTCTGGAGATGAACTAGAATTCTGGGGGGGGGGTTCTTTCGGTCCCCCCTGGAGGTTGGCAATGGCATCCCTAGAAAGAATGGTGTTTTTGCTGCAGCAGCTAATGGGAGGGAGTTTCCAGCAATGCCTTTGTGGATCCCCACCCCCCTTAAATAGCAGAATGGACTAAGAACACACAGAAAGCCTTTCTTGTGCTGTATGGAGGCTAGGGAAAATACTCTAAAAAATAAGAGAGGGTTCTTAACAAAAGTGAAGGCAGGCACAGACACAATGGGTTGCCAGCTCTGGGTTGTGAAATTCCTGGAGGTTTTGGGGATGAAGTCTGGGGAGAGTGGGATTTTGGGAGGACAGGGACCTCAGCCGGGTACAATACCCTAGAGCCCACCCACCAAAACAGCCATTTTCTCCAGGGGGAGTGATCTGTGCCCTCTGGAGATTGAGTGTAAGACCGGGAGATCTCCAGGCCCCACCTGGAGGTTGGGGACCCTACAAAAGATTTGTATCCAGACACAATGAGCACACTCTCATTTGTTCCTGATGACCAAAGCCTGATTTCTTCCTGTTCTCATACCCCCTTCCACCTGAGTGGAGCTGAGATTGAGAATTTTGTGGGTCTAGCTGTGTTTCTTCTGACATCCAAATTAATATATGAAGCTGTCAGAACTTTGGTTCATCTAGTTCTTTAGTTTCTGTCTTGACTGGCGGTGGATCTCCAGAGACTGAAAGAGAACCTGGCATAGCATGGTGCTAGACTAGGGTTTGGGACAAGACAGAGGGTTTGAATTCCCAAACTGTCATGATGGAAGCTTGCTGGGCACTGGCTTGCCAGGTGCGTGCCTGGAAGCCCCAGGAGATGTTGGGGGTCTGGGCCTGGGGGTGGGGAAGCATGAAACATCACCAACACTCTAGGATTTCACTATTCTCTTACCGAGGTTTTCTCTATTACCATAGCAACCTATTACCATTGAGACTGGTGAAAATCTAGAGCACTGGTGATGTCACTTCCTGGTTTCAGCCAGAAATGGTTTTGACATTGACAATGTCCTTCCTCGACATTTTCTGCCATTGCTCTTTTGACCAACAGCAGGGAATAGGAGGGTTATTTGTTGGGGGATTGGCTGCCAAAAGACACCCCTAACCCTGGATTACCCTGAGCCCGTCACAATCTTTCAGCCTAACCTGCCTCACAAGGTCCTTGTGGTGGGTCCTTCTTTTTTTTTTTTTTCCCTATCACATTTTCAAAATGTACTGTTGTCTGAACTGCTTTCCATATTTTGTAATCCACCTTGAGTCGCAGTGGGAAAGGTGAACTATAAAGGAAGATAATAATAACAATCATTCTCTGTTTTTCTCCCAGTGGGGGACCCAAAACACCTCATAGCACTATTCTCCCTTCCTCTATTTTGTCTTCACAACAACAATCCTGTGAGGTGGGTTCGGCTGACAGAGTGTGTGGCTGGCCAAGTTCACCCAGTGAGCTTCCATAGCAGAGTGGGGTTTGGAACCTGGGTCTCCCAGATCCCAGTGAGATGCTGTAGTTGCTCAGAGTTCATGGACGGGCACTCTGCACCTTCTCAGGGACACTCACTCCTTCTCTTCTTTCAGGGCCTTGTGTACAAATCTGAAGCCAGTGGTCTGATCTTGTATTGTGCTGAACGCGCCGCTCCATGGCTCAGAGAGATTTCCCTGATATGGAAGAAAAATCAAATCAGTGACAACCCAGCCGTTCTCTCTGACAACTTGTCAGAGTTATTCCGAAGCAAAATGCCTCCCCTGCCCTCTTTCTCTGGGTTCCAGCGATGCGCAGAGCAAGGCATGTGACATCCACATGCAGACCAGACAGGCCTCCTCCCCGCCCAGCCAAGACAAATCACGGGGACTGATCAGGCTGGAGCGTAACCTTGCACTCTCTGTTCTCCAAAGAAGGAAAGCAGATGGGCATCTTCTTGCCCCCATCTCCTCCTCCTCCTCGAGCCTGTTGCTTGGCTGCTGTCATCTTGTCTCCGTGTGCTAGAAACTATGCCCTGCCGGCCCCGCCCTATCCGAGCTGCTGTCACTCCTGCTTATTTATTTGAGCTTCTTAGCCTGTGTTCCCTGAGGAAGGGAGCTGGCGAGGTTGGCTGATAATCACTGCGACTGTATTTCAGTTCCAGGGAGGGGAAGGTGGGGCTTTGAGCCGGCAGGCCAAGGATGGAGCCAATTGGAGAGCCCGGCTAAAGTCACTGGGCGGCTGCTAGGGAGAAGTCAACGCGGTGTCACCGGTGCTCAGATCAAAACCAGAGCAGCCTTCGATCTTTGTAATTAAGGATTAGAATAAAGCACAAAGCAAAATAAAAACCCGAGTGGGGGGTTGGGAAGGATTGTCAGGGACGCTTAAAGATGGGGACAGGCGTAGAAATAAACAAAGAGAGAGTGGCCTACAGGCTGGCTTGGGTTATTTTTCCTTTTGACTGAGGGAACAAAATGTTGCTACGTGTCCCTTATATGTCCATTCTCCCTACTATCATTTGTATATGCAGCCAACCTCCCATTTTGTACGTGGGGAACTGAGGATGAAAGAGCGTGGATATGCTCAAGGTCACTATGTGAGTCCTGGCTTTAGAGATGCCAACTCTAAGTTGGGAAATTCCTGGTGATTGGGGGGCGGGGCTGGGAAGAGGCGGGCTTGGGCAGGAATGGGAGCTCAGCAGGGTATAATGCTATAGAGTCCATCCTCCAACTCAGCCATTTTCTCCAGGGAAACTGATCTCTGTCATCTGGAGATTGGTTGTAATTCTGGGAGATTTTCATTCCCCCACCTGGAGGACGGCAACTCTAAAATCATGATGGTGCAAGAGTTTTAAATAGGTATCATATTTTCCTAAGGACAGCAAAACAGGCACATTCTCCTCACAAACAAACTCTGGTTGGTATGTGCTGCCTGAATACAGCCCAATGCAACATTTTGGAATATGACCTACAAGACCCAAGTTCAAATTCCCCTTTTGCCACAAATCCCCATTCTGTCAGCTTCAGAGAGCTGCAGTACCAACATGAATGGAATCAGAACGCCCTGGCTCATGTTAGCCCTGAGAAACACCCCACCCCAGTGCTATTTGCAATGGAGACTAAGTGATAGTGGAACTCATCAGAGAATGAAAGTAGGAGTTTCAAACTTGGCCACCAGCTTCAGGATGATGATGGGAGTTGCAGTGCCGAAAATGAAGGGAATCAGAACGTTCTGGACCAGATTAGCTCAGGAACATCTCTCTACCATTTGGAAGGGAAACTAATGTTGACTCCTGAGAAGCCAGCAATTTAAAGGCAGCACAGACAAGGGTGGAAAATATCCCCTCTGTTACAAACCAAAGAGGAGTGGGTAAGAACTCTCCTAAGCTGTCTGAGCCAGTGTGGTGTAGTGGTTAGAAAGGATCAAGGAGACCCAGGTTTGAATCCCTAGTTTGCTATGGAAGGTTGCTAGGTGACCATGGGCCAATCACACACTCTCAGATAGACTTAACCCACAGGGGTTGTTGTGGGAATTAAATGGAGGACAGAAGAACAATATAAACCACTTGGGCATGGTATAACATTTGCTATAAATCTAATTTTGTCTAAGAATTATTATATAAATGAGATTATCTAGACAGAGATAGAGAGAGAGAGAGAGAGAGAGAGAGAGAGAGAGAGAGAAAACGATAATCACTTTTGCTGTTGCTTCATCCAGCATTGGTCCAGCAGGAGGCAAAACTGTTCATTCGGTATTCAAACTACCACAACATATTGCGAGCACAGCGATCTATGCAGTTGGTGAGCAGGAACGCCTCTCCAATAAATTAATGTGCTGTGATGGATTTTCTGATATGTAAGGCAAGCTTTAGAAGCAGCTGTGTGTGTGATAGATCCCAATTTGGATTAAGGCCATGATGCTGGGACAGGGGAGTTAATTATTCCCACCTACACTGAAGGTCAAAGAAGACGGGGACGGCAAAGGATGAGATGGTTAGACAGTGTCAAAGATGCAACGAACATGAAATTGAGCCGACTTCAGAGGACGGCGGAAGACAGGAGGGCCTGGCGGGAGCTGGTCCATGGGGTCGCAAAGAGTCGGACTCGACTGTGCGACTGAACAACAACAACAACACTGTTACCCCATAGGAAATTGTCCCTCCCAAGCTTCTGTTAGACCTGGTGTGTGTGTGTGTGTGTGTGTGTGTGGCATTGTGTAAACAGTTAAATCTATGTAAGCGAGTGTACCGCTTATGTTCGAAGATCTATTGCATTTAATTTGTCCAATATGGTCATTGGACTGGAACTGAAATAAGCTGAACTGAATTGAACTGTGTGAGGGGAAAGAGCCAACCCTCCCCCCACACACACACCCTGTGGATCTGCAGTGTCATGTGTAGTTTGGCCCTCACAAATCTCAATGCTTTTCAGTCCCCTGATGTCCTTTCTACGGTCACAGAACGATAGAAAACACAATTTTTAGTTCATTTCAGATATTTCTGTTCTAGTATCTCCAGCTAGTGAGAAAAACCAGCAAGTATAAGCATCATTCTATACATTGGTGGTGCAGTCACATTTAGATTATCGTGTACACTTCTGGTTATTCCAAGCAATATCATAGAGTCGAAAAAATATACAGAAAGGCATCTTGCAGCTGGAGCCTTCGCACACTTACTGAGAAGTAAGTAGTACTACTTTGTTCAACAGGACTCACTTCTAAACGAGGGTATACTGGATCGAAGCCTAAAATAATTAAAAGCTTGGAACACTTTCCTAGGAGAAAAGTATGTGTTCATCTAGAAGGAAAAAAACGCCATATCTGGGGGCTGGGGGAGAGCATGGCAGACGTCTGTAGAATTATAAATGGCTATATAAGGCAGAGAAATTTTCTCACATTTTTGATATCAGGACTCAGGAACTGATTTTGATTGGTAGTTGGTTCAGGACTGACAAGGGGGGAAAAACCCACTTTTCCACAGGATGGGGGGGGGCTTTGATGGGGCCCACTGTCACCTGTTCCCCTCCCCTGTCACTAGTCCATGTGCCTTTCATAAGGACAAGAGAAGAGCCCTGCTGGATCAGACCAGTGGTCCATCTAAAGCAGCATCCTGTCTCACACAGCAGCCAACCAGTTCCTCTGGAGGTCCAGCGACAGAGTATAGAGGCCGAGGTCATCCCCTAACGTTGTCTCCTGGCGCTGGCATTCAGAGGTTTAGTGCCTCTGAACATGGAGATTCCCTTTAGTCAGAATGGCTAGTAGCCACTTGCTTGCATGCACGCCACCACCCATGCTCCCAGCTTCCCAGAGCTGATAGGGAAGTGCATGCAGGTGGTGCACAGAAGCTGCATGCACCAGCCAGTGGTGTGGGGGAAAGGGCATGAATGTGGCACAAGCCGCTGTGAGCACAGTTGGGTGGGAGGGCTTGCGAGAAGGGGAAGGATTCACAGTCAGGTGGAATGGGCAGAAAGGGAGGTAGGAGGAGGGTCTGGTGGTGGGCAGAAGGGAGCTTATGGACGCTGTCTGCCCAGGGCCTCCCAAAACCTGGAACTGGCACTGTGGTGTATAATTAACTTAAAAAAATCTGAAGATACGGTAATAGTTATTAGCCTAGATTATTTCTGAAGAAATGGTTAGATAAGAAGAAGAAGAAGAAGAGGAAGAGGAAGAGGAAGAGGAAGAGGAAGAGGAGATTGGATTTATACCCCGCCCTTCACTTGGAGTCTCAGAGCGGCTTACAAACTCCCTTCCCTTCCTCTCCCCACAACAGACACCCTGTGAGGTGGGTGGGGCTGAGAGAACTCTGACACAAACTGCTCTTTTTCAAGGACAGCTGTGCCAGAGTTTGTGACTGACCCAAGGTCATATCAGCAGGTGCAAGTGGAGGAGTGGGGAATCAAACCCGGTTCTCCCAGATTAAAGTCCGCACACTTAACCACTACACCAAACTGGACAAATGTATCAAGTTCTTTTAGCCAATGACAACTAAATGAGTCCTGCATGTTCTATGGCAGTATACCCCTGGATACCAGATGCTCGGGGGGGGGTGGACCCCGTGAATTGCTATGTTTATACTTTGCTTGTAAGACCACCAAGGAAGACTCTGCAGAGGCAGGCAATGGCAAACCACCTCTGCTTCTCACTTGCCTTGAAAGCCCTTTGGCTGGGGTCGCCGTAAGTCGGCTGTGACTTGACGGCACTTTATACAGACACACACTTCGCTTGTAAGCTTGAAAGCTTCCAGGAGCATTTGACTAAGCGCTGTTCAACACAGAAAGCTGAACTTTCGGAGATGTTGGTTTCATCTGTCAAGGCAATGCTCATTTTCCCTTCTACTGAGTGGAGGCTCATGAATACATGAGTCCACGTAGGGGACAATAAGTTTATGGATTTTCCTTTCAGCAAACGTTTCTTGCTTCTTGGAGTTCGGAAAATCATGATCTGAACTAGTCAGACAGTTCACATTGAAGGAGAAAACTGTTCCCCATTCAGCATTTGGAATATAAGCCTCTAGATGCAACTAGCCCAGACGATTAGCTTTCGGTTTGTTTTCGTTTGAGGGAAGCAATTTGGACTTGGGGTCAAAGTAAGTCCCTTCATCCTTGGAACTGAGGGTGGGATATAAGCCTTCTGCCTGCAGCTTCCTAGGTCCCTGAAAAGCAGCTCCAGTCCAGACTGTCAGGGGAACAGGGCCAGTTCCAGGTTTGGGAGGATCTTGGGCAAATAATGCTCAGAGATCCCCTTTTGCTTACTACCAGTTCCCCCTCATGGCTCCCTTTCCTTCCACCCACCCATAGGCTCCCCACCTCACTGTACATTGTTCACTCCCACCACCTGTGCCACCTTCATGCCCTTTCCCCAATAGCACACTGGCTGCATGGCCGTTGTGGCTCTCAGGAGTGCCATCGCTAGGCGCCCCCCGCCTGCACTCCCTCCTCCATTCTGGGAAATTGGAAGCATGGGGGTGTGTGTGGAATGCTTGCAAGCAAATGGGCAAGGAAAGTCACACGGACCGGTGCCAGGAGAGGTACATAGGGGGTGGGGTCAGTGTCAGTGGACCCTGCCGAAAGCCCTCAGCCCTGGCAGCTGCCCTGTCTCAGAGCACGCTGATGCCAGCCCTGCAGGGAACCCTCAGGAATGGAGTGGTATGTGGCACAGCAAGAAGAAGGGGTTGTTGGGGGTTTTTTTGTGTTTGTGTGCATGTGTGTATGTGCCCGTACCTGGAACTCATGGCGATCTCTGGCAACCGCTACTGGGGCATGGAGGATGTTCAGAGAAGTAGTTTGATAGCCTGCCTCTGCCTCCTTGCCCTGGTATTCCAAGGAGGTCTCCCATCCAAATACTTGCCAGGGTCAGCCCTGCTTAGCTTCGGAGATCTGATGAGACCTGGGCTATCCAGGTCAGGGCACCATCACCACATTCTTAAGGCGGGAGAATGGACGAGTGCGGTCCTGGTTCCGAGTGCTTGACTTTAAACCTTTTTTTGTACTTATGTGGTTTGCTGGAAGAGACCTTAGGTTTGATTTTCAATCCACCGGGGGATAAAAAATGATTAAACTGCTTTTGGATTTCAGGTTTGGTTTGATCCTCTGCTTGTAGCCTTTTAGAAGTGTCAAAATCTTTCCTGTGGTTTGACCTCTCTCTTTGTCCCGTAATAAAACTATCATCATGGAACAAATAAGAGGAAACATCACCAGGGAACAATAGCACTGGCTCGATGACTTGTTTGCTACCATTCATTACTGTTGCAATAACCCTTTCTTAAATGCTAGGTACTTTTCAGACCTTAATCTCTTACATTCCTAGAACAACCTCCTAAATGCTGTTACTCTCATTTTACACATGGGGCCTGAAAGCAGAAGGCAATGAGGTCGCTATTAGCCTGATGTTTGAATATGAAGGAGAATTCCTAATCTAACAGGCTGCCTGCTTGGCTGCACCCAACTTTTAGGGAATATTGACACTACCGAATAAACTAGTTAAGCTTCGGCTTGTATTGAATTTTCCCCTCCGTATTTGCCACTGTTTGGACTCTGTGCAGCCCCTGGCACACAGTAATAAATACTGGATAGCTGTAGCAGAACAATAACAGATAGAATCTTAACAGCATTAACTCTAGATCAGGGGTCATCAGCGTGGTGCCTGCCAACACCTTTCCTGATGCCCAAACGTCAAGTGTTTTTAGAAAGTGGGTAGGGGCAGGCAGGGGTCATTTCGTAGGAAAAGAGGTGCAGAGCTCATTAGCATAACTTGTTTGCATATGTTACACCCCTTGACATCACCAGAAGTGTGTCAGAAGGCAACACCCACTGCTCAGGCTCCACTGGACTGTTTTGGATTACTAGCTATGGGGGGGGGGAACGCACAGATCTGCCCTCACTGAGGAGGGAGAGCTTGTACCTGAAGGTGGGGGGGGGGGCTCTGCAACTTACCTGGTTGCTTCTTGCTCCTTGTGGCCTGACTGAGGGCTTCTGGGAGCAGGGGTGGGGCTTGTTGCATGTGCCCACCCCCTGGGCTCCTTACTGCTGGAGCTCCGCTCCTGTGTGCCCCCGCAGGAAATGACCCCTGGGGGCAGGTAGGGATTTTGCCCAGCAAGGCTTGTGGTGTGGCCACTGGAGATTTAACTAGCAGTGCAGATTTTTCAAAAGCATTGCTTCAGCAGCAGCTGCTCCCACAGCACAAGGATTTTCAATGTGTGGTTGAAGGTAAGCTGTGGCAGCCATTTTGTGACTACCTCCACCTCCTGCAGCAGCCATTTTCTGACCACACTGTGTCAAAATTTAAAGATGCCGGCAGGCTCCAAAAAGTTGGGGACCCCTGCTCTAGACAGGCATAATTTTCCTCTGCAGGACTGGTCAACTTGTAGTTTCGGGCATAAGAGGAAAATATACCCCTCAGCGAGGTAACATGTACACACCTAATATGCAGAGAAACCTTTTCTTTCTGGATTCTCATCCTATTGTAGGCATGACAAATTCAGGAGTAAAAAAATCCACCCTCCATCCACTCCGACCATGAGGCTTGGAAAGAAGGGAAAGGTAACATTCAGTGGTTGGGGTTTGTACATCTGATAGGATGACCCACCCCCTTCCCTGTAGGGATCTGCCGTGCTGTAAATGTAAGCCAGAGGCTCCCCAGGGCTCTGTAGCTATGCAAACACACTGCCATAGAATTACCAAGTGTATAGTAAGACTTGCATTGTAGATTATGAACACATGGTTCCCTCTCCTGGCCCGTTGCCCGGGTCATAGAAGTTTTGATTCCCTCCACACAATTCATGACTACACGTCTTTGATTTCAGGAGGAGGCTGGCTTATTGCAGTCAGATCTTTAGATGCTTTGCCTCTCGTTTGTGTTTTAGATACCTGTGCACACACATACGCGGCCCTTTTTAGCCAAACAATTAAAAGAAGTAAAGGGGGGGGGGGGGACACCACCCTGATCTGTGGCTACAACACAGATTTCATTTGAAGAGCCCATTTGTTAAGTCTGGTCTCAAGGGTCCATCATTTCGTAATCTTATTAACCACCACTTGGCCTTTCAACAATAAATCAATAAATAATGAACAGGCAAATCTGTGCCAATTACAGCTCAAATGCAGTTTAAAAAGAGAAGAAGCTCAACGGGATGTGGAGAAAAGCCAGAGGTTATGATGGTATGCTCAGCTGAGCTTCTTTCCTGTACCATTTTCTGCCTTTACAGCCCGGTCCTACTGGGATGTTTACTCAAAAGTAAGTCCCAAGGAATTCAGTGTGTGTGTCTGTAGGATGGCAATTCTGGTGCTTCTGGGACGGAAAGAGAAAGAGCAGTGCCAAAAATCCCAATTTCTCAACTCCCTATCCAGAAGAATGTTTTTGTAATACTCAAAATATTAAATATCAGTTTTTGTCTCCAAGGCGAATCCTGTAATGAAATCCCAAAAAAGCTCAAAAATCCTGGAGCAATTGCAGTCTTCCCCTCCTCCAGGGCATTGCACTGGCCGAGCCGTATGTTTGATTTTGATTGAGAATATATTCTGCTCTGCTAGCCATGAGAAGAGAAAAGGGCAGGAACTATGCAGAGTACAGATTTCATGAATTGTTATTTTGCTGAGATTTTAATATGTTGCAGGCTACCTTGTTCCACAATGGTTTTAACAAAAAGACTAAGAGTCTTGTTTTGTCAGTCTTCGGCCTGTGAAGTTTCACCTAGGATTGCCAGATTTCTGGAAGAAAACAAGTAGCCTGTCCCTTAATGGGATCTGGGAGAACCAGTTTTGAATCCCTGCTCTGCCATGGACCTTCAGTGTGAGTGACCTTGGGCCAGTCACACACTCTCAGCCTTACCTACCTCACAGGGTTGTTGTGGGGATAAAATAGAGAAGAATGATATAAGCCACTTTGGGTCCCCATGGGGGGGGGAAGTGGGATATAAATGAAGCAAATAAACAAATAAATCCATAAATGTTATTGACCAGGTGATGTTATTTACCTCCATGCCACAAAAAGCTTCAGCTGCCCATTTCCACACATTAAGCCTCAGCCAAAGGCACAGGATATTTTTCTCCAGGCCTTTTGGCAACCCCACCAGGCACTGCTTGCCTTTGTCCAAACTTATCTCTGCAGTCAAAATGACTCAGAAATTTGCTTTTCCTTAATAAAAGAGAGAAGGATGCCACAGCTGAATTCCGGGCTGGCTTGCTGTAAGGGGCGGATGCCAACAATAAACACAACCTTGAGTAATGTTCACTTAACCCAAGCAGATTAAGCTAGTAGGTAGGGGGATATTTTGCAGGCATAAGGCAGGTGAGCATTCATGCTTTCGTGGTGCATCGACCTATGTTTCTGATTCTTCGGATGCAGTCCTCATGTGGAGGTGGACTGCTCCATTGGAATCACCTTCCTGGACTGGAAATGATGTCCACAAAACAGGTGTTTTGATCTGCCAATCACCTAGGGGGAGGAGAGGCTGGATCTAACCCCCCCCCCACTCCGCCTCCAGAGAAGTGATCTGTACTTGTTCAGATTTATCATAATGGCTGTGTGACAGAGTTGTCTTGTGCAGAGAGGTGCTCATATTTTGGGACTTGTAAGTTTTGTCTGTTAAAATTCATGGTATTGGTTTGTACAGGAACAGAAGTGGTCCTAAGGTTTTTATAAGCATATATGCTATAATGGCAACAAATGTATACCCCTGCTTCCATCTTTCTCCTCTCCTTTTGCTCTCTTCCCTACATCACATTTGTGGCTGCAGGTTTCTTGGGGCAGAAACTGGCCTTCTTAGACTTTGTAAAGCATTGCCCATAACAATGATTGTGTATGTATGTTAGTAATAATATGGCGTAATAATAATAATAATATGACATAATATGTTACCTTTCCAGAACAGAAAGGGGAGGACAAAGATCCCACTGCGACTGAGCAGCCTGGTGGCACCTTAAAGACATCTGTCTGTCTGTCCATCCATCCAGCTATCTTCTATCCATCTATCATCTGTGTCATTGTTGTTCAGTCACACTGTCCATCATCTATCTATCCTCTATCTAATAGCATTAGCTTTTATGGACTTCAGCCCACTTAATTGGATGCATGAAGTTGAGAACACTCTTAAAAAAAGAGTAAAGAAAGGTTGTCACCAGTAAACCTGGCTGGTGACATTTCAGTGCTAAACTGCAAAATACACAACTACACTTAGTGATGATGACTAATGAAAGAATGCATCTTCTGATTAAATATAGGTACAGGTGAAAGGTAAGCATATTGGCTAAAAGGGCTGTGTTCTGTTCTGGAAAGAGAAGGGCAAGTTTTGTTTGGTATCGGACTGGTGATAGTCTGGAATTAGGGCTAGGCTCAGAAAACAAAGGGGACGCCCACTTAACAAATAAGAAACATCTGTCCAGCTCAGTTTCTGGTCCGGCGGCTGCTTATGGGCACTTTGCCTTAAGGGCAGTGGCTTCATTCCCCGCCAGCGCTTCTGTGCGCACATGGACCTGGGGACCTCGCACATGCCTAGAAGAGAGGACTCCAGTTTCTCTCCAGAGGGAGGAGGCGAAGGAAAAGGGGGCGGGGGTGTCTGCCGGGCGCCTGCGCCAGCGGTTCCTATCGCAGCCCGCTCTGGCTTCGTTGGGGCTTGGTGGAAGCCAGGGGAGCGCAGTGTAACAAAACAAGCGGCGGCTTTGTATTTGCTTAAAGGAGCCGCGCTCGCGGCGAAACCAAACTCGGGGACGAGAGGGGGGGGGAGGTGGAAAAGTGGCCGGGAGAAAGAGCCGAGGGACTAACTCGTGTGCGCCCAGGTAGGACGGAGGATCCGGAATCTGAAGCTGTGGCGGGGGACGAGCCGCGGCGAAAAGCGGAGGATTACTTGAAGGAAGAAGAGGAGCGGGATCTGCCGAGGGGAGAAGGCGAGAGAGGAAGGGGAGCCTTTAAAAGCGCGCCGGGCAGGACAGGACGTCCAAGCGGCTCTCGGCGAGCGATCAGAGCTGGGCTTGCGGATCTCGGGGAGGGAGAGATGCGAGCGGGGCCGGCGGCGGCGGCGGAGGAGACTGCAGGCAGGACCCGGGCAAAGTTTGCTCTATGATGGCTTGAGTGGGGCGGCCGGAAAGTTGTCGGGAGCGCCCGGTGAAGGCTCGTTCGATGCCCCCGGCGGGCTGACTCCTTTGCCCGCGCAGCCACCTGTGTCTCTCTTCCGTCTTCCAGCCCAGCCTCTCTCTCCCCCACCCCGGCGGTTCCCTTTTCTTTTTTAAATCGCGATCGCCATGTCGAAAGTGATCCAAAAGAAAAACCACTGGACGACCAAGGTGCACCAGTGCACGGTGAGCCGCGGCGCTCCCGGCGAGCTGGGGATCCCCATCCTGGGGGGAGCGGAGTATGGAGAGTTTCCTTACGTCGGGCCGGTGGCCGCGCCCGAAGGGGAGACGGGCGGCGAAGGGAAACTGAGCGAAGGGGAGCTATTGCTGGAGGTGCAGGGGATCCGGGTCTCGGGCTTGCCCCGCTACGACGTGCTGGGAGTTATCCGGAGCTGCAAGGACCCCGTCACTTTCAAAGCCGTCAGACAAGGTAAGCCGAGGTTTCAACACGGAGCGGGGCGGCGATGCTTTGGAGGAGTTTGGTGCGGAGTTGGAGGTGGGCAGCAGGGAAGAGACTCGGGTCAGCTCGGGGTTTCTTTCTTTCTTTTTTAACCCTTCGTGTCGTGTGTGCTGGGCAGCTGGCGTAACTCAGCGGCGAGGGGAAGACGCTCTGCGTGTTCTCAGAGGCCCGCTGTACAGCAGCGTTTGGGCGCCCATTGTTGCTCGCGTTAGGGAAGCCCGTGTGGAGTATTGGTCAGTGAAGTTCGTCGGCCTGAAGGTCGCTTCTGCTTCCTCCTGACGAGCAGAGCCGGAGGGAACAAACGGACTGTTGGCCTCCCGGGCTTTCGCCAGAGAAGTTGTGAGCCTCTCCTCTTCAGTGCACCGTGAGAGGACTCTGCTCCGGGAGGCTGCTGGGAGTTGAGGCTTCCTCTTCCTGGGACTCCAGGGACTGTTCTTCGTCTGCTTTCCTTCTTCACCTGCAGACATGAGGAATATGATTCACCCGCTGCTTGGAGGCTCAAGTGCTCTTTTGACCCGGGATCCTTGCTCACTCGTGTTAGACTGGCTCTGGTGAGGCAAGGTGCTCTGCACATGTGCAGAGACTGGATATCCTGGCTCAGGCTTGGGTGTGGGAGCTAGGAGCCTTTTGCAAAAGGGTTTGGCCCGGCTCTCATCTTTCTTTAGAATGGGCTGTACTTGATCTGCCCTGTGAATCTTATCACACGAGTGTGAATCTTATGGGTTCTTTATCTACGAATCCAGATTGTTCTGGTGAAGTCGGTTCTGGTTCCGTTAGCCCAAAGCCTTCTTGTCAAAAGAATAATGGCGTTGGGATGAGGGTTGGCTACAGCGATCTCAACTTTTAAGGTCTTATCTGTCTATAGGGCTGTGTGCGGCTTTACTTTTAAAACTGCAAGGTGGCACATGCCTGCACGAGGCCAGATTGAAAACAGAATGCAAGGCCTGTAAAAGCAGCGCCATAAAAATAGAGGGGAAATTGTTCTTTCTTCAAAGGGCGAATGGAAAAACCACTGTCTCCAGTCAGAGTGGTGGGCTCCTACCTGGTCTTCGGAAATGCCGTAAAGGAACTGAGCCTGGCATTCAAAAGGAGCTGGCTGTAGAGTTCCCTTCCCAATTTGGCCCATATGTGGAGAGACTGTGACCCAGTGGCAGAGCATCTGCCTGGCATGCAGGAGGTCTCCAGGTTCAGTTCCCGATATCTCCACTTAAAAGGACCAAGTGTGTGTGTGGGGGGACGATGTGAAAAAACCTCTGCCCGAGAGCCAATGCCCGTCTGAGTCAATGGTCCAAAGGTCTGTTTCAGTGTAAGGCAGCTTCATGTGTGTTCAACAGCCCTACTTGTCATTTGTGTCTCTCCTTTCCTGGGAAGCTTGCTGATTTCTGTCTAGCACTCTTCCTGCAGGAGGCTGGAATTTCCCTCCCCAGGGAGAGAGTTTTGGCTTCCTCGCCAGTCCCAAGTGCAAGGGGTTGCCGGGCTTCCTTCTGGCAGACAGGCTGTGCTCTGGCCAGGTCAGGAGGGGGGTGCTTCCTTCTAAGGCAGTCTGTCTGTCTGTCTGCCTTGCTCCTGAGAGGCGACCTGGGCAGCCTTGTGTTTGGGAAGAGGGCGGGTGGCTCTGTCTGGGAGAGAGAAACTGCTGGCTGGCTCGCTGTGTGAGAGTGGGTTTCAGATGCTTATCATGCCCTTAAGTAGGTTCTATTAGTCTTCTCGAGATCACACACTGCACTGGCGAGAGGAAACTCTTAATTTGTTCGAGGGGCTCTCCAGTCACTTCGCTGTGGGAGAGGCGCCTTTGCGAAAGATGGTCCCGAATCCTGCAGGACCTGTGCCCTCTCCCAGAGACCTCTAGTGGAGTGGTGTGTTTTCATTCCACTGACCCAAAGTCAGCGAGTTTGCCAGTTTCTTTTCTGTATGTATGCCACTGCGAAGAGGCAACGGGCAGAGTCACCTTCAGGGAGCTGTTGCTGCTGTCCATTTTACACAGCCACAAATCAGTCTGGCTTTTTCGGTCTCCTTCCTGACACAGCTCCCCCCCCCCCCCCCCCCCCCCTTCTCTGGGCACTGAAAGTAATGGAATGAATGTCCCTCGAAAAGCATGAAGGGAGTATCTTGTTTTGTTCGATGCCAAGGCAGTGATCAGGTATGCCAGTGTTTCACCTGAGTAATCCGAGACGCACACTACACTCCCTCCCTCCCAGTCTCTCTTGGGACTTCCCGTTTTACAGCCTGTGCCGTTTTCTCCAAGTCGTTACTCCAAAACCCATTCGAAGCTGCGTCATAGCCCCTGGCCACAGAGGGTTCCTGCAGTTTGTCAGAGGGTGAGCCCTTGGATCTGGGGGCTACTTCTAACAGGGAGCCAAGCAAATATTTCATTTGACTGGACCTAGAGGAATTTCCGGAGAGATCGACTCCTCCTGCAGTGATGTAGCTTCGTACTGGAACATTTGGTTGCTCTGCTGGAATATGACTAGAATGTCTCTTTTCTTTAAAAAAAAAAAAGTGTAAGCATGTGATTGCCAGCTGCCTTCCCTACTTTGAGTCAAAAGGTTGGCATAGATTCTGCGTGGGGAATGGATTATTTCCTCCTCTTCTCTCCCCCCCCCCCGCTATACTGAAATCCCAAACATTTCTTCTTTCAGTCTTCCCTAGCAACAAGATGCTTCTGGGTCACTTTTGCCCTATGCAGAGACTGTTAACTCTCCCTCCCCCCGCCCCGGCACTGTTCACATGCTAACTGCAATGGGCAAGCACAGGGAAGTCCAGGCAGTTGGTAGGGAAACGGCCAGCTTTTCTCTGACCTCTAGTGATCTAGCAAGCCAATCTGCCTGTTCCGAGCTAGGGTATGGGCAAAATGCTGGGTGTGTCATACCTCTTGGCTTAACAGTTACTGTAGTACAGTGTTTCTCAGCCTGTGGGTCCTGACCCAAAAATGGGTTGCAAAACCTGTGAAAGCAAATCCCATGTTTTTGCTGTGTTATTGATTTCTGCGTGCCCCTTTTTAAAAAAGCGTTGGACTTGTGGGTTACCAGTGAGAGAGCCAGTGTGGTATAATGGTTAACAGTGTCAGACTAGTATCTGGAAGGCCCTGGGTTCGAATTCCTACTCGTGCCATGGAAACTCACTGGGTGACCTTGGGCCAGCCACACTTTCTCAGCCTAACCTACCTCACAAGCAGTAGAAAAGAGTGAGAAGTAGTATCTGAAGGGTGTCTGAAGACGTGAGCAGTGACTCACGATCTTTGTTAGTCTCCAAGGCGCTGCTGGACTCTTGCTCTTGCCTGCTGCTGCAGACAGACTAACATGGCTACCCATCTTGGCCTACCCCATGAGATCATTGTGAGGAGAATGAGGTAAGTTGCTTTGGGTCCCCACAAGGGAGAAAGGCGGGGTGTAAATGAATTAAATAAAGACCACACCAAACTGGATGTGGTGGTGGGACAGCTGAACGGCACTCCTCTGTGAGTGTATCTTGCCTCTCAGGGTCCCTTCACAGCTGGACACATTAAAAGTAATGGAAGGGTAATGAGACCCTTCATGCCTCAGCATGGTTTGGGGATTAGACTAAGATCTGGGAGTCCCAGGTTCAGATCCCCACTGCATCATGGACACACAACGGCGTGACCTTGGGGCCTGTCACTCTCCCTCAGCCTTACCTACCTCACAGGGTAAAATGGAGGCAGGGACAGCGATGTTTAAGCTGCTTTGTGTCCTTGTTGGAGAGAAAAGGGGTGTGTGTAAATATTGAAGACAAACATAGGACAAGCTGCATAGAAAGCAGTCTGTTGGCCAAGGGAAGTGTTAACTCCAGTATTCCTGTTCCTGATCATCTTATATGTGAAGGAGAGTTCAGCCTTTGCTTGTGCCTGCCTAGTTTTGTGCACGGACAACAGCTCTCAGCTGTGCTGTAGTTTCAGAATCATTTATTCTGGAGAGAGCCATCCACAGTATTTAGTGATTGTCTTCCTGATCACTGTCTCCCTGCTGCTTGTGGGCTGATGCAATATGGCTACCCTTATGTAAATTGGAAGGTGCCAGGACTCTGTTATGGCTCAACACTGGCCCTCTGAACCCTACATCTTTACATACATAAGGGCCATCAAGTTGCAGCTGACACATGGTTAGGGACAGGTACGAACCAGCTCACGAAGTAAAGTTCGTCATGAATTTTGGCTGGTTCATGAAGCAGTGTCCATGGAAGGGCGCCTGGCATGAACCATTCCATGAACTTTAGTACTGTTTGTAGCTGTTCATGAATGGATACATTTTCAGACAGTCTCCCCTCAATTAAACTGTTTACAAAACTTCAACACAACGGGGGGGGGATTCTCCAGCCTAGGAAACACCAATAGGAGCCCTCCAAAGCTTAACAGGTACTGCTGGCTGCCAATAACTGAGTTCCCTTTCTGCTCTGTGGGATCAGAATGCTATATATTCCCTCAGCTTCACACCCTCTTCTCTGTTGGGAGTTACACAGGGAGGCAGGGAACTTGTTAAAAGCAGACTAGCTGAACATATTCATCTATTCCATTCTGATTGTGAACTCCTCTCCCCTGCTGGGGTTTGGGTGTTAGGTGGACTCAGGGCTCTGAGCCACTTTCTCTCTCTGCCCAGCAGGGGGGCTTAGTTACTGGGTGCCTTGCCTGAATGAGGACCCAGATTTTTTACCCTCCTGAGTCCTGATTGTGGACTTCTCTCCCGTGTTAGGATTTGGGTGTTATATGGACTCAGGGCTCATGGCCACACAAGAGAGGTTGGGCCAGATGACACACGTGCATGACCAGTACACCAGGGGATTGGCGTCAGCCCTCTCAGGGGGACTTGGTGAGGTAGTCCCTCACCATCAGCTCTGCCAAATCCTCTGCCATTGCACACCTGGCATCCCCACATTGTTGTCCTCCCGGTTCTCCACTGAGAACCAGTAGTGGGGCTTTTCCCTGGTTGGGCTCTTTGAGGCAGAGGTGCTGGGCTGCTGCTGCTCCTCCGCCCCAGCCTCTTCCATCCTCTGCCCACATCTGTTGGCCTGTAGCCTCCGCACTTCTTTGCAGAGCCATTGCAAGAGCTCTGAATTCAGGAGAGCAATGCTGCCTTTTATCCAGGGGTCACAGATACAGGCCAGCTTCTACTTCCCTTGCTTGCAGAGCAGATGCAACCTGATGGTGATGTCCACCTGCAACCTCTTTGCCAAGGCCCTGACCTGTGAGAGACCAGCCAGCTACAGTGCAGAGGCCAGTGCCCGGTCCAACCCTCAAATCAGGGGGATGACTTCCCCTAGGCTGGCCGGATGGGTGCAGAGCACATCAGTGCTGTCCCGGAAGGGCTTGAGGACATGCACCATTTGGGAGAGGGTCAGCCAGTCATTGGAGCTGATGCTGAGCTCCCCTACCCCATGCAGGATGGTCATGGAGGAGATGACATCCTGTGCGGTGCTCTTCTGCTCCACCAAATGCACAATCATAACATCGGTGGAGTTCCTCATCCCCCTCCCTCTCACGCAGCAGATGGGCAGACTTGATGCTGTGTCGGAAGTGGGCGGCCAGGCACTGTCAGTATGGGCTCGAGTATGGGCTTCATCTTGAGGGGGGCAGCATCCCAGGTGGCCTTGACAGAGCTCCCCAGCCCTAGAGCATCCTTCACCACTCGCTGAAGCATGTGCACCAGGCAGACAATGCCCTTGAGGGGCAGAAGCTTTACCTCTGCCAGTATGTTGGTGCTGGCATCCATAACCATGTAGCCACGGACACTGTTGCTGCCACCCACCCACTCCCTCAGGCTACTCTGTATCACATGGTGGTGATGTTTTGCGCCACGTGGTCTGCATCCATCCCCTGAACATGGAACAGAATGATTTTTGTAGCCTGGTGGCAGGACTGTCCCCTCCTGGGGCCTGGGCTGAGCCCTGGTAGTCCTGCTGGCTACTCCAGAGGTCTGCCTTGAAGCGCACAGTTCTGCCTTGTGCTCTGGAGAGCTGAGCCTTGACCATTGCCACTGCCGCTGGTGAAAGGCCATGTCCTCCATGAGGGAGAAGGGTTGGCCATCCACAGCAATAATCTTGCCACCGACAAGGGGAATGAGACTGCTTCCTGGGCCCTCCACATAGCCCTTTTGACCTCTTGGAGGGTGGCCCACTTTGATGTCCCATCCACAGTACCCCAAGTGTGGGGAGCCTTTCTTGGAGGGGCCTCCTGCTCCCCCTCCACTACTCCCTGCTGAGAGGGAGGGGACCTCTTTTCCCTCCCGCTGGCTGCCCCTCTTTCCTCTGGTGGCAACATAGTTGGGTGCACCCTTTGCAGTTGCCTGTGGAGGACGGAGGAGGACAAATGTTGGGGGTTTGTGCCCCTCTGAATGTGGGAATGGCACACCTGATACTCTGCCACACAGGGGTCACTGGGGAGGGTGCAGAAATGTTGCCAAACTGTGGTCCCAGGATTTGAGAAGGTGGGAGGAGGGGCTTTCTGGAACTGAGCTGGGAGGGGCCATGGAGGGGTTTACTTGAGGTGGGAGCAGCAACAGGGAGTTGGGATGAGGAAGGAGCAGATGCTCCCCCTCCCCCAAATCACTGCTGTCAGAGTCCTCCTCTCCAGAGAGTGTTAGCTACTGCTAGTGTCTCTGGGCAGTGCTAACAACTCTTTTACCTCAGTAGAGAGCCCCAGGAACAGGTCAGGGGAAGGAGGCCCCGAGATCTCTGGTAATAAACCCTGCTAGGGCCGGGCTCCAGTGGGCTGGCAGGATGGGTTTGGTGCCTGGGAATGGGGGCCTGTGGTACGTAGGGGTTGGATGACTTCTTCCCCCCATGACAAGCACCCTTTGTACCCACCGTCACCCTCACAGCACACACAGTGTTCACACTCAAGAGGGGTAGGAGGTTATAACTGTCGGAGACCTTTTGGGGGGGTCTGTAACTGGGACCCCAGAAATGTAATCTGCCCCCAACTTGGAGAAATTGTCGAGGAGGCAGTCCTAACTTCCAAAATGGAAGCAACCCTAGAGGCACATCTATTACTTAGGAAAATACTTGAAATAGTCCCCATGCATTATTTCAGTGTATTGAATGTACGTCACAATTTCAGTCCGTAAACACTTGGTTGGGCAAGAAACTGGAAACCATCTTTCTTCACTATGCAAGATAGTTTGCATCACTAATAGCTTTTAAGTGGGAAACTCTAATTTCCACTGTTCTGGTGGAACTGGGGTGCCCACCAAGCTGTCGTGGGGTTACTTTGGGGAGCACCTGTTGGAAGTCTTGTCATGTTTGCCACTCTGTCCTTCCAAATCTGCGTTTGGAGAATTGTGGGTACAGCAGAAGAATTCACTGTGGAGCTGTAAGAGTTGTCCGTGGGCTTGCCTTGCTTGTCTGGTGGGGCTGGGGTGCGTGCCAAGCTGTTGTGGGGTTTCTTTGGGGAGTCCTTGTTGGAAGTCTGGTCATGTCTGTCCTTCCGAATTTGCCTGGTCCAGCTGGCTTGACAGGTGTTTCCTTTCCTCTTCACAGTAGAAGAATTCACCATGGTGTTTCAGCCCAGGAGAGGGCTGTGAGAATTGTGGGCACACTTCCCCTGCTTGTCTGGTGGGGCTGGAGTGTCCACCAAGCTCTTGTAGTTACTTTCGGGTGCCCCAGTCGAAAGTCTTGTCATGTCTGCCTTTCAGTCATTCCAAATCTGCTTTTTGGAGGCTTGGGGGGCATGCTGCAAGTATAGGGGGGGATTCTTGCCTTGCTTCTAGTGTCTGGCTGGGGGGGGTGGTGGTCCTGAAGTTCCCCTGTGAGTTTGGTGCCACTGGCCTGTTCTTGAGCCATTTCATAGACTACTGTAACAGCAGCTCTCTTTTCCAGAGAGCGCACTGGGGAGACCTTTTTTGGGGGTCCGTAACTGGAATCCCAGAAATGTAATCTGCCCTCAACTTGGAGAACTTGTAGAAGAGGGGGTGGCAGGGTGAGGTTCCCTGTATTTTTGGTGTATGCCACTTGCAGGGGGTCCATTCTATACACTTTTCAACATGTGCCTGACATTTTCCCCCAAAAGCACTTTCCTGGCTTGACCTTAGTCCTGTTGGGTTTGCAGTGCCAGACGGCACTGGTTCTGCTGGGCACATTGCACTGGTTCTGCTGGGCTTGCAAAAATGCCCCCCCCCATCTGTTTCTACTTCAGGGGTTCTCTGGTACTTTGATTCTGTTCTGCTGGGCTTCTATTGCCCTTGCTTTTTTTTTGGCTGTTTTTTCCCTCCATTGGAAACCATGGGGAATGCGTCATCTTCGGGGGGGCTGTAACTCGGACCCCGTAAATCCAATCCTCACCAAATTTGGAGGGCAGGTAGAGGAGAGTCAGCCAGAGATCCCTTGTGAGTTTGGTGTCTCTAACACAGCAGGGGTCAGTTTTACTGCTCCAAAAATTCATTGTGGTTCGTGGTTCATGAACCAGGCACACCACGAATCACGAATCAAACCATGTTTTCCCAGTTTGTGCCCATCTCTTCTTGTGGTGACCCCAGCGAGGGGCTTTCAAGGCAAGTCAGAAGCAGAGTTAGTTGCCATTGCAGTCTTCTGCAGAGGACCCATCCAAGTACAGACCCTACTTAGCTTCTGAGATCTAATGAGATCCAGCTATGCCATAACTCCTTCTCTTCTCCTCCGTCTTTAGAGTCCAGAATATAGAGATTCAGTAGTGAAGGGAAGGCTTGTACTTGGAAGCACTCTTCCTTTCCATCTGCCTGAAATGGGGTAGGAGTGGGGAATTACAGCTTGCCAGGGGCTGATTCCATGGCAGATGCTGGCTCAGGGTTTAAGCATAGTTTCTGTGCTGGAGTACTTTTCAGTATCCCTTGCATAGGGTTGGATTGGGATTAATGCAGGTGTGTGTGTGTGTGTGCGGTGTGTTGGTCAGTGTAGCTGTCTGTCTGAATGCTAACTCAGACTGCATTTAAATTAGCTGCCAGGAAGCTGCTGTCCAGATTCCCCCTTCAAACTTGCCCTAGGCTCTTGCAGTTCTGCTGTTTGCTTTTGCTTTCTTTCACTGTGAACGTGAGTAAATGCTGCCAGGCAAACTGCCTTTATTTTGTCCTAAGTATACACAGGGGAGGTTTGAGTAATTCTAATAGTGACTTACAGGCTCACTGTAGCAGATCTTTGCCTTATATTGCATATAAGGCTGGCTTTCCCCACACTGTTCCGCTGACCCTTCTCTAATAATTGGCTCATCATCGGCGGTTGCAGTCCTTAGGACACTTACTAGGAAGTACGTCCACTGAACGTAGTGGGACTCCTGAGTAAAGATGCTTAGGCTGATACTACAGGCATAGTGATTACTATGGATGTGGTGCTTTGCTGTGACCGCATAACATTTGTTTGGTATTCTGGAGCTGTCCGCTTCAACCCATTTGGGCACTTCTGCTTATTCTAGCCATTGTAGTTGCTCCCTTGGTATGGATAGCATTCTGCTCTGAGCAGGATTAGGATTTGTCTCTGAGGGTGTTACAGGGGTGTTGTAACTTTTAGATGTGTTAGTTTATTTATATTGACTTTATGGGTCTGCCTGCAGCTGATAGAAATCATTTAATACTGCAGAAGTGCTAAGGGGTATACCTTTACTACAGGGCCCAAGGAGACACGCATGTGGGAGTCTTGCATGTCCCATTCTGTGGAATCATAACCTGGGCTTGACAGTTCTTGCAGAGAAGGCAGAGGTTTTCCCCACACCTATGTTTCTGTACTGTCACTTACCCAAATCTGTCCAATCAAAAACCTCTACGCAGGGTATAGTATTGCTATTGCCTTGTAACCACCTTGGTCCTCTAGAAATGTTTTAAGAGATGGCTTTGTCCATGGTGGTGGAAAGTGCCATCAAGCCACAGCTGACTTACGGCAACTCTGTAGGGTTTTCAAGGCAGGAGACCTTCAGAAGTGTTTTACCATTGCCTGCCTCTGCATCACAACCCTGATATTCCTTGGAGGTCTCCTATCCAAATACTAGCCAGGGCTGACTTTGCTTAGCTTCCGAGATCTGGTGAGATATCTGGCTAGCCTGGGCAATCCAGATCAGGGTGGCTTTGTCAGTGGTCCTGGTTAAATCAGCAGACTAAGCAACCCCCCCCCCCCAAGTTAATGCTCTATCTGTAGCATGATTTACTTATCCGCACACATGACTTCTGATGTCCCCAGGGTGAGAGAGGCTATGCGCTCATTAAGAGACAGGAACAAGAGCATCCAGCAACCTATGGTGCTGAGGGGATTTTGAACTCGAGGTTTTGCATATTGGAATGAGATGGACTATCCCTGTAGATAAGAACCCCTCAATTTTTGCCAGTAATTTATTAGGGCTATACGCACACGTGCATGAATGGATGGAAGGCTGTGTAGTGGTTAGAGTAATGGACTAGGATCAGGGAGACCTGGTTTCGAATCCCCGCTCTGTCATGGAAGCTTTCTGAGTAACCTTTGGCCAGTCACTCTCTCTCAACCTGACCCCTCTCACAGGGTTATAGTGAGGATAAAAGGGAGAAAGGGAGAATGTTGTAAACTGCTTTGGGTTACCATTGAGTCTCCCCATTGGGGAGAAAGGTGGAGTACAAATGGAGTAAGTAAATACATGTGTCAAGGCTAACTGTCCTCAACAGTTTATAAGAGAGAGGTGAAATGGTATGAGAAGCATTGCTTCCAGTGGTGGACCCATGAGTCTAGCTAGTTCCAGTGTCTCCTTGGTGCAAGAGCAACACAGGCTTTGTGAATGGATGTAAATGCTTGCAGAATCTATTTGTCAGATGCCAAGGTGATTCTAATGTGTATACCCATGAGCAGTAATCTCTCCTCCAAACTAATGCTCAGGGAGGGAACCCGTAGCATTAATTTCCCCCAAGTATACAAATGAAAAAGGATAGCCATAGGAAATGTTCTGTCAAAAGTATGAGACCTTAATGCATCTCTTGAGAGATAGGCAGATGTTTCAACGCTTGATGTCATCAGAGGTTGCACTGGCAGGCGGAATGATGTCTAAGTTCTGGGAGCTATACTCCTTGTAAACATATGTGTGATTGCCCTACAAAATCCAGTTACTTGGAGGCTCACCACGCTTGTTCTGGAGAAATGATTCAAATTTCCATTGTCAGTAACCTGGAGTAAACTTAAATTCTCTCCCTTCGTGCTCCCCCCCCTTCCCCCGGCAAGCAGGAATCTGTCATACTTGTTAAGCAACATTGGATTGTCACTGAAATGGATGCCTGTGTTTTCCTTTTTAAAAGGGAGTGGGGATTGCCAAGCTGTGTGCTTCTGTGTAAGAATAGATTTACAAATCAATGGAATGCTTTGAATGCCGATGAACAGAATGGTCTGAGCAAATGGACAAGAGACAAAATGAAACTGAGATTTGTGGAGTGTGGATAAAAAAGCGAACCCCGTATGGGATTAAAATGCACACGCATATACCCTGACTCTGTGGGCTGTCATTCATCTTGTAAGTGAAGTCTGCATTATAGGCTGCTGGCTACCATCTTGAAAGCTAAGGCTGCAAACCGAAGGTCACTTTCGTGGGAGTAAGACCCATCCAATGACATGGGTTGTACTTCCAAGCAATGCTTCCTCTTAAGCTGTCGAGTCTTGTGAGCAAATATTCTGCTTTATGAGCTATTGGCATTAAAGTTATGAGCAAGTGATTTGGTGACTGCATAAATTAGTTTCCTCTGGAGCCATCCTTTATGAGCTAAGACAAAGATGTGTGAGCCGGAGGCTAAAAAACTGTGAGCTAGCTCACACTAACTCAGAAGACTGCTTCCAAGTAGACCTACTTAGGATCACTCCCTTAAAGTCCATGATGTGGAGCAGAAAAGTTTTTGATGTTGTATTTTACAGTGAAAAGCTTCCACCCCACTTATAGGGGTGGAACACTGTAGGCTGTTATCTATTGTTTCCCAGGCTGCTGTGCTGCACATCAGTTGTGTTAGATGGGCTAAATGTGGGAAGTGATGTGATACTGCAGCTGGCATCACAACGGTCAATATCCCAGCCCGTGGTGTTCCCCTTGGTTGCTAGGCTCTGCTTGGCAACCCTAACAAGATCCCAAGTTCAGCCCCCAACATTTCCATAGGATTCTGGGATTTTTGCTTGAGGTCTTGAGAACTGCCAAGAGTCAGAAGAGACAATACTAAGATAAGATGGCCTGGTGGTCTGACTCAGTCTAAGGAAGTTTCATATATACAATTGCCAGTGGCTTGATAGGGTGATGAATGTGCATGGCCTATATACAGGAGAATAACTTTAAAATACTGTAGCAGGATTCAAAGCTGGGCATAGAAAGCAGCAATGCATTTTTAATTTGTGAGTTTTTGATGTGATAAACTACAAAATGTGAGGTTCAGATGTCTGTTAGTCCAGTTCCCAAGCAAGATATATAGAGTTGCCATTAGTCATACCAACTGGCCATCTGCCTAGTGCTGTTTTCCTTGATGGGTTGTATCCCTTCCCACCCATGCTAGTTGTGATGGTTTCTAAATGGAAATGCCAGTGACTGAACTTGGACTTTTCTGTATGAGTCAAGCTTCGATCTTAAGCTCTCCTTCTTTCTTTCCCTTCCCTGCCCAATTAAACCATGTAATCCAGAGTACAGGAGTCCAAGTAGCAGCAAAACAAATGCTGCAGAACAAATGCTGCAGTAGGAAAGAATAACCAGTGTAAAGCTGTGAGACTTCATGCTCCAGAGGAAGGCCTCTTCAGCCAATCCAGTCTGCTTAGGAGTAGCTCCTATCCATTATAAAATCTTCCTGAAGGGAAACTTGAAGACAAAAGCCTCTGTTGTTTGGGTAGCAGCAGGAGAGAAGAACTGCCCATCCCTTAAGCCCAAATTTAGTCTTTTTCCCCCCTTGAGGACATGCTCATTTGAATTCTGACAAAGTTGAGTGTCGCTGCAGAGCAATAATGCTGTGATGAACTTGAATGTCTGAAGTAGCTCTTAGCGTAACCTTGCATTGGAAGCAGTTCTCATTGTTCATCTTCTTGACTTCCTTGAATTGCTGAAGAGATGTCAGGATAAACATTGCTCAGATTTTTTTTAAAAAAATAATGCCATTCGTGCACCGTTATCTTTCTGCACCTTCCAAATACTGGCCAGTCCCTGCCAGCTGAAAGAAAATGTCCTTCGGCATTGTCCTCCTCCTCCTTTTGATGACTTCAGATAAGTACTAATTATCGATAACATTCGTGAATTTCACAAAGGTACGAGGCCTCTCCCCCCCCCCACTTTGCAAAAAAGAGTGAGTCAGGGCACCCTTTTTTTGTTGGCTCATAAACTGTTACTATTGTGTAGATGAATTGGTTCTATAGAAGGAGAGAGATTAAAGAGATGTTGGCATGACTGCTGGTGACCTATTGGAAGAACTAGATGAAATAATCCCCTTGCTGAACACAATTTGAGGGCAGTAGAGACATTCTGATGCACATGCACAGGAATATCATGGCACCTTCTGTCTCCACCCACAACATCTGTGTCTGACCTGCTAACAGTCCTATGCGTGTAAAGTGCGGGGTTGGCAACATTTTCTGTAATGAAAGCTGCTTCTGAGTAATAAAAAAAAAAATCCAGCGCTACTAAAACATACATATACATTATCATAACAGCTTGTGTGTGGCTACTTTGTAGATTTAGCAGATATTCCTCTAAGATCGACCACTGGGTATCAATGTTTTGTTTTTGATGCTTTAGGAGGAAGGTAGACATTTACCAGCAAGCTCTCTTTGGAACTGGTGGCTATCTTCACTGCCACAGCTAGATTTGTAAGGGGGCGGGGGGGGGGGGGGAAGGGACGATTTACTGTCTGATCCTTCCTTAGGAAAAGAACAGGATAGTGAGCAGACTCTGCTTACTGAGCAAGCAAAAAACGCACCTTCTTGGAAACCAGGCTCAGCCCCTCTTTCACCATATATAAATTTCCTGTTAATATATCACATTTCCTTCAACTCCCTTCCCCCGGTGCTAAATGGCGGGAATGGCTCCTAACTGAGCCTTCCTAAATCTTAGAGTCTCATGAGAGCGTTCTCTCCCACAATCTTTTCCTGAGTCCCAGGACCCATGTAAACGACACATCTGGTGAGCTTACCTGTAGAGCCATAACTAGCTAATTTTGTGCCTGAGACAAGCTTATAAAACTGCACCCTCTGTACTTCCATAGTAGTTATTTTGGTAAAAAGGTAAATACGTAAATAACGAGAGTAATAATCACAAAATGTTTATTTTAGTCGTCATATATGGTTTTTGCACCCTTCAGCATTGTGTGCATTGTGTATGTACTGACTGTGAGCCACCCTGAGCCTGATCGAGGGGAGGGCGGGGTAGGAATGTGATAAATAAATAAATATAAATAAATAAGGCAAATGCCTCACTTGCCTTCCCCTTGTTACAGCTCTGTCAAGCTGTAGGAAACCTCTGACAGGGTATGTGCACAAGCTCTTCCTTGTGATCCAGAACATTGCAAAAAGCTGGGTCTCAGTGGCATATACAGACCCCAACTTTTTTTTTACCCATGTGGAATTATCACTACTACTTTAGATGAATGCTTGGATGTTGGGCATGGGGCCATCAGCGGAACCCTTTTTTCATATACAGTATATGTGCCTTTGATTGAACAGGGATAGAAACTGTTGTGAGCCTTTAAACCTGTCTGTATTGTTATTAGTAATCAGCATCTCAGTTTTAATTTTTTTTTGGGGGGGGGGGTTTAGATGATGGATGCCAGGGCAGTGCTGCCTTTCATAGATTGGAGGAGGTTGGAATCTTGCATGTGAACCCATAGAACCAAAAACAGATAGGTAACATAGCCATACAGAGATGAAGGCTGACTGGTGGCATGGTTTTGTATTCAGATCAGTGGCTAGCCTTGGATGCTCTGAAGAACATTTGAGAAGCCTTGGCTTCCATGCAGCCAAACTTTTAGTAAAGCAAAGATTGTTAGCCCAAGAATTGTTAGCCCAGAGTGCTCAAACTGATGTTGGCCTAGTAAATACCTTGAAAATGACTCTCCTTTACAGATGGTTACTTCCTTCTCCTCGACTCTTCAGTGGTATTTTAATGATATAATGAATTATGTCTCCACAAAGCACTTTCACTGAAGCATGCCTAGATATTCTACCCTTTGAAGTTTTAGAAGGCCACTTCAGTGAAGGAGTTTGTTCCTATAACTGTAGGTCCACTGAAGATTTGTCCCATTTTGCTTTCCAGTGCCTGAGATTTGAGGCTGAACGTAAAAGATTTTTGAGGACCATTATATCTCATTTTCCAGGAAGGTCAGATCAGGATAAATTAGTATTACTGCTGGCAGATAGGGATAAATTCATTACTTTCTGAATGTCAAAAGGTTTGTTGCCGCCATTATGAAGATAAAGAAGATGATGAGGCACGGTTGACCTGCACGCTAATAGCTCCACTCTGGATCATTAGCCATTGGACTATAAGTTGGTTTTACTTTGTGATATTTTAAATGATATTGTATATTTTAAATTTTTCCTATGAAAATGTGAAAAATTCTTTTTTTACTTTGATGGAATCATTGTGTTGTTGCTGTGGCTTACTTGCGGATGCAGTAAAGGCAGACTGAGTGACATAACTATATACATAAACTACGCGGCGAGAGTATCCCAATTAACATGTCTTAAAATAAGAATTATAGACTCTCAGAGTTCTGCTTAATCTTGGCAGCAGGTGGGAAAGCCCCCGAATCAAATGTCCAGTAAAAGAGCTTGTTTGCAGCAGACAAGGAAAAGATAAACCACAAGAACAGTTTAATCCATTTTTGTCATGCTGCAGGCAAGTTAAGATGCAGCGTTGAATGGAATCCAGTAACTGTCTAGGAATCTCTTCACTTTAAGGGAGTGCTTTTTAAAATCAAGTGTTCTACTGTAAAGGCTAAACATACCACTGTGCAACAGTGCACCGGGAAATGGTTCTGTATTGTTTTGTTGATGGTATTCTAGCAAATATTTGGCAGAGACGAGTGACGAGCTCTCCAAGTATGCAAACCCAAGAGTTGATATGTACTTTCTGCTTCCTCTGGGTCTGCAGTCTCAGTGAGGGCCAAGGAACATTAGACCTGACGTGAAAATGAAGCTGCAACAACAAGACACCCGAATTTAGGGTTCACAGACCCCCCTCAGCTGCTTCAATATCTGAGTTGGCACAGTGCTTCTTTCCTACCTCCTTGTGGTTTGGGTGGGTTCACCGTGCCTCTTTCCCCAAGCCTGGTGCTGAGCTTTGAGAAAAGTTGCCTTATGAACTTTGGTGCTGTATTCATCTGGCCTCCAGAGCCTACAAGGTATAGCCTTGTGGTAATCTAAAGATGGTGTAAAATAAAGCTGGTGTAAAAAGCTGGTTCAGATAGCCCCTTGCACTGCAGTGAGCCTGCTAGGGAGTCTTAAGCAAGCCCTTGTTCTGTCAGCCTCTGCACCCCCCATCTCTAATGTGGGTATGATCCTAGCCTTATATTACAGGTTGGTTGTAAGGACTGGTGGAGGAAAGTGCCATCAAGTCTCAGCTGACTTATGGCGACCCCTTTTTTTCATGGCAAGGGACAAATAGAGGTGGTTTGCCATTGCCTGCCCCTGCGTAGCAACCTTGGACTTCCTTGGTGGTCTCCCATCCAAGTATCTAACGAGGGCTGATCCTGCTTAGCTTCTGAGTTCTGATGGGTCTGGATTAGCCTTTGGCTATCTGGGTCAGTGAGGATTATTGCAACAGAAATGTTCAAAACGTTCCATCTGTAAAGTGCCCTGCAAGTTCCAATATTACTGTTTTTAGTCTATTGTATATGCCATTTTGTATCTTTCTGTATAAAACATCTGCAGTATAGTGACACAGATTTCCTATGTTTGCAGCAATGAAGTGATCACAGTAGGTTAAATAAATGATTGTATTGTGCTTTAGTATTCCAATAATCAGTGAGGAAATGTCAGGGTTTTCTTCTTCTTCATTTTTCTGTCTATCTGTGACTTTGGTGTGGTTAACTTGGCTATAGTGCTATAATAACTTCTTTTCTTTTACTATAATAACTTCTTTTCTTTTACTTTTAGAAACCTCCAGTATTTGGCACAAGTTGTTCCTACAGATAATTGGGGGTATAAGCTGCAAAATTCTTTGTGGTTTCTAATGCTTAGAACCAGGGGTCTTGTTGTAGAAAAAGAGCTGCCGGAGCTCATTAGCATAACTCATTAGCATAACTTATTTGCATATGCCACACCCCCTGACATCACCGGAAGTGACAGAAGGCCACACCCCCTGACATCACCGGAAGTGTGTCAGAAGGCCCGGCTACTTACCCTCCTGCTTCATCCTCATTCCCAAACGGAATGAGGATCGAAGCAGAGGGCGGGGTAAAGAAGGGGGCGGGGCTTCACCACGTGACCGCCCTGCCCCCTAGAGGTTCTCTTCCGGAGCTCCGTACCTGAGAGCTCCCCCCCGACTAGAGCCCTGCTTAGAACAATAAACAACTCAGGGCTCTTGATGTAATCATTGTACTTTTTAAGTATTGCTCTGGTTTTTTGTTTTTTTTTTAGCTACCTGGAAGGTCTTCAATGAATTATAGATATGGTTTGTTTTTACTCTTCCAGCAAGTACTTTCATCAGTAATTTAATGCATTTTGAGGGGATGGCATGGGGATACGCATGAAAATTTTATTTGTAGTTGGCTTGTTTTGATCTTTCATTTTGTTTTCATTATTATAGGTGTTCGGATTTCTCTACTTAAAAAAAACACCATTGAAACCAATGGGACCACATTCCCAGTTGTAACTTTTGTTTTCCACTCAGTCAGGATGAAATTCTCATTGGTAATGGAATCCTCCTTGCCAGATTTTGTGCATATGGGGGGGAAAATGTCCCCATTTTAAAGCCAATTTGAAATTCTCTCAAGGCAAGCATGGGGAGGCATTGCACCACCCCAGAGAGGGCACAGTTGTTTGGCCCCCAAGAAAGGTAGCCCCTGAATCACACTCTCTTCTCCTCACAGCATAGTAATTACAAACTAATTTCACTGGAAAGCAAGGGATAGAAGAGCCATGAATGCAGTCGTTTGGAGAAAGTGCTCAATTGCTCTCTGCTTGTACGAAATCACACAAAAAAGCATTCCCTGGCAGAACAATATCTGGTGGAAATAACGTGCATAGAGACCTATTGGTACTGTGCTCTTTGGGGAGAGCAATATGCTTTGCTGGTTGGTAAGTATACCTGCATTTCTCTTCCATTATGAACACACACACACACACACACACACACACACACACACACACACACACACACAGGCATATGAAACTACCTTATACTGAATCAGACCATTGGTCCATCAAGGCCAGCCTTGGCAACTCAGACTGGCAGTGGCTCTCCAGAGTCTTGGGCTGAGATCTTTCACATCACCCACTGCCTGATCTTTGGCTAAAGATGCCGGGGATTGAACCTGGACCTTCTGAGTGCCAAGCAGAGGCACTACTAGAGATGTAAAAACCCAGGGAAAAAAACAGAAAATTTTTTTTTGGGGGGGGGAATCCCCCCCATTTTCCTCCGAAGCCTTTTTTTTTGTTTTTTTCCAAAAAATTGGGAAAATTGAGAAAAGAAAAGAAAAAAAATTGATTATGGAACATTTTATTTTAACATGATGAATAAAATATTTTAAGACAAGGTGTTCAAATATTTTCCAAATCATTTCTTAAAAATATGTATGGTATCAAATTGATCTAATTTCTGTGCACTGAGGACAAGCAAGTCCTAGGTTACAAACTGAACTCTCTAATGCAAGAACAAGATGCATGTCTTCCTTTAGGAGGTGCTATTGTCACAAGAAAAGAAAAAGGTTTCAGTTTTGTTTTTGCATGTGGGTGGGTATTCTGTTTGTAATAATTGTTTGGATACACTATATTTTTAATATGTTAGTTGTGATAATTTCATGCCAAGTAAAAATGTCCATAGTCATATTTTATGTTCCTAAAGTAACAGAATGACTTTCAACCTGGAAAAGAAAAAAGAAGTGCTAATGTAGCATTTTTTCAATTTTTCTGAAAATTTCTATTTTTTTCAAAAAAAAGCCTGGAAAAAAAACTGGGTTTTTTTCCCCGAGCTTCAAAATTTCCAGAAATTTTACATCTCTAGGCACTACCATTGAGCCATCCCCCCTCCCAATTCTCTGTTGACTCACATGCTCTTCCTCTCTGCCCTCCATGGCTGACATGAAATTGTACCAGTGAGACACCAGAATGCAGAATTCATGACCACCCCTCATTGTTTAGTAATATGTTCCAGTTTGGGTTAGTTAAAGAAATTGTGCTAAATGATGTTCATTTAGGATTTTGATGCATTTATATCCAGGCGCACATCCCTAGCAAAACGCAACATGGACACTCTCTTGTTTGCTTGGCCTCTCTCTCTCTCTTGACCCGCTTCTTCTGAGATCAGCACAAAGCATGCCTGCTGCCTGACTATCTGTTGCAAGTCCTTTTACAGTTAATATGTAGGGGAGTGTCAAATGAACAGTGTGTTTGGCAGCACAGTTGATGCAATAGTGACCAAAAGAAGATTACAGTGGTGTGTCCCTCTGTGTAGTTCTGCTGTTCTATTTTGGCCAGTTGAATGCCATCAAGGTGTTGTTTACTTTGATGCTATTAGCAGTGGTGGACATTGCCAGCAAAATAGACCAACTTGCATAGCCAGTCCTTTGAGATGCAGAGATACGAAGGGCCACCATCAGCATACCCGGAGGCGGGACATCTGCCAGGGCCCACTACCAACAGTTTCTGTTCTCATACCTCCTCTGCTACCTGCCTGTGGACTCTTCCCTCACCCACTTGTTTGCAAGAGCTCCAGGTCTCCGCATAGGTCCTGTGCTTCTACCTACCTGGGTTGCCCAGCACTGCAAGAGTGTGCAGGCAATGAGGGTCACAACCCAGCACTCCTGGCTGTGCACACCTCCCAGTGCCGTTGAGGAAAGGGCTTGCGGGGGGCTGTGGGAGGGGTCATGAGCAGGCAGGGGAAGGATGTACAGACAGATAGAGGGGGCACGTGGATGGGGGCAGGAAGGGAGATGTGGAGGGGGGTCCTGGTAGAGGGATAGGAGAGGAGTGGGCCCCTGAGCCCTCTCTGCCCAGGGCCCATCAAAATCTGGAACCCGCCCTGGGAATATGTCTTTTTTAGTGCAGTGTTGCATATTTCTGACAACAATGGGTTTAGAAGGCTGTAACTCTGCTTAGGGGTACACCGTTGCTGAAAACACTGCATTGGTTCAGTGCTCTGCTGATGGCTGGGTCCTGTGGTGCTTGTGAAGCTGTTTGCAGTTGCTCTGCAACCCGCTCTGATCCTACAGAGCCAAGGATGGAGGCGGAAGCCCATAGAACTGGCTTGTAAATGGGAAAAGTTGATGAGGCTTGAAGTGTGTCATCTGCTGTGTTTAACTCTGAAGCCACCTGCGCTGTTAAGAAGAATAGCGGGACCCGAAGGAGGAAGCGGCAGTCTTGATTCTGAGGCACTTTGGGAATTCTCTCTTCTCTTGGGAACTGCGTACACTAGATGATAGATTGGGATCAGGAGCAGAAGGGATTCTGATCTTTTTATGAGACAGTGTTCCAACTTGTGTGGGCCCACTTGTCTCTTAAAATCACATGCTTGGCTTTAAGAAACAGAACACCCAGCCTCCAAATCCTGTGCTTTAAAAAAAGAATTCCTTTTGCATTTTTCACGTCTCTGCATGATCAGCTAGCCAGTTTAAAGCTGCAACTCGTGAAGATTGGTTCATCTGAGTATATTTAGACTATATTGGATACTTAAAGGGCGGGGGGGAGCACAACTTTGTGTGCTATTGAAGCAAGACAGTGGGTCTATTTACCTCTTTCTGTCATACGTGATGCTTTGACAACATTAATTTGACCCTGAGATGAATTTGAAAGCTGAAGGGTGTAATGGTAGATGTCTATGCAGGGCTGGCATTAATTACCCGAGCCAGCTGTGGAATGTTAGGCTCAATTACATTTACCAATGCGAATGGAACAGGCTCTTTAAAAGTTATTTGTCCAAGCATTTATTCTGACATCTTTTCCCTAAGGGTGTCTGGGAGGGATGTGATGTCTTTCAATAGTCTGGTTCCTCCCCCCTCTTCTATGAAACACTGGAGGGTTTGGTAAATTGGAGGGGGGGGGAAGGAGAGAAGAGACATAATTATCAATGCCTCTGTGAAATTTTGGGCAAGTTCTGTAGCTTTATGTACACAGGCAAGCAAAATGTCAGCATTAAGAATAGATGACTTGAAACCTCTTTTGATAAGTAGGTTATAACCCCTGCTGGCTCTGGCATGAAAACAATAAGCATGCACTGAAGCGTGTCTTTGTAAAATGTAGAAGTATTTGCATTACATCTTGGGTTGTATTCCCGAATGCCCGTTCGGGATAAATGTTAATAAGGTCGAAAGCACTTTTTTTGGGGGGGGGGGGGGGGCGCTTCAGTTGAAAATGTTGCTGCTTTCGAAAACCCATCAGCATTTTATGTTTAAGCGTGTCGCACACAGAGTTCGCTCTGTCTCACAAGTTCTAGGGTTAAATTCCTCGAAAGCCTTGTTCCCCGGCTTAACATTTTTTTTGCAGTGATCAGCTGTATTTCTGTTCCATGTGTAAAACTTGTCAGTGAAATACATAACTGGTTATGTGGTGTTACATGATCTTTTGAGGTGTTTACTGGCTTATTTTAATCTTGTTGGGTTGAACAGGTTAATTGGTTGACATGAAAATCATGATGACAGTAATATCAAGGTCTCAAGTAGAAGTCATATTATGTGGGGGGAGACGCTATACCTCAGACCCATTTATCTTATGTTTTTGTCTCCCCATCCCATGGGCTTTGCACTGTCTGATCTGCATCTGAAAGTTGTTCTGGTAATTCTATCTTTGTCTTTTGGTAGGCTGGCTGTATCTTAAATTTCTCTCTAGCTGGAGGCCTGAGCCTTGGTTACACAATGAGGGAACAGCCACTCTATTCTGAGCTGTGGGCAGTAAAGCTATGCCCAGGATTGAAGAAGGGTGCCGTGGTTAGGTTTCCCCCTGGTTCCTTGCACTACCACCTGTGGCCCTCTTTTTATCATCAGTGATAGAAGGTATTCTCTCTTTTTTTGCTATTAAGTTGCAGCCTACGTATGGCAACCCTGTAGGGTTTTCAAGGCAAGAGATGTCCAGTGGTTTGCCATTGCCTGCCTCTGCATAGCATCCCTTGACTTCCTTGGTGGTCTCCTACCCAAATACTGACTAGGGCCGACCCTACTTCACTTCTGAAATCTGACAAGATCAGGCTAGCCTTGGCTATCCAGACCAGGGCAAGATACTCTGTGGCAGAGGTGTCAAAGTCATTTGATACAAGGGCTGAATATGACATAAATGTCACTTTGTTGGGCCAGGCCATGTATGCCATAAAATGTAACATGAGGTACTGGAAATATAAAATTTATTAAGATCATTCCAGATGCCAAATGGCAACAGCAGGGTTGATTGGATTAAGTGTGATATGCAGAGGGGTAGTAGGCATGGAGATATCAGCATTGGAAACGAGAGAAGAAACCTAGGTCTCAATTCAGTCCAGGAGGATTCTGTCCAGGAGGATGCAAAGAATAAATGGAAATAAGTCTGAAGAAGCGAGCAGTATCTCACGAAAGCTCATACCCTACCACAAATTTTGTTAGTCTTTAAGGTGCTATTGGGACTCTTACTCTTTTTACCACTATTAGAAACCACAAGATTCAAAACCCAGTGGGGGAACATTTTAACCTTCCAGGACATTCAGTTGCTGACCTAAGAGTAGCAGTTCTCTTACAAAGGAATTTCAAAGGGAGATTAGAAAGAGAGAGACTGCTGAATTGCAACTGATAATGAAGCTCAATTCAATGCATCCTCCTGGACTGAACTGAGACCTAGGTTTCTTCTTTTATTACCAATGCCTGACATTGTCATTTAGGGTCTAAAATCACTTCACTCTCCAAGATATAAGGACAGATGTTCTCACATTCTAGCTGTATCTGAAGAAGTGGCCAGTGACTCATGAAAGCTCATGCCCTGCCACAAATTGTGTTAGTTATTAAAGTGCGACTGGACTCTTACTCCCTTCCACTAATAAAGAATGTAAACTGTAGTGTTAGGTTTCTTCCCCTCCCCATCTACTAGAACTGGAAAGGGGGATCTCTGGACTCCATCTCTCTCTCTTTGTCTCTTTGTCTCTCTGGCATGCTTGCTCTTTTCCCTTCTCTCTCTCTCTCTCCCCCCTCCCCCCTCTCTCTGTGTCTTGCTCTCTCTGAAGAAGTGTGCATGCACACAAAAGCTTATACCTGGAATAAAATGTTGGTGGTCTTAAAGGTGCCACGGGGCACTCTTTCTCTCTCTTTCCCCCCTTCCTCCCCAAAGGAGGAGGAGGAGCCCTCAGCCAATTGAGGGAAAGGAGGCTTGGCTTTCTTTCTCTCCCTGGAAGCAGGAAGCTGGAGAGAGCTGGGCAAAAGCCAGCTACAATGCAGGAAGCAGGAGGGAGCCAGTTGCTTGTGGGCTGGATAGGAGCCCTGCAGGGGCCAGTTCCAGCCTGTGGGCTGTATGCTAGACTATGCTATGGTAAACAGAATTCGTATCCCAGAGTCATTATAGTGTAGTGCAGGGTTCCCAGCCTTTTCCAGCCTGTGGTCCACTTCTGGGATTTTTTACACAGGGTGGTGGACAGCCTCAGAGTGGTGGCTACAGAAGGCAGAGCCAACCACAAAATGGCAGGGAATGAGGTTATGCATAACTCTTTGAGATTTCATGCAAAAGCTCTGCTTTATAGGATTCCTTCTAATTTGCTGAGCTTTTCTGCTCAAGGCTATCGCTGTATGAGCAGTACTGGATAGATAGATAATTTGCCAAGCTAATCAGAAGACTTGCTGGGCAAAAGCCTCACATGGCAACTGCCCACTTTCTAAGGACATTTGGTGGGCACTGGAAAAGGTGTTAGTGGGCACCAGGTCACCCATGTGGGCACCACGTTGGGGACCCATGCTGTAGTGGTTAGGGCTGAAAAGACCCAGGTTTGAATTCCTATTCCCCAGTGAGGCTTACTAGTTCACTTCATGGCATCCTTTTATCTTGGCCTAATCTACCTGACAGTGCAGATGAAAAACCATGTATCTTGCTGTGAGCTCTTTGGTGGTGGTGGTGGGGGGGGGGGGGGGAAAGTAGGTTTTTAAAAAGTGATAGATTTGTAAAAAAGCCATTCAGTGAAAACAGAATAGCCAAGGTCGTAAAGAAACTGTATCGGATGAGTTCAGCTTTTTATGTACATCAGGCACAGGAGGTGAGGACCAAGTGGGCTGTGTTAGAGACAATAGGTGTCTTGCTCAAGGCTGACTTTACAGCTTTGGGGAGGTGTTGTTTCAAGGACTCTGGAGTATTCAGACACACTTTCTATCTAGTCCTACTCCATACCAATGTATCTCAAACCGTTTAGCAAGCAAATCTAGCAGCAGGTCTGATTTGGACTTCTGTGGGTTTCCCCCCAACCTGGACTGAGATCACCTCTCAGCCTGTTGTTCCGAAACTTATGTATGGAGACTCTGGTCACATAGTCGTGGTTCTTGGAAGCTAAGAATTGGGAGCTGAAGCAAACAATTGTGTAATCACTGGACTGTGTTTTTTTTTTTAAATGAGGAGGGCATTTCTAACTAAAAGCCATAACTTTGATCTATGTACCATATGTTGATTGAAGAACAGCCATTTTTGTATGGTGCCCCTGTAGAACTTGCTGTTTCTCACTGTATGGAAACTTAAAGATATCTGCATCTTCTTGGATAGGAATCCCCGCAAGCAGTTACCAGAACCTTTTTGTGGGGAACCAGTTGTTTGTGGGGAACCAGTTGGATCTTGTTTGTGAGGAGCCAGTTAGCAATAGGCTGGTTTTGTTTCCTCTTGGCAAGGAGTGAGTTCACATTCTTCCCATGTGCTGTTCAGTTTCGATAGCCTTCCTGTGTACAATTTGTCGAGAATTAATATGATCCTCTAATGGGATAAAATGGGATTACGTTTTTCTACAATAAAGTTAAATGCCTTTCAGCCTCGTTATGAAATAATACTGCAGGCTTTAATTTTGGGGGACTGTCAGATCACAGCGCAATTAACCTTCAGATTACACTGTTAATTACTAGCAATGTTTCAAAATTATTGCTGTGTACAGCATTAAATAATTAACTACATTTTTTACTGTTATGGTTCTTTAATAGAGTTAATTTGTTTCTTTGGGAGGGTGTGACCTCCTTTGGAGCCAGAATTTGGTTTTAGAATTTGGACTTTTTAAAGTTTATGCAACAGTAGGTTACTCAAGTGGTTAAGACGCTGAACTGCAGGCTGTGGAAGGTTAGTAGTTCAGCAGTTCGAGACCCAAGTTGCCGCATGACGGACTGAGCTCCCGTCTCTAGTTCCAGCTCCTGCCAACCTAGCAGTTCGAAAGCAAGAAATTGCAAGTAGATAAATAGGTACCACTTCGGTGGGAAGGTAACAGCATTCCTTGCGCCTTGGTGTTTAGTCATCCCGGCCACATGACCATGGAAACGTCTTCGGACAGCGCTGGCTCTTCGGCTTTGAAACAGAGATGAGCACTGCAACCCTAGAGTTGGACTTGACTGGCTTTCGAGCAAGGGAACCTTTACCTTTACCTTTAGGTGCTGGTAGCTGACACTCCTTTTTTCTGAATTTATCCTTGGAAGGCTCTCTTCTCTCTCGCATCTGTGCAAATTCTCCCTTTTCAAGAGGGTAAACATGGGCTTCCTTCTGGAAAGTCCCACTCCTGATTTAGAAGGAGGCAAGCTCAGAACAATTACTCATGTGTGAGAAGTAATATTTAGTGTGGCATAAGTTTTCCATGAGCCAGAGCCCTTTCTGCTAGATGCATGAAGTGATAGATTCAGTTGGCAGAGATATACCTAAAGTTCTGAAAAGGGGAGAGTAGGGTCCCCAGGTCCCTCCTGGCCACCAGCAAAGGTTGGGGGGAGGAGGGATGGAGTTGGCAGATCCAGGTTGGGAAACTCTTGAAGGTTTGGAAATGGAGCCTGGGGAGGGCAGGGAACTCAGTGGGTTGAAATGCATAGGTCCATTTTCTCCAGGGGAGAAAATCCCTGTAGTCTGGAGATGTCCTGTAATTTTGGGGGATCCCCAGGGCCAACCTGGAGGCTGGCATCTCGGGGGGGGGGAGAGAGTGGGGGTGATAGGTCCAGTTTCCCAGACCAAGTTGTGTGACATTATATTGCCAAGGATAGATGCAAACAAGATCCCGTTAGAAGAGTAAACGATCCATGCATTGTGGATTCTCTCTGAACTGTAGATGAAATATTGAAATAGTGTGACTCCGAATAGTGTCCATAAACCTGTACAGTTGCTTCCTGGGATGAGCTACCCTAGCCAAGTCTCTGTCATGGCTGAGCCTGGTGGTATCGCGTCTGTTTACGACTCCTTCCTCTGCAGCTTCTTGCTGGAGTGTGCCTCTGCAATGCTTTTGCAGGAATGCTGCAATGCAGCGAGGCAACCTCCAGCCCTCTCCGTCGGCAGGCAAAGCGGCCGTGCCTCTGGGATGGAGGTGATTGATCCAGTCACACTCCGTGCAGCAGAATTGCCGGTGGAGGCGGACTGGACTCAGGCAAGGGGAAAAGGGGAGAGACGGCGCCCTTGGAGGATGGGCTCTCGGGAGACTCGTAATGGTAGAATTTATTGCCGCCTGCGGTTCTGGAATTGCTGTTCGGCTCAGTCGCCAGGCCTGTTTCCCAAACATTCATCTGGCTGAGTGTTATCTGCAGCGATTGTAAAGGAGGGAGATGAAGTTCCTCTTGCTCAGAACTGTTTCAGGGAGGGTAGCCACCTGCAGCAGAAAAGCCAGATTCTAGTCCAGTAGCGCCTCAGAGGCCAGGGAGGTTTTGGGAAATTGTAAAGCTTCTGTCCTGCTGCTGAGCTTTGGCCCTTCTCTGCAATATATTTAGGAGCATCTTGTAGAAGACTTGAAGAAACAGCCTCTGAAGGCACTTCCTGGAGGCTTGAACTGTGCAGACTGGAAGTGCTGCCTCCCAGACTTGGGAGACGCTGTTCTACATTAGCACATGCCACAAGACCTGCAGTGTAACTCAAATGACTGGTGATGTATTTGTGACGTGCCTCCTCCACTCACACTGAGTGCCCACCACCCTTTAACCTCCCTCTCAGGTTGTGTGTTATACGTAGGTCAGGAGGTCACAGGCTACCCTTCTCGTCTCTTTTAAAACATATAGAGAGCCATGACCATTTCACATGTTAGGTCCCCTCTCTCACTCCCAGAGACATCCACAGACAAGGAAGCCCAGCCCCCCCTTTTAATAATCAGCCCTCACTCACACAGAGCTGTTGAGGTCGGGGCACAAACACTGTCCCATTCACTCTCTGCCGCCATTCGTTCATATCCCATCATATAAATCGAGATATTAAATTGTGTGCGTGTGTGTGTGCTTCTTTTCCCTTAGACGCACAGCCCGCAGGATCAGTCAAAGCAAGAAACCTTTTATTTATGATATGAACCAAACACTGAGGAAAGTAAGGTATAAGTAACAACATTTCACTTCAGTTGACCTTTTGAATTGAGCTCCTATTCTTACAACTGGGATCCTATAGTTACAAATGCACTATTTTCAGCCTGCTTTAAGCAGCTCTTCTGCACAGTTCCACTCTGTCAGACATCCTCCTTTTCCCCCTCCCTTAGCTCCTCAGCTGCCAACTTGTCTGCTACTAACTCCAAACTGTCATTTTCAGCTGCTGCTTTTGCAACCACCACTCTCACAGTTCGTCTGCTGTCATTGGTTACTCCTGGGGAGAGACTGAATCTAGCCTGTCTGTCACAGTATTTAACCACTGACTTGTTATGGAGGTCTGCTTGTTGCTGAATCCTGCATCAAAGACAGTGTGGTGCAGAGGTTAGAGGTTTTGAACTAGGATGGAGATCAGTCCAACGTATTATTAATGACCTACAACCATGCTGGATGGTGACACACTTCCCTCACACAGGCACTGGGGACCTGACCTTTTCTTGCTTACAGACAGCCTGCTAACCTAAAACAACTTCTCATCTGCATTGACAAACAACAGTAATGTGAACTCTGGTACCCAGGCCTGCAACAAACCAAGATGTCAACTTTACTCTCCTATAGATCCTAGCGCCATCACTAGACCCAGCAACATCAGTCATACCATCTCAGGTTCATACCCCTGCTCATCCTCTAATGTGATTTATGCTATCACATGTCAGCAATGTCCTTCCACCCTCTACATTAGACAAACAAGCCAATCCCTACAAAGAATAAATGGGCATAAGTCTGACATTAGAAACCCACAACATTAAAAAAAACCCAGTGGGGGAACATTTAACCTTCCAGGACATTCAGTTGCTGACTTGAGAGTAGCAGTTCTCTTACAAAGGAATTTCAAAGGGAGATTAGAAAGAGAGACTGCTGAATTGCAACTGATAATGAAGCTCAAGACAAACTGATAATGAAGTTCCTGGACCGAATGGAGACCTAGGTTTCCTGCGTCATTACCAATGCTGATTTCTCCAGGCCTACTAACCCTCTGCATATCACACCTCATCCAATCACGCTTGTTATTCTCATTCACCTGCTGTTGTCATCTGGCATTTCCCTTATAAATAAAAGCCAAATGGTGGTGGCACTTCTCTAGAACATTCCACATGCTCCAAAATCAGTTTGCTCTCTGATCTGTCATTCAGAGGGTCTCCCTATCCACTGGCTGCGTTGCCTGAGTCCTGCCTCCAACATTCTAAACATTTTGCTGTTCGTCTCCCCCCATAGCCAGTCAGAACACAGACGTTATTTGCATATGCAGCCTCATTGACCTCTGCCTCGGAACACAGAGGTCGTTTGCATATGCGACTTGATTGGCTTTTGCCTCTAACATTCTAAACAGTTTTGCTGTTCTGAGGTAAAATGTGTCCAATCTCCATGTGAGGGCTGGAGATCACTCAGAATTACAACTGCTTTCCAGATGGCAGAGATCAGTTCCCCTGGAGAAAATGGTGGGCTCTGTATCCTTATATGCTGTTGAGGTGGCCACCATATGACAGTCAATGTGACGTAGCAGCCAGGGCTTCAGAGCCCGGGAGAGGCTGCAGGTGTATGTGGGGGGTGGAAAGCTGAAGAGTGAGGGAGAAATAAAGGTAGGTTGATGATTGGCTGGGAAGGAGATAGGGTTGCCAACTCCAGGTGGGAAATTCCTGGAGATGTGAGGTATGGAGCCTGGAGAGGGTGAGGTTTCAGGAGGCGTGGGACCTCGGACAAATACAACGCCATAGGCTCCACCCTCCAAACCAACTATTCCCTTCTGGGGAACCATCATTGCCAATCTCCAGGTGAGGGCTGGAGATCACTCAAAATTACAGGTGTTCTTTAGGTAGCAGAGATCAGTTCCTCTGGAGAAAATGGTGGACTCAGTGTCATTATACCCTGCTGAGGTCACCACAGCAAATTGGCACTGAGTGTCCAAGGCCAGGGCACCCGCCCAGAGCCTCTTTCTAGAGGCCGTTGTATTTATTTCCTCAATGGCCCTTTTTCCTAGTCTGAAATAATTCTATTCTCCAATTATAAGGACTGATGGACTCACATTCTAGCTGTCTCTGAAGAAGTGAATATAGAACTGTTGTTCCTTATTTCATATATGGGCTCTCAGCACTTCGTTCTAAACTTTGCCAGGGCAGTCCCGAGGTCATGTAAAGAAGGATGTACACATGTCTTGTGAACCAAACAATTTTACTGCTGCAAGTCATTTAAAAGCTAGTAACCTCTCTACTCCAAAGGCTTGATTCTCTTTATTTTATATCTGCTGCTGTGTTCCAGGAGTAAAAAGGTACTTAGATTTCCATTTGCATGAAAATCGGGGTTGAATGAGGAGTTCCCCAAATTCCCAGAAGCAAAACAGAAAATTGGGAAACAGACAAGAAATCACTGTTGAACATGAATTGCCACGCCTCTCATCCCCATCAGGATATACCGGATAATGTGTGTGTGTGTTTGATAAGCAACTAACTCCTCTTCAGTTCCCAGAGTCTAGCCTGGAAGCAATTTGTGTGTATTATTCTCTTTCCTTCAAGTACTCCCCCAGGCAAATTCAGGGCTTGAACCTGAATGAATGGGTTGACCTGGCTTGATGAGGGAAGTGAGGTTAGGCTGTCACAATTGTGTCTATCTGAGTTCAAGGAATAGTAGCTGGTTGGGGGGGGGGGCGCTCCGTAGTCTACCATGATACCTCACCAGTGAAGGAGGAGGCTCAGAAATCTTGAGACAAATTAGGGGTTCTTCTGGTGCACTGTCTACCCATTTCCCTTCCTTAGCTGACATGGCTGGTTTGGGTATTGGTCTGAACTGTCACTCTGCCTGGCAAGATTTGAGCAGGCTAGTGATGGTAGCAGTGGGCTTGGTGCATGTACCTCTGAAAATGCAGGGTGGAGGGGGGGTAAAGCTAACTGGGGTCACACGCAGCATTAGCCACGCAAGAGATACGGAAGACAGGCGGAGTTTCCGGGCGCGATCTCACCAGCACATCTGGGGAGCGTAGCGCTTCCGTGGCACAACGGAGGCTTCCTCCCGAAAACGCGCAGCAAAAAACTAGTACCTCGGAGGTACTAGTTTCCGGAAACTGCGGGGCAAGGGCGGGCGGCTGATCACGTTTCCGGTGGCATCCGGCGCCCGCCCATGTCCCCTTGCGAAGAAGGTTTTTTTCCCCCCAAGTCTCCGTGGTTGCGCACACGCACCCAACCGAGCATGCGCATTCGTAGTGTACACAAAAAAAAGAAAACCAGTTCGCCGCGCCGCGCGCTTCTTCGTTGCGTGCAGGCGTGTGTTGTGATCGACGCCTCTCCGTAACCACGGAAGCTCCACGGTACCTCCACAGAACCTCCACAGGAGGTCTGATCGCTTTACTGCATGTTAGTTTGCTCCGGGGCAAATAGCCACGCTTCCCCCCCCCCTGCAGTTTCCTGCCCGTGTGACCGGGGCCTGAGTAATGAAAACAAATGGCTTTTTCTGTGTGAAAAAGAACAGAACACGATGCAAACGTCAGCAGCTTTATGTGTCCATAAGCACCATCATTCTCACATGCACCCTGTAAAGTAGGCCAAGTTTATTAGGGGTCAGAGTTCCAGTCTCTTACCTCTCCCTGTATTTGTACTATCAATAGCTGCTTGGTCTTCATACAATTAGCAGGGGATGGAGGTTTTAAAAATCTTTTGTGATCTTAAAATCTTGACTTGCTGATTCAAGAACGTGAGTGGTACAAGGGGAAGCTAGGGTATTTTTGGGGGGTGGGGTTGGTCATTGGCTGTGTGGCTTGGCTGAAGCTGCCTAGTGAATTCATGACAGAGTAAGGATTTGAACTTGGGATATTTGGTTTTCTGCTCAGCTGCTGTGCCGCCTCTCCTTATGGTAATAGCAGTTGTGTTAGACTGCTGCCAGACCTCCGTACAACTTCAGTAAACATGTAGTAGACTCACACTGGAGAAACTTGCATAGTTCTTGAATTTCCTCCAATAATTTGCTAGTCCTTGATTTAAAACAACCATTGGGTATTTTGAGCTCAGTCTCTTCTTTCTCAGTCTTTGTTTCCTTAATTCAGCTGACTGACTTAATTAGGGAGCTCATTTGGCATTAGCAAAATGCAGTTGTCAATAGTCTTGTCCTAGTTGCATAGGACACCCAAATGTATTTTGTTGTTCGCTTTTCAAAATAGCCTCGCTTGTGTGGTTTTGGATATTAGACTTTCAGGATGTCTAGAATGGTGTGCTGTAACAGTAGAACTTTGCTGGCCAGACACATGTTCAGCGTGTTATGCTAATTAGCACTGGCTTTTAGATTTGCATGTGCTTTAAGTATGTTTTCTCTGCTTGGGATGTTGGTGGGCAAGAGGTATGGGGAAAAAATCCAGATTTGTTCCTCTGTAAACCTGAGAGCTATGAACAAACAAAACTGATTTGAGTGGTCAGTATGGCTGATTCCCAATTAAAGTTATTTCGGTGTATTAATTGCAAACCACAGAGTTGATTGAATTTATGTCAGGATGAAACCAAAGTATCCGGAGGGGGTTGTTTGTTTTTAAATCATGAATGTCTGGATTGCAGCAGATACCATCTAACACAGGGGTGTCAAACGTGCGGCCCGGGGACCAGATGAGGCCCCTGGAGGGCTTCCATCAGGCCCGCAGTGGAACTGGCCATCTCCTGCTTCCAGTTCTGCTGCTGCTGCATCATAGCTTGCTTCGCCGGACTCTCTTAATCACTCAGCCATTTCACGATTTAACCTGGGTCCTAGACTCAGAACTCTGAACATGAGGTTTCTGTGGTGAATGTCAATAAATTAAAAATAGGTTTGCAGTTTACAGAGCTAATGTTTTATGCGTGTTTTTATTTTAAGTTTAAAAAACCTTTGTGTTTGTGTTCTTTATAAAATTTATATCTCCGGTACCTGGCATTACATTATATGACACACATGGCCCTGCCCAACAAGGTCTCATTTATGTCAGATCTGGCGCTCATAACAAATGAGTTTGATACCCCTGATCTAACAAGTGTTTTTTCATTGTCTTTTGCAGCTGCCAACATCTGTTTGAACACAGTAAAATCATATACTAATATGATCATTATATGTAAAAATGCTGCTTGATGGCCTAAAAGACACCTAATTAATCAGTTAGTCTAGCTAGGTAATTGACAACAGCGCAATCCTATGCAGTTACTCCATTCTACATCCCCTGATCTCAGGAGTCCTAGACTGGAATGACTGCACAGATCTACACGTCAAGAGTTGCAGTCTTAATTATGGGGACTGTTGTGGCCATACATACACCCCTTCCAGTGATCAGCAGTGTTACTTCCTCTGCATGGTTACACTCTGCAGATGACCAGCCAGCCAGTCCTGGGGAGGCCAGCATGCGCGAGCCGAGCCTACTCTCCCTTGCTGTGCAGTCAGTCAGAACACGGTGGGGCAGGGAGTGTGTCTGCACCAGGTGACATTGCAATTGACAACAGTTGTCAATTGCACTGTCAATGTTCACAGCCCTTAACATACACTATCTTGTTACCTTCACAAGACTCTTATAAAGTTAAGCTGGTATTATCACTGGCCACAGGTAGGGGCTGAGAATGGCTTGCCTAAGGCCAAGTTCATGGCAGTGACAAGAGTTCATGATGATTGATTTGAAAGACATTTAATAGAGTGGTGAGGATATAACCTCGCTGGCCTTTCTACAGCTAAGCAAATTGGATTCTACAAGAAGAATACGGATGTATGTTTTAGAGTAAGTCTGGGTGTAAAGTTATTTCTAGAATGCTGGCTGCTGGGTAGGAGCTGGTTGAGCAGGGGGACAGTAATTAAGGGAAAGAAAACCTTTTATGATCTAGCAAAGAAATACTCCCTCAGCCTTTTGCTAGACCATGTGGCTAATTTATGTTCTAAGATTCAAGACCGGAGCTGACCAGTAGGATATTTCACAATCCATCCAAAAGTAGTTGACCTCTGTCCTACAGTCCCGCAAGAGCTCTCTGCCCAGATGGACTCTTAAATTAATGTAAATCAATTTCTTTTCCAAAAACCTGATTCTGTTTTGAATCCACCAAGATGGACCAGTGTCGCATAGTGGGTAGAATGTTTGGCTTAGACTAGGCTCACCTGAGTTTGGCCATGAGCATCAGAGTGTAATAGGCTAGCCCATGTCAGCTCACCTACTTCACAGGGTTGTTGTAGAGACGAAGTTCAGAGAAGGGTAGCTACCTTGAGCTTCTTGAAGAAAGGATGGAGTGAATAATGAAGCCTGCAGGAAGAATTACTGTAATGTCTACAGTTATCGCTTAGCCACTAATAATAGTTCTGTGTCTTCCTAACCCAGACTTCCCTATCCCTGTTCTCTTTCCTCTAAGCTCACACTTCCCCATTTTCCTGTCCTCTTTGTCCAAACAAAGTGCTCATAGCACTATGAACATGAGTTCTCCCATAACCTGGAGGAAGGGGAGAGCGTGGTGCAGACAGATAGTCCGGAGCGGAGTAATTTGCACCGTGGGTGACTTAAAACTGGATGGAAACACTTGTAAGAGCTGACTTTGTCTCTGCAACTCTGGCAAACATTCTTGAGTAACGTTTTAGTAGAAGAAGGGGGATGCCTGGGTCCTTCGGGGGGCAGAAGAGTGCGGGTGTCAAACATTTAGGTCTGTTCTTCAGCCTGGACCGCTGGTGGAATGAATAAAATACCTTGTTAATATGAACCGATGGCTTTACAGCTAAGTCAGAATAACAGCTGCCAGTCTGCATGACTAATTCGAAAAGGACCGTAGGACGAAGGGCGTTGCACACTGTTTGCCACAGCTGATTATTTTTACTTCGGAGAAGGCAGCTGACCACTTTTAACATACTTGGCTGGTTTAGGAAATATGTCTCAGGCGGGCTGGCACTGAAGTCTTTTCGTAAGTGCACACAAACACTTAATGCTGTAGTCATAGGCTCCCAGTTTGCATACAAAACTGAAGCTGATATTGTGAGTGACTTGCTGTTCAGCAGTTCTGCGGCTGAGAGAGAACCTGAGCTCAGATCTCTTGAGTACATATTTGGATGCTATTTTGTAGGCAAAAATTATTTTCCTCTCCCTGCCCAGGTTCTTTATCAATAATGTTAAACTAATTATATTTATATGTTTACCTGCTTCCAGAGAGCTCAGAGGATGACATGCATAAGATTGAATTTTCACAACAGCCTAGCCAGTGCTTGTTGGATCAAGGGATAGAGGCTCTCATGAGCTTAGTGGCTCACTAGGGATCTGTATTCTGATGGGGAGGGGCCATGGCTCAATGGTAGAGCCTCAATCCCTGACATCCCCAGGTAAAAGGACCAGTTAGCTGGTGATGGAAAAGATTCCCACCTGAGACCCTGGAGAACTGTTGCCAGTCCAAGTAGACAATACTGACCTTGATGGACCATGGCTTTTTTTTTGGCCACTGTGTGACAGAGTGTTGGACTAGATGGGCCTTTGGCCTGATCCAACATTGGCGTCTCTTATGTTCTTATGTTCTTAAGGGTATAAGGCAGCTTCATTGATTCAGATCTTCCTGGCCCAAGCCAAACCATCTAACCATTCCATCTCCCCCCTCCCTGAATCTTAATAGACATACTAGTGCACAAACTAGTTGGTAAACGTAATATCCCCATATGGCTTTTATAGGTAACAAGATGGTAGGTGGTACGGCCCAATGACTTGCTACAGTATAAGGCAACTTCATATCTTTCTATAGTTTGAAGGTAGTGGCGTGACTTCTTAGAATGTCTCCTTTGCTAACTCAGTTAGTCTGTACTCATGGGAATTTGGCTGGATGCCCAATGAGCTTTCAGTCCTTGACAGAACAGTTGGGGAGTGCTTATTTATTTTGATTTTAACCTTACTTTTCAGTGGTAAATTGGCTTCTGAAGGAACTCACAGGTATCAGAATAACACAAAAAAGTGCAATACAAAATGTTCCCTGTGGAGAGAATTCTCAACTGTGCTGGATCCAGGCATGGTCAAGAGACTCCTGGCTGCTCTCCCTTCCATGAAATTCCTTTCAAGAGGAGCAGTTCTCCTTGTGGAGGGGTTCATGGACCATTTGCAATAACTCTGTGACCCCATCAGTGGCTCTTGGCTCTAGGTTGGGAAACACTGCAGTCTTGTCTAGAATGATGTCTCCTGACTCCCCTCTCTTCTTTGGAAGGTCCAGCTGCCTTGAGCCCCAGCTCTACTGGGGAAGAACCCTTAATAAAAGGCCTTCCAGAAAGGGCTGCCAACTCCAGTCTGAGAAATTCCTGGAGATCTGGAAGTAGTGCCTGAGGAGGGTAGAGTTTCAGGAGGGGGAGGGAGTTCAGCATCAGCAGGGATGTGATGCCCTCTGAAGCGGCCACTTCATGTTTCTTGTAGTTCTGGAGATCCGTGATTAATTCCAAGAGAACACCAGGTACAACCTGGCAACCCTACCCCCAAAGCACCCGCTGCCCTCCCCATTAGTTTAAATACCAGCCTGAGCAGACTAAGACTCCTCGAGGAGCCATTGATGTTTACATAATAAGGTAATGGTGTAATTAAATGCAGTCAGTGAGTTAGCTGCCTTTTTAATTAATGACACTAATAAAGATGCTTCATTTGGAGGACAGCCTTGATAACGGTGGCCAGCCGTGACGATATGAGGCATACAGTACGTTTCAAAGGTACACTTTGCCTACATTAAGCGAGGGAGGTAGTCTCATTCCCCACTTTGTGGAGGCTGTGGTTTAAACTGGTGTGGCCTGACCCTTGCATTTCTTTGACCTGTGCACCTCTGCTGAAGGCAAATAGTGTGGCATAGAAGGGTCATTCTGGTAAGTGGCAGGAGGCTGGAGCCGAGGAATTTTTAGAGCTTGTGAGTATTTAGCAGTTGAGCACAGTTGTCATTCCTGGAATGTATGCTTGTTCTGATGATTCTGGATATAAGAGGCCAGGGACATGCTTTGAATTAGTGTTGGAGATAAATACCATAAATACCCAGATCTTTGCTTGTTTACAGAGAACGTTTCTGGTTTCTCTGCGTGTCGTCTGCTCATTTTCAGTGCAGAGTAAGTATGGCAAGCAATTCAAACTCAGGTTCTGCTGCATTGCCAAAAGTAATGTGAAGATTCATCATAGTTCACTGGTGCAATGAGAGATATACCCCATAACAGGAATTTAACTTGCTTCCCCTGAGAGTGGTAACTTAGAACTGCAAACGTGATTTTTCAAAACTGCAATGTTATGTGCAAAAAGCAACAACAACTCCTTATCAGGTTTGTTTGTATCTTTATTTTTTAATCCCCCATACTTTTCAAGTTATATAGATTGAAAGTCAGCAACCTTAAAAAAGATCACATCAATAAAACATGAGGAAATATTCAGACCTAATGTGAAACCATGGTTTAGTTCTGTGAAACAAGGTCATGCAAATCCTAGATTGTTTCAAAACGTGCTGGTTTTATCTCTTTTGCCTTGGGCCAGTTGTCTTTGTCATTGGATGGTGCACAAAGTTGTCACTGGGCACCTGCATTTGTATGTTCCATGAAACCATAGTTAAGACTGTGGTTGCAGAAAGCAATGATTTGAAGTCTTTAGATATATGTACCCAGTTTTATCTCCAATGGTGACCCAAAGCAGCATATGTTGCCTTCTCCCCATTCCATTTTATCCACATACCAGCACCCCTGTGAGGTATAGGGCTGCCAATTCCCCCCGGGGGGCGGATTCCCCCCCTGCTTTGGAGGCCCGATTTCCGCTGCCGTGGAACTGGGACCCGGGGGAAACCCCACCCCAGCGTGCACATCAGCCAGATGTGACGTGCTGACGCCGGGCACGCTGGAGGCGGGGCCACAGCCATCTGAGGGGAAAACTCTATGTTTTCCTGTGGCCCCACCCCAGCGTGCCCGGCGTCAGCATGTCACATCCGGCTGATGTGCATGCGGCGCGCGCTCAAGATGCCGTCCGGGAGCCCCCCGCCACAGAACAAAAGGTATTTGGCAACCCTAGTGAGGTAAGTTAGGCTGAATGTGAGGGACTGGCCCAACGGTCACTCAGTGAGCTTCCCCGGCAGACTGGGAATCTGAACCTGCATCTCCCAGATCCTTGTCTCTCTAATTTCATTGTAGTTTTTAGTAAATGCAAATAAAAAATCCCCTACGGGGGGCCATAAAAAACAACAACAATTAAAACATGGGTTTTTTTTGGTAAAGAATTAAAAAAATCATATGGGGTCCAATTACACCTCATATAAAAATTCCAACATTCCATGAGGAACAAATTGGCTTATACCATAATATATAATGCTTTTTGCTAAAGGGATAATCTTTCTGAGTACACTTTGGCTTGGACTAAACTATTATTGAAAGGCACCTTCTGGACCAGAAATTATTATCAGTGAAATATCATTTGGCATATGATTGGACCTTGGGAGGCCTCATTTATACTTTTATTCTATGCTTAGCAATTTCACTTTGGAACAATTCTTTTCTGGTCCATTTTGTACCCATGCTGTGTAATTGTACTGTATTATGTATTATGGTATAAGCCAATTTGTTCCTCATTGTGTTTGACCTCTGAAGAAGACCCAAACAGGCCGAAACATGTCAGGTTGAGCCCGCTGGCCCTTGTGTTTATATATGATTTTGGAATTTTTATGTGAGGTGTAATTGGGCCTCTATATCAGTTTTTCTTTTAATTCTTTACAAATAAATACATGTATTTTTACATATTATATGTATTGTTTTAATTGTTGGTCCTCTACTCAGTTTAGCTTAACCTTTTTAGGTTCTTGACCCTGCCCACTAAACCAAGCTGATTGTCTGTACTTAGTGGAGCAGCCTGCAGTCTGGCAGTTTTGCTAATCCGACATGGTTTGTTTAAACCATGGCTTCATGTTATGTCTGAACAGAGCTGCAGCTAGAATCCATATAGCCCATTTAACATTCTCCTCTGAAGACCTGCTAAAATAAAATGTTCTTAATTTCCAAATGCAGGTTGTCAGTGATGGAGAAATAATGTAGTGGATGTTATAAAGGTGCCTGGTACAAATGACCCCCCACCCCATGTGTAGACCCATTGCATGGGGAGGTAAAGCAGGCATGAGTGTGCTGGTCTTGCCCATGTGCAATTGCTTGGTTGTCTGCAGGGTGTGACTGTGCAGGGGAAGCATCTGCACATGCCGTCCTCCTCCCCTCCGTGATCAGTGATGCTACTTTCAGGATATCTTCAGAGGGTAGCCGTGTTGGTCTGCTGTAAAAAGAGTTAGATTCGAGTCCAGTAGCACCTTAGAGATCAATATCCAGAGGATGAGCTTTTTGAGAGTCAAAGTTCCCACTGTCATGTTGTTGAACTTGGTGCAGCCACTTCGTACATGTGGTTGCCAGTGTTCCCTCTAAGCTGAGTCAGTGTGAGCTAGTGCAGTTTTTTAGCCTGTGGCTTACACATTTTCATCTTAGCTCAGGAAGGAGGGCTCCAGAGCAAACTAATTTACGCAGTAGCCAAATCGCTCGCGCACAACTTTAATGCCAGCAGCTCACAAAGTAGAATTTTTGCTCACAGGACTCCACAGTTTAGGGGGAACATTGGCACTGGTTGCACTCTGCAGAGGAGCGATCTTATGGGGGCGGGGCCAGCATACCTGTACCTGCTATCCCTTCCTCTTTCTGTGTGTGTGCGCGTGTACCAGGTTTTCAGTCTTATTAGTTCACGTAGCTCCACATTCTGACCGTCAACCATTGTGCACGATTCAGGCTAGGATAATTTAACTGGAGGATTCAGTGGTTAAACTTGCTTTCTCCTGAATTGAATGTATGTGCTTTGCTGTTGAATCACTTGGCGAACATCGCACACACAATATGCTTCTGGAGGGATGCCAATCTGTCTGCAGGCAGGGCTGTCTCCTGAAGCCAGATTCCTCTGTTGATCATAACGCACAGGGAGACTGATATGGGAGAAAGTATTCACTAAGGTGTTGGCTGGCTTAGGTATGGGAATTATGAAAAAGCAGGTTTGTAACCAAGGTTTAGGAGCTGCGGTGGCTCAAGTGGTTAAGACGCTGAACTGCAGGCTGTTGGAAGGTCAGTAGTTCAGCAGTTCGAGACCCGGATGCCGCATGATGGAGTGAGCTCCCATCTCTAGTTCCAGCTCCTGCCAACCTAGCAGTTCGAAAGCAAGAAATTGCAAGTAGATAAATAGGTACCACTTCGGTGGGAAGGTAACAGCGTTCTGTGCACCTTGGTGTTTAGTCATGCCGGCCACATGACCACGGAAACGTCTTCAAACAGCGCTGGCTCTTCGGCTTTGAAACGGAGATGAGCACCGCAACCCTAGAGTCGGATTTGACTGGCTTTCGAGCAAGGGAACCTTTACCTTTACCTTTTAACCAAGGTTTGCCAACAATGTGGGTTCCTCTTCCCTTTCAATGTTGTGTGGAGGGAGTGGTGACTGTCTCAGATGTGGATCTGGGAGGGGCTGTGGCGCAGTGGTAGAGCATCTGCTAGGTATGCAGAAGGTCCCAGGTTCAATCCCCAGCATCTCCAGCTCAAAGAACCAGGAAGTGGGTGATGTGAAAGACCTCTCCCTGAGACCCTGGAGAGCTGTTGCCTGTAAGAGTGCACACTACTGACTTTGAAGGACCAAGGGTCTGATTCAGTATAAGGCAGCTTCATGTGATCTGTCTTCCGCCTTTCTGTGCGAAGTGTTGCATGCCGATTGTAATATGCATGTTAGCTTGGGTCAAATCCAGAGGTCATTTGGGGGGGAACGCGGGGGAACGCAGTTCCCCCAGGTGGGGTGCAGGGGGGCGGGGCACATGACGAAGCCCCCCCCGCTTCCGCCCCCCCCTTCGCTTCCAGCCCTCATTCAGCCAGGAGGAGGCAGGAGAAGAGGGAGGGTAAGTTGCTTCCTCCCCGCCTCTCCCCACCCCTGCCTGCCTGGGGCCAGGGAGGGCCTTTGCGGGGCTTCCTCGCACTCCCGCTGGCCTTGCAGGTCCACCGCCGGGCCCCTGATGTCAGGGGGTGTGGCATATGCTAATGAGTTATGCTAATGAGTTCCCCTTGCTCTTTTTCTACGAAATGACCCCTGGTCAAATCGTTCTTGGAGGCAGCATGCATGTTTTATTATGCAGTCATTTAAAAGCCTGTGACACTCAAATGCCACTGCTTGGCACACAGTATTCTGGTACTCCCCCCACCCCGCCCCGCATGCTTATCTTGGCTTCTTAACTCCTCTGAGAGTGGGATAAGAGGCTGGTTGTAATCAACATTCTCTCCCGGAAGGTAAACAGTCCCATAGCAGGCACAGAACTCCCATTTGTTCTCATACACAAAAGGCGGCCAAGAGCCTGAACTTTCAAGTTCACAGCAGTTAATATTAAACAGCTAATTGTACAGCATGGAAGCTGCCTTACTTTCGACTTCCATGTTTTGGCCTCCCTCTGATCCTCTGTACAGATAGTAAAGAAAGATTAATTCATGCAAAATGGCTGTGGTTTTTTTTAAAAAATTAATATAAAAGTTAAGCAGAGGGTGCATGCATGTACGAAGAGGCTGGAGAGAGAGAGAGAGAGAAGCCCTCAGATAATGCATGCAAGTGCCAGGTTTTTTTGTTTATAAGGTATGGGGGGGGGGAGCAGTCTCATGGTAAGAGGCAGGAAAAGGCTATCAGTTAGGGTTGCCAGGTCCTCCCTGTCCACAGGCAGGTCCTCCCTGTCCACAGGTGACAGGTCCTCCCTGTCCACAGGTTTCTACCTTCAGGTTGGGAAACTCCTGGAGATCTGGGGGTGGGAGCCTGGGGAGGACAGGGACCTCTGTCGGGTGCAATGCCCATAGAGTCCACCCTTCAAAGCATCTGTTCTTTCCCAGGGAAACTGATCTCTGTAGTCTGGAGATGAGCTGTGATTCCAGGGGATTCCCAGGTCCCACCTGGAGGGTGGCATCCCTAGTATTGGTTAGTTTGGCCCGACAGGATTATGAGGATTGCTTGTGCCCCCCCCCCCATTTACTAGGCAGTAGCCCCCAGCTTGTCTTGCATAGACTTTGTACCCTGTACAGCACTTTTATCTCCAACCTGGTTAATATTAAGACCACCACATTATTTTTTTTTTTTAGATTCAGGTGGGTAGCCGTGTTTGCCTGAAGCATCACAACAGAGTTAGAGTCCGGTGGCACCCTTAAGATGGAACAAAATTCTATTCAAGGTATAAGCAGATATCTGAAGTGTGCTTACACAGGAAAACTTAAACTTTGAATAAAACGTTGTTGGTCTTAAAGGTGCTACTGGACTCAAATTTTGTTCTACAGGGTTTTTTTTAGTTATCTTCTTTAAAAGGGACCCGTGTGTCTCACTTAATGCAGGATACCCTTGACTAATGGCTTCCTTTTTATTCTTAAAAATGGACACTGACATTTTTTTCTTCCTGTTTTTTCTTTTCTTTTCTTTTTTGGGTCCAGTAGTTATTGCCATCCCGCATCACCACTTTTATTCCACTTTAAGAGTACAGTGACTGATAGGGTTCCCAACAGCGGGGGAGGGAGGGGGAATGTCCTGCCTCTGTAATAGGGCTTAATTTTTAAAAATGGGCAGTTGAAGCTTTTCATAGCATGGAGCTAGGTGACATCCCACTAAGCCTTTGTTATGCAAAACATTTTCTCTTTCTCTGCCCTGGCCCCATCCTGGTGGAATTAGTTACAATTCTGCAGGGCTTGCAAAATGGAGTTGTCCTGCCGGGCTTTCCGTTGAGGTGACGGACATCCAAAATCTATCTCTGGTCTCCCCTACTTAAACTGCTGGCCTAAACTGAGCATAGCAAATGAGGCTTTTGCAGTGATTGTTGTTTTTATTGTTGTCTTAAAATGTTGTTTTTCAAATCTAATTTACTGTGTAATTATTTACCTTAAATGTTATTGTTGTCAGGCATGTTACTGTCCTAACGATTTATGTGACCTAGTAACTCACCCTGAGCCTGTTTGCAGGGAAGGTGGGATAGAAACCAAATTAAATAAGTTTTAATTCTGCAGACTGGGGTCTTTGTTACCGTAGCTGTTACCATGGCTGTCAGAACTTATCCTTCTTGCCCTCCCCCCTTTTTTGGGTACTGAACATCCAGTCTGACGGAGAGCACTAGAGAATGCAAAAGTTTGTGTCCTATTCTGTGCTGCATCTCTTTTTAGTTTTGGAATGTGTGCAGTTCAGGCGTAGCTACTTGCAGTTTCAGTCGTGTAGAATATTTGTTACTGTCGGCTTCCTGCAGAAGGAGAATAATTTCCTTTTGTTATGCTTGGCCTGGCCAGTTGACAGTACACCTCAGGGCATATAGTCAAATAGGTACATGCACCACCTGTTTTATTCTCAGCCCTCCCTCCATATGACTTAAATGCATTAAGGCTGGGGCAAAGGTGAAAGCTAAATAAAGACTTGCATATTCTTTGCAAAGCTTTCCTTGCATGACTGAATTTTCCTTCAAAATTTTTGTTTCAGTATATAATAGTCTTGCACTAGGTACAGTGGCTATCTAGTAAGTAATTTTTGCACTAGGTACAATGACTATATAGTAAGTAATTCTTGTACTAGGTACAGTGGCATATGTCTCATAGATATTCCTAATCATTTCCCACAAGTGATATTGATAATAAATGGCCTTTTTGTAGTTTGAAATGATCATTATTGCTTTAATACTTTTTTGTCCTCAAAAGACATAAAGAGTTTGGGCTGTTTTCTTTGAGGACAGGCCATCGCCATGTTCACTCTCTCTACAAGTCCAGTTTTTAAACATTTGAATATGTAGCTGGTGGGTAAGTGTGGTGTTATCTATTTGGGACTACAGTGGCCGACCGGGCAACTGGCAGGAGTCCAGTGGGACAGGGACATGGGGGAGGCCACTGCCAGCAACGCAGGACATCACATCCGGGGGAAACCTGGAAGTGATCTCACACCCCCTCTAGGTTAGTTTCCAGTGATTCCTAGAGTGAATTGATGTCATGTACGGGCTTGTGCTGTGTGTGAAGTCACACTCTTACTGATGGCATTTTGTAAAACGTTTTTTCTTCCACTGGCTTACAGCAGCACTGGTGGGAAACAGGAACCTGGGGCGGGGGATGCTGTGCCCCCAGCCAGGAACTGGCAGCCCTATTTGGGACACTGAGAAAACAATAAACATTGCTGGAAAGCAGCCTGTAAGATAAATCTAAACACAGTCTGTTAGTTACAACTTTAATTCTTTAAAAATTTATGTTGGCATTATGTAGAAGCATGTTGTTGTTGTTGTTGTTGTTTTTTAAAAAAACAGAGGTAACCCAGTACTTCCAAAGTACTGGAGAATTAAAGATAAAAAATGGCTTTGTTTTTGAGAGTGATGGCTTAAGAGAAGCTCAGATTGTGGATGTGAATAATATAGGAGGCTTTGAAGAAAATAATGGGAGAAATGGAGTCACAGAGGTCAGCTGAATCTAGTAGGTTTTTTTGAGTGCCAACTGAAAAGTGTCCAGATAACTTTCTTGAACATTTCCTGTAGTGGCTCCCACTCTGCAAAAAGCAACATCAAGAAATGATCCAGACGCTTCAGTGGGAAGTTTTCCACTGCATGATAGAGTGTCCATATTGTGTGATGTCTGTGACACTGTGTTGTGTATTGTGTTATTTGTAAGTGCAGAATGCCTGAGCTTCAGCCACAAGCTCCATTGACTCGTGGTATCCTGAAATCTGTAAAAGGATTGGTCGGTTTTGGGAGACAGACAAATCAGGACAGTAGTTGATATTCGGCGGGAACAATTCCTATTGGTTCCAAGCACTTGTTATTGATCGGATATTATTGTTCTAGGGGGTATGGTTTTCCTTGGTTCAAATTGTATATAGTTGGGTCCTTCTGTATGCTTGTTGCTGTGTTCTGAGCTGAATAAACAAATCACTTTTGAAAAGAGCTGCCTCAAGTCCAGTAGATAATACACTGCCATGGTGAAGAGCCACAGCACAGACTCTTTGCTCTTTCCACTTGACCACACTTTCCCCCCTGCATTGGAATGAGCCTCCCCACCAGTGGGTCTCACGTCATCAAGGTTAACCAGGCCCTCAGCTTGGTGCATATTTGGGCGCTTGTGACATGCAAAATAATAACGTATGGTACAGCTCTGGAAGCAGCAGAGCTCCTGGGTACTGTGGCCCAGGTGTTGCCGCTTAGGAAATGACATGCCATTACTGCTGTTTTGTACTGCTAGAAAACAATAACCATGACTATGGTTCCTCCCACAATTGGTCCCACTTGCTTTCCTGAGAGAACTGTAGGAACATAACAATGCTGGTTGCTAAAATAGCTTGTTCCAGTCCTGGCTTTCTCTTTCCTCACCACCTTTCTTGCATCTGTTTTTTAACCATTTCTTGGCACCTGAGTGGATATTTTTCTCACCCCATCCCATGTGTCACTGGCAGTTCCTGGACTGCATAGTCTTACACTGTAGCTTTAAGAGAAATGTCAGATTTTGTCCTCTTGGTTCACGCAGTCTGCTTCCTCCAAATTACCACCATTAAACTTTAAACATCATTTGAAAACCGTCTGGTTTATAAATTAGAGTAGCAGCAGTTCTAGCAGGTCATTTTATTTATATAGGATATTCCTGTGCCTCTTCAGAGTCCTGCTCGAGGCAGCTTACAATTAAAGCAATGTCACAATACTAAACAGAAGCCATTGGACAAAAACAGCATAAAACTATCCATAAACAGCATAAAAACTATCCACAAAACAGAAGCTGACCATTGAAAAGCTGGAAAGACAAAGCTATTGTTGAAATTGTCTCGGTATCTCTTTTGCTAGATACATCTATCCAGGAGTCGTTTGGGGCCGGAGCACACACAAATGGTAGTGGCGGCAAGCCCTGCCCCCGTGCTGAAGTGCTGCAGCCTGGGGGAGGTCTGGAGAGCCCCACCGTTGGCTTCCCTGGAACCGCACCGAAGTGCTGCGGCCCAGGGGCCCCCGGAGAGCCCCGCAGCTGGCCTCCCTGGGCCTGCACCGAAGTGCTGCGTCCCGGGGGGGCCCTGGAGAGCCCCACAGCTGGTTTCCCGAGTCCCGCACCAAAGCACTGTGTCCCGGGGGGGCCCTGGAGAGCCCCGCAGTTGGTTTCCCTGTACCCATGCCGAAGCGGTAAGTAAGGGATCCGTGGGGTTGGCCGGGCGGCCTCCCCCTATTTGTTTGCCATCTTTCCTTTCTCTCCTTCTTTCCTTTTCTTCCCCTCCTTTTCTCTCTCTATCCCTTCTCTTCCTTCCTTCCTCTCTCTCTTTTCTTCCTTCTCTCCTTCTCTTTTTCATTTCCTCCTTCTCTCCTTTTCCTCTTTTCCTCTATCCCTCCTTCTCTCTTTCTTTCTTTCTTTCTTTCCCTCTTTCTTTTTATCCCCTCTTTCTTTCCTTCCTTCTTTCCTTCTCTTTCTTTCCCACTTTCCTTCCTTCTTTCTTTCTCTCTACTCTCTCTCTCTCCTTTACTCTTTCCTCCTTCTGTGGCCCAACTATAGTGAGAAGGGGTTTAAAGTTCTCTCTTTGCTCCCCCCCCCCGCAGGCCAGCTGGGGAAGGGGAGACTTTTGAAGATGCCTTCCCCCCCTTTTGCTTCCCCTTCTGACATCACTTCCAGTGATGTCAGGGTGTGTGGCAAATGCTAATAGCCCAGTAGCTCATTAGCATATCATATGCTAATGAGCTCCTGCAACTCTTTTTCTAAGAAATGACCCCTGCATCTATCTAAAATGACAAATTGCTCAGAGCAGTTACCATGTTAAGTTCTTAAAAAAAAAAACATGACCCCCCCCACCCTTTCCCCCCTATCTGATGCACACCAAGGTATCTGTGTGTTTGACTTGGTGGGCCTTGGGCTATTGCTTTGTGGTTTCTGACAGCACGTAATATTCATATTCTTTACAGTTTTTCACTTAATATTTTGTTGGGTCTTTTGTGCAAATCTGTCTGTGAGAGGAAGAGACCTTTCTGTACAGTTGGTGTTGCAGGAATTAAAGACTAAGTTCTGATCTGCTTCTCAGAAGTGTTTAAAAGCTTTACAGTGGAAGAGCAGATGCTGGCAGAAGTTCACCTCTTCCTCCCATATGCATCTCTGCTGTGCAATTGGGATGAAAGATTCCTTTAGCAACCACACATGATGGAAGGCAGCTTTTAAATGTGCTGTTTTGTGGAGGAACAGTGGGCATGCAGTATTTATCACCTCCCAGAATTATCTTAAAGCGTTTGCGTGGAATGTTACCTGAAGCTGCCTTGCAAGTGAAAATCTCACAAGTTATAGGCTTGCTGATAGAAGGTTGACTTGATTCTCCAGTTTTGCTGTGGCTATGACCTGTTTTGAAATCCTTCTTACCTGAGAAATATGTGAACACTCTTATTAGTACCGTCTCTGGAAGGACTTGCAAAAGTGAATTAAACCATGCCGGCTGACTGTGGCCCAAGAAAAGGCTATGCGACAATCTAAAGAGAGGAGCAGAAGGTGGCTCTTCTCTTCATTTTTGCGTCATAACAGCCTTATGGGGTATGTTAGTTTGGAAGATCCTGCCAACCTAGCAGTTCGAAAGCAAGAAATTGCAAGTAGATAAATAGGGACCACTTCGGTGGGAAGGTAACAGCGTTCCGTGCGCCTCGGTGTTTAGTCATGCCGGCCACATGACCACGGAAACATCTTCGGACAGCGCTGGCTCTTCGGCTTTGAAACAGAGATGAGCACCGCAACCCTAGAGTCGGATTCGACTGGCTTTCGAGCAAGGGAACCTTTACCTTTTTTAGTTTGGAAGAGAGTGACCAGCCCAAGGTCACCAAGGGAACTTGCCCTGACCTGGATAGCCCAAGCTAGCCTGATCTTGTCAGATCTTGGAAGCGAACCATGGTCAGCCCTGGCTACTATTTGGATGGGTGACTTCCAAGGAATACCAGGGTCATGACGCAGAGGCAGGCACTGGCAAACTATCTTTGAAACATCTTTTGCCTTAAGAACAAGTCTAGCTCACCACCTAGTGGTGCATAACGCTAAAGAGCAAGAACTTTTGGCTGCAAGACGATCTCAGGTACAATCTCAGGATCTCCTGGCTATACTATACACACTGCCATGCAATAATAATAATAATAATAATAATAATAATAATAATAATAATAATAATAATAATAATAAATTATTAATTACTAAAGGAGCTTCAGTAGTAGAGTGGGGAATTAAACCAACATGTCCCATATCCTAGTACAGTGTTCTCTAACCACACCACATGTTGCACGTCATAAATGTGAACAGTGCTACAGTTAGCACAGTTGGTCATATTTTCTCTCTCTCTACTTCAGTAGAAGGTAGTATTGTAAGACAGGAACCTAATTAAAAACTGGGGACACTTTGGGGCAGTACCTGAGATTCTCCATGGACCATGTGGCATAGGCTTACAGTAACTTAGTCTTGCCCTGTTGCTCTGTTTTAGCTGATCTTGATATAATGACTGAATCTTTGATCTGGAGTTATCTTGGTGGCCAGGAATCTTGTCCCTTCATCTTCTGCCTTGGAACCTGGAGCGGGGATTTGAGGTGGTAAAATATTTTGAACCTGCTCTAGAGATCTATCAGTGCCAACTGATTGGCTGAGGCTGTTATTCTTGCAAACCAGTGTGGTGTAGTGGTTAGAGATAGGGATCCGGGAGGCCCGGGTGTAGATCCCCACTGTGCCATGAAAGCTCACTGGGTGACCTTGGGTCTACCCTCTGCCAACGCTAGCCTATTGTACAGAGTGGTTATTGCGCAGATAAAACGGAGGACTGGAAAATGATTTTGTAAGCCACTTTGGGTCCCCACTGGGATACAGAATGAGATATATGTATCTAAATAGAAACATACTTCCCCATCCCCCCAGTTATTTTTGAATAGCAAGCAGAACAATGGAATATGGGCTGATGCTCATAAAACTGTAGATTGTGGTAGGTGGGTTTGATGTAATGTACTTTGTGAAATTAGAAGAGGGATGGGGGGGGGGAGGCAAACCATTTAAGAACACTGTCTTTAATCTCAAAGAAACCAGAATTGTTGATTCTTGTATCTAGTTTTTTTCTTAAATTATGTATTCAGACTTGTTTGAATTTTTAAAACTATTTTGTATGCTGTTTATTTTGAGGGATGGCATTAAAAAACACCTCAACGGTTGTTCTGCAAGTGCTTGAGTGCTGGCCGAACATGTATTCTGTGCCCTGTGCTCGAGCAGTACAATACCTTCCTGTTATATGTGAAAACAAATAACAGCAAAGTTAGAAAAAAGTTAGTTGTGGTCTTCCAGCTTTTGAAAATCCCAGCGTATGTGAGTTAAAACATTGTTGCTGTGCCCTCTAAGACTTCATGGTTTCCTCAGTAAGTCTCTGGCTGTCTTTCAAATGAATTCTTGTACATAACTCCCAGTGCCTTCTTATCTATCTGCCTGCCTTAATCTTTTTTTGTAACTTCTACTAAACTGAATGGAATTGGATGTTATATATAATATATTTAGTGAATATAAAGCCTGCCTGTATTTTGGCTGTTCGTCTTCCGGCTGTTAAAATTGAGTACTCTGAAATTGCCAGTTATGAAATGTCCTCCTCCTTACCTTACAGCCTACAAATTACTTTCCTCTTTGTTGATACTTTATGTTTCTGTTACTGGTGCTTGTGTGTGTTTTAAATTAACATATGACACAGGCTGCTTTTCGTTCTTCTTTGTGATAAGTTATTTGTGTATATTTTAATATATTTTTTTCTTAAAGTGAATCCTATGTGCTTTTAAGCGTATTCCCAGGTTGATGTTTTATGCTTTTCTCACCGGGGGCGGGGGGGATATTCTCTCTACAAATGCCAGTAATTTTTCTTTTTGGCGTACTGATTCTGAAGGTAGTAGTACAGCATTGTGCATATGGTTTACATTTTTCTTACCTCAGCTGAGGGCACTGAATTGTAACAGTACCTATACATTGTGAAGACAGCAAGTCATACGAAAGACTGAAATAGGTTTCTGCTAGGCAATGAAGTTCGTAATAATAGTAGCACTCAAAATCTCTTCACTATAGAAAAGAGCAAGAGCCCAGGAACACCTTGAAGACTAACAAAATATGAGGCAGGGTATGAGCGTTCATGAGTCACTGAAGAAGTTCTGAAGAAGTCACAGATCTGAAGAAGTGAGCAGTGACTCACAAAAGCTCATTCCCTGCCACGTATTTTGTTAGTCTTTAAGGTGCTACTGGACTCTTGCTCTTTTCTACTGCTACAGACAGACTAACACAGCTACTCATCTTGATCAAGCTTGATCAAGGACACACTCCTGCTGAAATCTTTTGCCACACTCACTAATTTTAGAAGAAGAGGGGGAGGAGGAGGAGATTGGATTTATGCTGCACCCTTCACTACCTGCAGAAGTCTTAGAGCGGCTTACAGTCTTCTTTCCCTTTCCCTCCCCACAACAGACACCCTGTGAGCTGGGTGAGGCTGAGAGAGCTCTTTTGAGAACTGCTCTTTCAAAAACAGCTCTGACAGAACTATGGCTTGCCCAAGGTTCTCCCAGATTAGAGTCTGCACACTTAACCACTACACCAAGGTAAAGGTTTCCCTTGGACGAAAGCTAGTCGAATCCGACTCTAGGGAGCGATGCTCATCTCCGTTTCCAAGCCAAAGAGACAGTGCTATCTGAAGACATTTCTGTGGTCATGTGGCCAGCATGACTAAATGTTGAGGCACACGGAATACTGTTACCTTCACACCAAAGCGGTACCTATTTATCTACTTGCAATTTCTTGCTTTCAAACTGTTAGGTTGGTAGGAGCTGGGGCCAGAGATGGGAGCTCACTCCATCACGCAGCACTAGGGTCTCTAACTGCCAAACTACAGACTTTCCGGTCTGCAGTTCAGCGTCTTAACCTCTGAGCCACCGTGGCTTCTCCACTACACCAAACTAGCTCTTTAATGGGGCTTCCACACAGAACTTCTTAATGAAACATAGTCTTTGTCTCCACCTGTGGGCTTCTGAGCCCACTTGCGGGGAGGGCGGGGTATAAATATAAAAAATAAAAATAAATAAATAAGCCTGCTTTGAACTTTAAGGCACAGCAGTCCTATCGTGCTGATGAACTTCACATGAATTCTTGTTGTATTTCATATAATAATTGTTTGTATTCATGTAATAAGGTGTATTCATAAAAAAGGCAGGTGAGCAACAGTCTGAATAGCCCAGCTTAGCTTGTCTGAGCTTGAGAGCTAAGCTGGGCTGGCCAAGGTAAGTATTTGGATGGGGGGAATCTCCAAGGGAGACTGGAGTATCTACGCAGAAGAAGGCAATGGCAAACCACGTCTTCTCATCTTTTACTTGGAATGCCCTGTGGATGGGGGTCACCATGAATTGTTTGCGACTTAATGGCACATTGTTTTTAAGGTAGGTCAGTATTACTTTTATAGGAAAATGTCTGATCCCTGTGTGGGTAATTAAATCAGTGCGGTGGGCACAAGAAAATCTTATGTATAGGGGGGGGGGGCTGCCATGTAGAAAGATGACTTTCCCTGAGTGTCAAACGAGCAACCCCTCCCTGTAAAAGCAGGGGGAGAGACTGCATACGTGAGCATGAAGGTACAACGCTGGCATGAGTCTAGACTCTCTGCGCCTGTTAAACTGAAGGGAAACAAGTCATCGACAAGCAGAGATGCAGGTGGGGAATAGGGGCTTCCAAGCCCTTCAGTGCATCTCCTGTCCCAGAACAAATAGTAAGGCATCCATCAATGGGCCGGATTCTCCCTACGGCAAACATGACTATTGATTTGATATGTTTTGATGTGTTCAGGGGTCATTTCGTAGAGAAGGAGGTGCAGGAGCTCATTGGCACAACTCATTAGCATAACTTATTTGCATATGCCACACACCCCGACATCACTGGAAGTGTGTCAGAGGGCAACACCCACTGCTCAGGCTCCACTGGACTGTGTTGGATTGCTAGCTATTGGGGGGGGGGGACGTGCAGATCTGTCCTCGTAGAGGAGGGAGAGCTCGTACCTGAATAAAACTTGGTCTTAAAGATGCCACTGGACTGTTTTGGGCCAGGGGGTGCTCTGCAACTTACCTGGCTGCTTCTTGCTCTGACTGAGGGCTGCTGGGAGCAGGGGGTGGGGCTTGTTTCATGTGCCCTCCCCCTGGGCTCTTTACTGCCGGAGCTCTGCTCCTGTATGCTCCTGCAGGAAATGACCCCTGGATGTGTTTAAATTTTATTGTATTTATTGAACTATTGTGACCCTCCCTGAGCCCGTTTACGGGATGGGCAGGATATAAATGCAGAAAATAAATAAATAAATAAAGTGACAGCCCTGAGCCACAGGAAGCCTGGCAGAGGAAGAAGCAGAGCTTCCTTCCCAGTTAGCATGCTGTGGTATGGAAAAGACTATCTGGCTTTTTCTGATTTGTACCTGTCACTCAACCAGCACTCTACCCTAGGCCTTGACACATTTTCCTTGGCTCAGAGAGCCATCCCAAAATGAATTGGCTTGCCCATACAGGAGGCTCCAGCTGCAGATGATTTCTAGAGGACAACCAGAGTGCAGTATCCAACAGTGTGTAGATGCAGACTTGATTGGTTCTCTGGAGGAAGTGAGTCCCGTGTCCTCCTGCCAGAGGGGTGGTTAAATGACTAGTACCTTTTCACTGAGATATTTTAAAAGCCCAGGCTTTCATGCAGGTGGAAAGCTGAAATCTTGCCTCTTGCTAGCAGTAGATAGTGTGGGCATAACGAACATTGAAATGGATAACTCTCCTGTCCCCTCTCCCTCTTTCTGTGATATCTTCATCATATTAGCTCGTTGGCTAAAATTAATTCATTAACGACATGCACTTTTAAGAAGCCAGCATTGTACTTTGCGTTCTGGTCTTAAATGCTGATATTCTTATTTTAAGCTTTCTCTCCTTCTTTTAAAAAGGAAAAAACCCACAGAGAATGTTTGTTGATGGCCAGCATTATGTCCTAAGCAGCTCAAAGGCCCATGTCATAGGATAGTTTCAGGTCTTTGAATTTCATAACTAGTACAGTTTGAAATGTCTTGAAAGGAGCTAAACCTGAGTCTCAAAGTAAACCTTTTAAAAAGAGATTAAATAGTGCAAGTGCCATAGGTAGACTAAGTTTTATTGGCCCTTTCTTTGTCTATGAATAAGCTAAAAACACATGGAGGAAACCTTTCTCTACCTTTCATGGTGTAAGCTGAGCACTTGATAGTCCCTAAGGGGGAGGTATGTTAATGGGTTTGCTGTGTGTGCTGGGGTTCGGGCAGCCCTTGGAAATGATCTCTTCCTCCATACAGGAGGAGGAGCCAGTAAAAGAAAAAGGTGTGTTTGGGAGTGTGTGAGTGTGTGTAAGATAGAAAGGTATGAGTCAAGGCTGCTCTGGTTATAGCTGGGACATACCACAGAGGTGGGCTGATTAGTTTCTGGGGTTTTTTTGGGGGGGGGTTAGTTCTACCCACTTTTGTGTAAGCAATGTCTGTATTGCACAACCAAGGATACTGCAGGGCAGTGATGATAGGGCAGGTTATAGTGTGGATGGTGTGGTCAGCAGTATCTAATTTGGGCTTGGCAAGAGTTACTGCAGAGCCACCTTGCTTCTCTTCCAAGCATCCAATTTTAATTTTGTGGTTCACTGTCTGGGAGTTGTGGTGATGTTAAGCAATGCAAGCGAAAGAGATCTAATTTTGAAATTGGATCTAGTGGCGGCAGCAGTGGGGGAAGAACTTTAATTTAATTCAGGAAGGATCAAAGGTTAACATTATTGTGCACCCGACTCCTTCAGAATAATGAATGATATTTATTTAGGCCATCATGAGCTGTTCTGAACTGAAAGGTACATGTAAAATTTATGATAGAAGCAGACTTTAAAAAAAACCGACCCCCCCCCCCCCCGTACGTGTTTCTGTATTCAGGAACGAGATGGTTGTAAGTACAATCTGTAAATGAACTGTAAAAGTTCCATTACCTGTAGCGGGTAATGGAAATGTACTAGCAGTAACCCAATGAAATAGTACATCTTTAAAGTTTAGTACCACGGCTTTATGAGCTTCCCAGCTTTTTGCACTGAATGAAATGAATTATTATTTTACAGAGAGTCCCTTCCTTACTAGTCCAGGGTTCCTTTTACAAATGTTTACACGTTAGAAGCCACATGATGCTTCTGGACTGAGCCAAAGGGTATTTTAAAAACTCAGTTCACACTGGCTAGTTGAATGTCCTCCTATGACTGCTCTTGTTGCTTGGTTGTCCTGTGTTGTGGTGTTTGGACACTTGAAAAAATTAAAATGTACATGTCTTTTCACCTTCTTTGGAGGGATGAGAGTCTGGCTTTTCCCTGCACTCTGGGCAATGTGATATCTTTTAAGATCTATCCAATTGTTATGATTTTTTTTAAAGTAAGAACAGTATCTGCTCTTGTAACACATGGGTTTATCTGCCACGTGGTTTCAGATTCCGGACTTGCAGTCCCGTCCTAAGAGCTGGACTCTTCCAAACCCATTGACTTCTCTGAGTTTGAAAGGGCATCATTCTGTTAATATTGGACTGTTGGTTTACTGTTGCCTACATCTTATTGTTTTAGTTTGCATCATTCAGTATTCCTTATGGCAGCTTTTATAGCTTTTTGCCTGCTGTTTTTTTCTTTCTTTCAAGGTTATTTTATTACTTGAGATAATTGGTTCATTGGAGTGATAAAAATTATGTCCAGAGTATTTTAGTTAAGGCGAGTGTGTGTGTAAATCTTTAAAGTACACAATGCACTGCTTTTTAATTTAATCTTGTCTATAACTTAAAACATGCCTGTGAACTTCACTGTGAATCATAACCCCCCATTTTATTTCCTCTTACCCTCTTTAAATGTGCAATAGGGCCTTTTACCTAGGCAACATCTGTGAACATCTTGTGAGAGAATATATTTGCTTTCCTTGTGTACAAGTATACTTTAATAAACACTGGCTCAAGTTGATGATGTGAAAAACAGTGTGCCAAGTAAAGGGGGCAGGAATTAGTGTTTTGATTACTGTTCTAGTTTTGGAGAAATGTGGTCTATAAGTGCCATAAATAAATCTTATGGTTCTTTGTCAGGTTTGGGCATGTACCTCTGTTTAGCAAAGCCTGTGCTGTATCAAAATGGCCTTGAGAAATAATCCCTGTAGTGTGTTGGTGGCCCCAATGCTTGTCCAAAAAGTGCTCTTTTTAAAGCTTTGGTTTCTGTAAGTTACAGCACAGGCTTCCTGGAATAACTTCAAAGATTTACCTTGGTAAGGCCAACAGTTAGAGAGGCAATAATGGTCTACCTATGACGTCTACCTATAGTTGAGTATGTTGTGTGAAACTTGTCCAAGAGTGGGATTTCCAGAAAGGGTAGGAAAAAGAACGCTTGCTGCCAGCGCTGAACAGTGGTGTCCAAATTGTTTAGGTTGATGAAGTGCTTTTACTCAATTTCTTTGCTTATGTGTATGCAGATTTACTCAATGCATATCTCATTGATTCAGTGGGACTTAACTCTTGCGTATGCTCAGGTTCTGAAGCCACTTAGGTTGATGAATTAGAATGGAAGAAGTAAAATGTTTTCACTGTGAATGCCTGTTCATGCCTTTCTTTGTTCAGTGCTACTGCCTTTTGGTGCTGTTTCAAGTGCCATCAGAAAGGTATCTACAGGGAATTACTTTGCGGACCAGACAGTTGATAGAATTCTGCTGGGTATTTGTGAGAAATTCTGCTGGGTGTTTGTGAGAGTTGGAAGACTCAGGAAAGCCTATTAAAACTTCATCAAGTATATAATAATACTGAAAGATGTTCCATTTGAGATTAGAAGGAAAAGAAGGAAATATAGAGACTTGGCTCTATTTCTACAAAAGCATGATGTTGCCTACAGATGGTTAACACCCGAGGGACTAATCTTCAGATATGCAAATAGTAAAGAAAGGATTGACTCTGTTGAAAAGGCTTGTGAATTTTTGCGTCAACATAGCAGTCCAACAGGAGAAGGTGCGACCAACACCTCCAAAGAGACTGAGGAAGAAGGAGAGGCTGGATCCTATGAGGAAGAATGACTCTAAATTGGGGGGTGGGCGGGTCCTAAACAAGGCTATCAGTTGAGACACGGAAAGAGGAAAAAATAGATTGTCAATGTGCTCTGGAATACTTAAAAAGAAGTTTATTGTTTATCGTTCTTCAATCTTTTTATGAAATTAGAAATGTTAATGAAGCACTTATGTTTAATTAGCTAGATGATCCTTTTCAATGAAAGTTAACTTGTGTTTAAGTTTAAAGGTAAATTTGTAAACGTATGTATGATCATCATCTCTTGGGTTTTTAAAGGGTTTTCTTTACTTTCTCCCATAGATGTAGTTCCCCCTTCCTGGATTTTCTGTTTGTAGTTTTTAGTATGTAGTTATTAGAAAATGCAATAAAAAATATCCCCTTCGGAGAGGTATTTTAAAAAAACTGCATCAAATGGCCATAGACCAGTTTGGTTCTCCGGCCACTGTGACCTTGCAGTAATTTTGCTGCGAGGGTAGGGAGAGCACTTATTGAAAGCCACAACCCTTCTGGCATCATGTGAACAGAAACCGCCATTTCCTCCTCTTCTCCGTTAGTGATTCTTCCATTTAGAGTAGTAGGTGTAGGGTTCTGAAGGGTGAGTGTCTCTGACAGTTTCAAGAAGATTGACCTCTGAATATCGTAGAGATCACTGTTTCCTGAAGGTAGTTTATGAACGTACAGCCAGCTTCCTTCATCCATATCCACACCATGACAGTAGAGGCCTTGATATATATATTTCTGTTGGCTTTGTAAGAATGAAGCTGTAGTTATTTGTCACTTCATTCAGCAGGATTAAATTGTTTTCACAGGAGCTGCGCTGTTTAAAGCATTATGTGGTGCTATGAAAATGTATTGTTTGTCTTGGGAGCGCATAGGGTTATGGAGCTTTAGGGATTTCTCAAAACACTTTCTGGCTTTGTGTGTGAGAGGAAGGGGGCATTAACTCTTCCTGTGCTTGTTGATTGAATTCTCCTTGCAAATGTACCCGGGCCTTCTTGATTATGTCACCTTCCCTGACATGTTGAGTTTTTACTGCCTTTAGAGCTGGAGAGAGGGGGGTAAATGTGTGGAGAAGCATTTGCAACAAATGATGACAGTGCATCTGTCTCTGGGCAGTTATATATTTCAGCTCTCAGCGATCTAGTGATGTTGTGTTCTCTTTCCTAGTATAAGGTTTAACTAACAATTTACCTATTATCTATTACATTTAGTTCTGCCTTTCCTCCAAGGACCTCAGGGCTGCATACATGCTTCCCTTTCCCCGATTTTATCCTCCTTGTGAGGCAAATTAGGTTGGCTCAAGATTGCCCAGCATGGTTCGTGACAAAGCGGGAGTTTGAACCTGGGTTTCCCAGTTTGTGGTACTCCATACTATAACCATGCTGGCTTCATGCCAAACCTACTCTTAAGGAACCCTAATTACTGTTTGGCAGTATGTCGAATTGATAAACCATACTTATTTCTCTGCCTTTAGATATTGCTCCACCATGGAGGCAGGAATGAATTTCTGGCCTTCAAAAGCTGGGTGCTGAGAGTATGGACAATGAAAGCAGATATGCATCTTCAAATTAGAAATGCCACCAAAACTCATACTTCCTGTATGCATTTTATATAGGGTCACTAGCAATATCTCTCACCACCTTATACCACAGCAACCAATTCTAGAATGACATGGTTAGTCTTTAAGGTGCCATAGTCCTTTTTAGTTCATTTGACTGATGCTGTGTAATCTGGCATCGGTTCTTGGCTCAGGAAATTGCCCAGCTATTGTCCGGGTTGTTGATGAAATGTAGTCATGGATGCAAGAACAAACCTTGTCATGGATCCTTGTATCAATTAAGCTGTGCATTGTACCATTTAACACTCTTTTTTCTCTCAAGAGAAACTGGTGCACTCTTGTTTCAGAGTAAGCAGCTATTTAGGTACCCTTTTAGATTAGTTAAAATGAGAGCAGGAGCGCTTTGGCATTGTGTTGCAGAATATTATGTGACAGTGGCTCTTCCGGGAGGCTCACTGACGAACACCCAACAGTTCTTCAGATGAAGTGTCTGATTCCAGAATCAGGTTTATACTGCGGCCTTCACAGTTTCATGTGAAATGGGCCTAAGTGTGCATTTGGGGAATTTAGGTTGCAGAAGAGGAAATAACCTGAAAAGTAACTGTCAATATTGTGGATTGGTTCTAGGGTGATTATTCATTTTATAACACTATGCCCGGCTAATTTAATTATCAGTTTAAGGGCCAAAGTAGATGTGATGGTGTCCTTGTGGCTGCTATGAGATTGCTGCCACCATTTTAAAGTCATTTCAAAAAGCTGCCAGGGCCTGATTGGGCCCACTGCATGATAGGCTGAGTCATTTTTGTGTCTCTCCCCCCTTGTTTATATATCCGCGTCGGGGGGGGGGGGGGGGGCACAAGAGCGCTGTGGGCCTTCTCAGCATTTTTTAATTTAAAATGGCATTGGCGCCCTCATAGCAGCCACAAGGATGCTGTCATGCCTAGTTTGGCCCCAAGTTAAAAGGAAAGGTTTGGAAGGCTTTATTCCTGATGGAAATACTTTTAAGTATACAGTAATATAGAAGGGCTTTGATCTTGGAGATAGATGCCGTGACTTTAACTGGCTCATTCTTCTGTACTCCCATTAGAGATCAGAGAGGTTATGGCAAAGGAAAAATTCCAAACGTTGTGGATTTTGAGGGAGATCCAGATTCTGTGGGTCATGTCAGAGAAAATGATAAAAGAGGAAGTGGTTTGAGCTGATTTTTGCGGTGTATAGAAGTAGAGATGAAATATATAATCTAAACAGGTCTTCTAAGTGTGATTAAAAAAAAAAAACCTTGTAAGACCAGCATGAGCTCCAAAACACACTTTTGTTTTGGCTGAATTCCAAACTGTCAGCAAGGTTACTACATCTGAAGCTGGAACTACATGTTGCATCTGAATGCATGTAACAAGACCCCAATGTCCACTTGTAGTGAAGAGCCACATGACTTCAGATGTATGTTTATCTTTGTATGGACTCAGCTGGAACTGTGGATAGAAAAGCACCTGTGATTTGGAGGTGTGCATGCGTGTGAACACACACCCTGCTACTTCAGTGACATAAATAATTCCTTCCTGAAGTTGGCTTGGTTCCATGAATTCATATAAATCTGTGCTTTTCTTGTGGTGGGTCCAAAAAGGAATTTCTGATCAAAACTACTGCAGTTCAGATTTTGAAAGTTCAGGGTGCGTGCACAAGCCCTGTAAATCAACTAAGATATCACACTGCGTTGTGCAAGTTTTTGAATTCTCCAGAACTTGGGGTCTCCAATTTTAAAAAAGGATAAAGGAAGGGACAACGGTCTGAGGACCACTAAGAAATAGTATCTGTGTTTGGCTTACATTGAATCTTTACTTTGTGCAACTACTAAAATGTAGAACAAAGTTTGAGTCCAGTGGCACCTTTAAGACCAACAAAGTTTTATTCACGGTATAAGCTTTCATGTGCAAGTACACTTCCTCAGATACAGTGGAACAGAACCTCTTCAACCATTACTTATAGGGGGTGGGGGTGAGGTTGTTGTCAGGAAGGGCCATTTAAAGTCAAGATGCATAATTGGGTGATTATAGCTGAGATTTGATGTAAGAACGATCTGTGAGAGGCAGTAAATTAGCATATAAATACGAGAGTTAACAAACAAATGTGGGAACAAGGTTTGAGTCCAGTGACACCTACAAGACAAATGAAGTTCAATTCTGGGTACAAGTGAGAACTTGAGAGACTTAGTATGTACACTTCTTCAGATTCATTGAAACAGATTACCTCAAATATTACATATATGTGGGGGGTTAGTTGTGAGGAAGAGCTTTAAAGTCCAGATGCCCAAGTAACTGAGCAATAAATACAACTAAGATTGGAATAACACATTAGGTAAGACATGTAAATAGGCCTAAGTTGGTACACAGATAATAAAGGAGTTAACAATAGATATGGGAACTATGTTTGAGTCCAATGGCACCTTTAAGCCCAACAAAGTTTGATTTCTGGGTATAAGACTGAGTTGACTTACCATGTGTAGTGAGATAAGAAGCCGATATCTCTGTTAAGTCCTGGGGGGTTCCATTGTTCTGAGTGTTGCAATAACTTGTAATTCAGCAATCTTCCGTCCCTGTCTGTTTCTGAAGTTCCTTTGCAATAGTGGCTGTCCTCATGCCCCCTGAAGTCAGCAAAATCGAGGTAATAAGGACATGATACCCTGCAAGCCTGTCCCCTCCATTCGTTTTAACATCCATTCTTTTAAAGAGTTCTGGATAACTCAAAAGCATTTACACTGTATTTTGGTGTGGTGATTGGTCTTTATAAAAGTATTTAATAAATTTTCCTTTGGGGTTGTACTATGGTCCTTCAGATGTCAATAGGTTGATTATAAGAGTTTCAATAGCAGAAGAACACTTTCAGACAATCCAGAAAAGCTACCAGCTGACTGACTGTGCCTCTTAGATGGGGCGGACTGGGGAAAATGTGACCCTCTAATACTGCATGGTTATTAAGAGGTGAGGATTGAGAGTGTGGGAACCAAAGTCCTGTTTGGAAGTGACAGCACAAATCACGTAACTGATTTTGCTGACAAATGCTATTGTTTGGAGCTGCCTATTACATCTTTTTTTGTACTGCCATTAATGCTTGGTGATGCAGAACAAGCAGTGCCATCATATGCCAGGTTTCAGTAGCTCTGTTTCATTGGCTCACAGAGGTGGAGGAATTTATAGTCCAGTGATGTCACATCACACGGCTTGCTTAACTAGGTATTGCTGGAGAAGATGTGGAGGGTGTGTGTGTCGACTTTTGGCTGCAGCAGGTCATAATGCACCATTCCGGCCACCATGCTGTTCGTATGGAAGGAAATGTTGCGTGTAACGGCTCCAAAGACGTTTCAAGCAAGGCTGTCAGCCTCACTAGATGGGAAACAACCTTCCTCTGCCAAATATGGATAAACTGAGGCTACAGAGTAATTCCTTGGCAGGCAACCAGGATCAACACTGATCAGTTTATTTATAATGGACTGGCCCCTTGACAGTAACTCTGCCTGGCTGGTCTGGCAAGCGGAAGAGTGGATGCTTTTATGTAAGGCATCTGCCGCTTGATGGAGTCTCTTCCACAAACTATGCATTGCATTTGTTTGGAGTAGTAGAAATGGTACTGCATTTAAAATGCAGTTGAAACAGCTTGAGCTTGGTCCAGGAAGAGTCCCGTAGGGCTCAATAGGTGACCTTTTCTCCCCTCCCCTTACATTCCACCATCACAGCTGTTGTGTGTATGGCACATGAGAAGAGGGGGCTTGATAGGTGGTGGTGATGTGTGTGTGCTGTGTACAGACCTTCCATTTCTTGCAGTGCATCCTTTTGCTGCCTCTGCCAGTGTTCGTGTTGGTGGGAGGACAGGAAAACAAGGCACTGTTATTAGAAATTATTCATGCGTGTTGAAGAGTTGGTTTTTATACCCTGCTTTTCTCTACCCTAAGGAGTCTCCAAGTGGCTTGCAATCTCCTTCCACTCTCCTCCCCACAACAGACACCCTGTGAGGTAGGTGGGGCTGAGGGAGCTCTGAGAGAACTGTGACTGGCCCAAGGTCACCCAGCAGGCTTCATGTAGAGGAAGGGGGAATTAGAATCTGCTGCTCTTAACCACTATACCACCCTGGCTCCTATGAGTGTGTGGGGTTCAGCCTCCCCCTTTTTACATAAAGCAGAACAAGTTGATCAAATGTGGCTTCTAAAAGCCAGACTGCTTCCTTTTCCACCCTCCCCACCTCTGTTTGAGGACCTTGTGCAAAAGCATGGCAATAGTATAAGTATAAATGTGGTTCTTCTAAAAAACAACAACACAAAACACCTTGACAAAACTGCACATCCCCCCCCCACTCCTATGTATGGTATATGATTTTAATGATCAAGTTAAGGGGCCTAAGTCAGAGATTCTGTTTTGATTGTTCGTTAAGGCTTTTAATATATTTAAGATATAACAAGAAGGGTAAGCATATATTGATTAAAATACAATAATCCAAACAATTGTAGAATTGATTTAAATTACAGCGAGTCCAAATAAGCAAGAAGTTAATAGATGCCCCAGACTCATTTTTTAAAAACTTCCAAACTCCTGCTTAAGCAAGGGATTCCGGAGCAGAGAGAAGCTTCGCAAAGCCTCCTGAACCTCAGCAGGATGTTATGATGCTGTACCTGAGGAAGAGCCTTCTCCAAAGCCTCAGGGCTGCTTCAGAACACATAAAACTTGGAGCTTCTGCCCTTCTCTTCTCCTGGTCTCACCTTCCCAGTTAACAGTTCAGTGAGCTAAATCATACCTATATGTCGTTGAGGCTAAGTGGCTCTCAGGTCTTTATAGGGCTAAACCAAAGCCTTGGATCAGACCTGCAATTGCTGCTGTATAGCGTGATGGGACATGAACCAATATCCGAACATTCCCCTCTCTATTTCCCCTTCTCTGTAGAAGGCACAGCGTTTGCATTCTGGTCACTCCCTTGATTACGCCGAGCAGCAAGATGGCTGGGGTGGGAGGGCCAAACCCCATTGCCTGAACTGTGTAGCAGCTGCTAATTAAAAATATATAATACTCCCATGATTAGTTTGTAATGATTGTAATCCCCTCAAATTTGCTTATTACCACAGCGTGGCAGACCTTAAACCACCCCGCGCTTCAATCAAGGCCTTGTAAGTAAGAAACCAGTCATTAACTGCTGATACCCTGTTCCTAAAAGGATTGTTTTCCAAACAGAATAACATGGGCTGAATAAAAGGCGTCGATTTCCCATCTGCTATTGAGCTCCTAGGAGCTGTTGGCATTTTCTTCTTGTTTCTTCTTCTGCCCAGCTGGCTCCTTTTTGCTGGAGAACAATAGTGCCTTGTTACTCATTTATGCTGTGGTTCATTCAAACATAACAGTGTCTCATGTAAGGGGATTGGGGGGGGGGGGGAAGGAACACAAAGGTGACTAAACAGTTTCCCCGTCTGTTATGGTATTTGGATACACCAGCCCAGATTCTGTAGTACTACTCTACCAAGTGCCATAGGCATTTCAAGGAATTTATTCTAGTGGTTATGACTTCTTTATAAAATAATAATTCCAGATGGGTGGCTGCTGTGTAGCAGCAGAATAAAGCGGGAGTCCAGCAGCGCCATTAAAAAACAAACAAACAAACACCCTAGCAATCGATTTCAGAATAAGCTTTCATGAGTCAGCACTCCCTTCATTGGGTTCATGGAAGCATGCATCCAGTAGGTCAATAACTTTATTTTCACAACTGAAAAGTGGTGATACTTGAACGCTTCTCTTCTGTTGCTATAAAGAAGTTAATTCCCTGCTGGACCTGATAACCTTGGGGTGACATGCTACCCTGTTGCCAAACCTCCACTGGTATAAACTGCAAGCGTGATACATTTTGACTCATTCTAGCACCGTCTTAGGGTTGGGTGTAGTTTGGTGTAGTGGTTAGGAGCGTGGACTCTAATCTGGGAGAACTGGGTTTGATTCCCCACTCCTCCATGTGCAGCTGCTGGCGTGACCTTGGGTCAGTCACAGTTCTCTCAGAGCTGTTCTTGAAAAAGAGCAGTTTCTGTCAAGAGCTCTCTCAGCCCCACCTACCTCACAGAATGTTTGTTGTGGGGAAGGGAAGAGAAAGGAGATTTTAAGCCGCACTGAGACTCCTTCAGGTATTGAAGGGCAGGGTATAAATCCTCCTCCTCCTACCCTAGTAGTGCACTTCAGCCATAAGGTGAACACAGAGACTCATTTCTTATACGAGTTCTCTTATCACAAAATCTCCTTTAAGTCTCCGGACCTAAAATTAGATTCCCAGCTTTGCGCTGGCTCACAGGTGCCAAGCAGACATCTTTGGGTGCTCCTCTGGGAAAGGTTTCCTGTAAATTTCAGTGCTCTGCTGGAGGAAGAGCACGTTGCATGGATACACAAGTGGAGAGGCAATGAAGCAGGCGCCGAACCTCTTAGACGCATTGCCTTCGGCATCACCAGGACTAATCTTGACTTCTTCCAAATTAAGCTGGAAATGTGCGTGTATTACAGTTTATCTCTCCGCTGCAAAGAAAGAGAGTACTTTTTATAGGGCTCCTAGATGAAACCTGTTTTGGACATGTTGGTGATTAATCTTGACAGTACCTTTATTCCATCACTTCCCCTTTTTTTAAGAGCAAGATTTGAGTCCAGTAGCACCCTGAAGACCAATGAGATATCCAGGGCATAAGCTTTTTCAGAATTTTTTTTTTTTTGGTAAACAAATTTTTTATTTTCTCAGGAATACAACATATAAAACATTTCATTCTATCAATTGTCTACCCCATTCCCAGTTCCTCCCCTCCCTCCAATGGCTTCCCACAATGCTTCCACCCCTGCTCCAAATTACTTCATATCATCAACAATATCAGTTTTTCATCATTACAATCTAAAGATAACATCGTTTGACTTAATATTGATCTAAACATATTAAGTTTTGTTTCACATCCCAGTTCTTTTCCAGATAAATTTTAAAGTCATTCCATTCTCCAAAAAACTCATCGTCTTCTTTGTTATTCAGTTTTTTTGTAATCTTATCCATTTGTGCCATGAACAGAACTTTTTGTATCCATTCTTCAACCTCTGGTACCTTTTCTGTCTTCCAAAACTGAGCATAAATCATTCTCGCTGTCACTATCAGGTACCAGAGTAAAGTTTTTTTAGTCGTATTGACTTCTTCCATTTTGAGTCCCAAAAGCAGAATTTCCGGTGCTTTTTTAAAAGAACATTTCAGTATTTTTTGCATTTCATTGTGGACTTTTGTCCAAAAGTCTACAGCTTTCTCACAAGTCCACCACATATGATAAAATGAGCCCTCATGCCTCTTACATTTCCAGCATTTGTTTGACATATTTTGATTCATATTTGCAATCTTCTTAGGTGTCATGTACCACCTATACATCATCTTATAACAATTTTCTTTAACATTAGTACATGTCGAGATCTTAATAGAGTTTTTCCACAAATATTCCCAAGTTTCCATATCCACTTCCTTATTCATATTAATAGCCCATTTTAACATTTGTTCTTTAACAGTTTCATCTTCAGTATACCATTTTAACAACACCTTATACATTTTAGAAATATTTTTTCCTCCTCCACTCTCCCATACCTTTTCAATTTCATTTTTTTCCTCTCTAAAACCATAGTTTTTTTTGTCAGATCTAAAAAGATCATAAATCTGCATATATTTCAACCACTCATATTCATATTCAATTTCATTCTGCTTTTTCATTACCCACTCTGTTCCCTCTTTTTTAATTAAATCTCTATATGGCAACCAGTCTCTACCTCGCTGTCTTGAGTAAGATATCAACACTTCTACTGGTACAATCCACAATGGTCTTAAGTCACTCTGGTACTTCTTATATCTTGTCCATACCATATACAAAGCTTTTCTCACCAAGTGAAGTTTAAAAAAACTGTCCATTTTTATCTTGTCATACCATAAATATGCATGCCAGCCAAATCTACAATCATGCCCTTCCAACCCCAACAATCTGTCATTTTCAAGCTTCACCCATTGATCCATCCATGTTAGACAAACCGCTTCATAATATAGTCTAAGATTTGGCATTTGTAGACCTCCTCTTTCTTTGGCATCACAAAGTATTTTCATTTTGATCCTTGGTTTCTTGCCTGCCCAAACAAATTTTGACAACTCTTGTTGCCACTTGGCCAACAAATCCGTTTTATGCAGAATTGGTATTGTTTGGAACAGGAACATCAAACGTGGTAGGACATTCATTTTTATAACTGATATTCTTCCCATCAGTGATAAGTTCATTTTATCCCATTTCTTAAAATCTTGAGTCAGCTTAGTCCATAATTTCTCATAATTATTCTTATATAGGTCTATATTTTTTGCCGTTAATTCAATTCCAAGGTATTTTGTTTTTTTAACTACTTCACATTGTACCAGTTCTTGTAGTTCCACTTGTTTTTGTTTGATCATGTTTTTACATATAAGTTTTGTTTTATTCTTATTTACGTAAAAGCCGGCCAATTCTCCAAACTCCTTTATTTTTTGAAAAAGCAATGTCAATTTTTCTGTTGGGTTTTCCACCATAAACATTACATCGTCTGCAAATGCTCGATATTTGTATTGGTGTCCTTTATGTGTCAAGCCCTTTATTTCTTGATCGTACTGTATTTTTTGTAAAAGTATTTCCAATACCCAGATAAATAATAACGGTGATAACGGACAACCTTGCCTTGTTCCTTTCTGTACTTTGAAGTTATCTGTCAGTTCTTTATTCACATTTATTTTAGCTCTTTGTTCAGAATAGATAGCTTCAATACAATTTCTAAAATGTTGTCCCGCTTCAATCTTTTCCATCATCTGGTGCATAAAATTCCAATTAAGATTGTCAAAAGCTTTTTCTGCATCAACAAACAGAAAAGCTACTTCTTTTTCTGGGTGCTTTTCATAATATTCAATTGCGTCCATTACTATTCTTACATTGTCTCTAATCTGCCTTTTGGGTAAAAAGCCCGCTTGATCTTCAGAAATTACCGTTTGTAAATAGTTTTTCACCCTTTCTGCAATAATTTTTGCAAAGATTTTATAATCGTTGTTCAAAAGAGATATTGGCCTGTAGTTCTTTACATTTGTTGAATCTTGTCCTTCCTTTGGAATCAAAGAAATAATTGCTTCTTTCCATGAGTCCGGCACCTTTTTGTTTTCTCTTATTTCGTTGGTTAAAGCTTCCAGGACCGGGGAAATTTCTTCTTTCATCTTTTTGTAGAATTTCGCTGTAAATCCGTCCGGCCCAGGCGCCTTCCCCAACTTTGTCTCTTCTATTGCCTTCATCACTTCTTCTTTTTGAATTGGACCATTTAATAAATCTTTGTATTCCTTACTTATTTTTGGTAGTGGAATCTCCTTTAAATATGTTTTAATCTTCTCAAGATCAACTCTAGTTGTTTGGAATAGTTTAGCATAATACTTGAAGAAACATCTCTTTATTCCATTAGGATCAACGAACTCTTTTCCATCTTCTATTATTTTGGTTATCATTCTTCTCTCTCTTCTAGCCTTAAGTTGCCAAGCTAAGTATTTTCCCGGTTTGTTCGCCCCTTCAAAAGATTTCTGTTGTAACTTCTTTAAATTCCAATACATTTCCTGATTCCAAGTCTCATTCAGTTGTTCCTTCAGCAACTTTAATTCTTTAATAATTTGCTTTTTTCCAGGCTTCTTTTTTAATTCCTTTTCTTTCTGAGCAATTTTTTCTAACACTTCTGTTTGTTTTTGAAGTTTTTCCTTTTTTTGCTTCACGTTTTGCGAGATGAGAATTCCTCTCATCACCGCTTTATAAGCATCCCATACAATCTGTATCGGTGTTTCTTTATTTAAATTTTGTTGAAAGAATTGTTTCGTTTCTTCCTTTAACATCTCAATTACCGTTTTCTTATCCAACAAGTCTTCATTAATCCTCCACAGAAAGGGTTTTTTCCTTTCTGTGGAACTCCATACCACCGGATTGTGATCTGAATTACATCTTGGCAAAATTTCAGTCTTATGTGTTTTCATTGATAATTCTTCAGACATCCAAATCATATCAATTCTGGAAAAAGAGCAATGTCTATTGGAATAAAAAGTAAAGTCTTTCTGCATCGGGTTCCATTTCCTCCAAACATCTTCTAATTTTTCTTGCTTAACTAATTCAAAAAAATTCTTTGGCAATTTTCCGCTGAATTCGTTGTCCTTTTGTGGTTTTCTGTCTAGACGATCTATTGTCCCATTAAAGTCTCCGGCCATAATAACTTGCTCATAAGTCAATTGTTGTAATTGGTCAGTTATATCCTTAAAAAATTTTTCCTTTGCTCCATTGGGTGCGTACACGTTGATCAACAATGTTTTTTTCTGCTGAATCATTAATTCCACACCCACGTATCTGCCATCTATGTCCTTAAAAATTTCTGTAGGTTGTAACTCCTTCTTCACATATGTCACAACTCCTTTTTTCTTGTTTGAGGCCGCAGAACAAAATTCAATTCCAAATAAAGCATTCTTTAAATATTTTATATCCTGTTTTCTAATATGTGTTTCTTGCAAGCATATCACGTTGCATTTCTGTTTCTGTATCCAATGATTGATTCTTTTCCTCTTGTTTGGTGAATTTAATCCATTAACATTCCATGACAACAATTTGTACTCCATTATGCGTTTTATTTTAAAGTTCTCCAAAGACGTCCGCATTGTCCGCCTTAAATTTATAAAAGTCCATCATCGATCTGATCTGAATCCTCCCACCTTGATACGTAAAGGATAAACCTTGTGGAATCTCCCATCTATATCTGATGCTCAAAGCTCTGAGTTTGTCCGCCAAGGATTTATACCTTTTCCTGTCTTGCAGTATTGTTCTTGGGAGTTCTCTCATCACCATAATTTTGTTTCCCTCTATTACAAAAGGGACGTTGAATTGCTTCTTGAATATCTCCTCTGTTATTGATCTTGTTACAAATTGTACAATTACATCCCTTGGTAAATTCTTCTTTTCTGCAATTCTGGAGTTCACTCTAGGTTTAAGTTCTGGGTCTGAGTCGGCTCTTTTCTTGCCTCTCCTGGTCTCCGTCTTGGCGATTTCTTTCCAATTCACAGATTCGCAAAATAAAGCACTCTTCTAGATGATAAGATTTAGTCCTCCATGCCTCTCTGTTTACGCTTTCCAAAGACCCTTAGAAATATATTAAAAAAGCAAATTTAGTTGAAGTCCTCCTCAAAATGTCGGGCGCAACTTCTCTATGGTAATTTCATGTAGAGTAGGTCAAATTGATACTTTGCAGGCCCTTCCTTCCGCATACAACTCACTTCCGGTCCGGCACCTTTAAAAGTTCCACTGTCTTCCTTTCGCTAATGCCCGTCTAGGAATTCAACTTCCTGGATGTTTCACACGGACCTCTTTCTTTGTGACACCAGCCTGCTCTTCCCACGCTATTGTTCGTGAGTTTCGATTTTACAGTTGCGCACACGGCTCCATCTTCACCACAGGAATGTTAAACAATAAGCGTTTTTACAGTTTTTAAAGGCTTCAATCAACTTTTTTCTCTCCGGAATCGGATTTCTGGGATTTACTATTCATTTTCCGCTCAACCGCTTAATTCAAATTGACTCCAAACTCAGTTCAGGTAAGCGGCACGTTTTTGTTATCTAGCACGTTCAAAACGGGTTTCGCATTGTTTCTTTTAACTCACAGTTGTTGTCCTTCTTCAAAGAAGTCTGCTGACGAAGAATTTATGCCGGTAATCCGGCTCGATCGGCCACTATAGAGTTGCTTGGCACTTGCCTTCTTCGTGGGAGGAGGTCAAAGCCCAATTCAGCTTCTTCCGAAGCTGGATTACGCCAACCTCACACTCCCTCTAGGGCGCTGCTGCCTGCTTGTCCCCCCCCCTCGCTGGGGAGTGATGCGTTGGGCTGTGTATTGCCCAAACTGTCAAAAGTGGCCGTCGCTCGCTTCGCACGATCGCGAAACGCTTCAGTCCTCCATCTTAGCCAGCCAGGGCATAAGCTTTTGAAAGCAAGAATGCAAGGGGAAACTTTCTTTCACTTTTAAGAGTTTTTAACTTTTCATATTAAAAGTCTCACAAAGATCTGACCCTTTAGGAATCCTGAGGTCTATCTGTGCTTGCATTCCTTCATTGTCTCAAACTTGTTTGTATAGACAGATAGATAGTTCAAGATGCATCTCTGGTGGCTGTCGAAAGAGGTTGTGATCGGCTGCTCTGACACTGGCTGCTTTGACTTCAATTTGAGTCCCGCTAGTCTGAGACTGACAAGTGTCACACACACTATCGCAGGGCAGCTCTACTATTGACCCCTGTCTAGCACACAGAGCCACCTGCACAGTAATGGCAGCACAAGAGAGATTTGAGGGTCTTCAAGGATGGGGCCAGTGTGACTTCCATAAATGTTGAAGAAGGTTGAATCGCAGCCTCTTCTGTGTTGCTGGGTTACGTCACTTTAGAGGAAATGCACAGGGCTGCCAGGAGTAATAAAAAATAACTGAAAAAAAAGAATCCCCACTGCAAATCCCATTGAGATTACAGCCAGCTCCTCCTAAAATAAGAAAATCCCAACCACCAGCATATTATTGATGGTGGTTTGGCCAAAGAAAAGAGTTCTTTCTCTCTTTAAAAAAAGCCTAATGCCTTTGTTTTGTCTGCAGTGGTGTAATGAGTTGAAGTGGCAGAGGATATATGATATTTGCTCAGAATTAAAAGAAATAGTTCTGGGGTAAAGGAAGGGATAGCCTAAATTATTGTGTAGCAAAGCTATTGTGTGTATGTATTACAACTATTTTGAGTTGAATGGTGGACAAACACGCACATTAGTAAGGGGAAGTGATTGTTTTCCCTCCAATGTCTGGTGCACCACTTCCTCCTTAAGTGCCTCTAGGAACTTTCCCTCTATGGGGGACTTGTTGACAATCTCCCGTACGGCATTCTGCAACCCCTCGCGAGTCGCTTTAATTAGCCGCGATGAGCATGGATCCAGGGAGCACATGGTGGGGCGTACAGTCAAGAGCAATCTGTCAACTTCTTCTAGGCTGAGCGGGTCGAAATAATCCAGAATGTGACCAGAAGATGTGCTAGGAGCCTTGAGTTCATTCACTGTATCAACTGTGGTGGGAAGGTCACAGCGGAGCGACAAGACTTTATCCGCAAAATAGCTCACAAAAGCCTCGCATCATAGGAAGACCTATGATGGAAAGCCTGTCACATCAATGAAATTTGCATGAAGCCCACTGTAATCTGTGACTGGTGACTGGATGTCCTTGACATATATAAATCCTGCCCTCCTTTAGAGCATGTCTTAAGGACAGGAGGGAGAAAAACCTCATTGCTTTAACACTCTTATTTAAGATATTTATATGTCTGCATCTCATGATCTAAGGTGGGTAATAACAATATTAAAGCAATTTGATAAAATAAACAGATATAATACATTAAAAAAAATATAAAAGCACTTTATGCCCCAAATTGCAGGGTATTTCCCCATTGCCCAGCCAAAAGAGATGGGTAATCCATCTCATAAGAACATAAGAGAAGCCATGTTGGATCAGGCCAATGGCTCATCCAGTCCAACACTCTGTAACACACAGTGGCCAAAACCCAGTGGCCATCAGAAGATCCACCAGGAGAGTTAAGTATAATGTTCCTTGGGAGTTAAGGCAATATTTGTTGGATCTTGACAAATAAATCATTGGATTGTGAAGTTCTGGTCTGACAAATACTCCACCAGTCAGATGTTATTCATGGCTCTGGTTTTTGAAGGGGAGGGCAAGATCCCCAAGAAGTGTGAAGGGCTGATTTACAATCTTATATGTCCATTTTACAATGAAGTAAAGAAAGGAGGAGCAAAAGGCACTTTCCAGTAGCCCCTCTTACCATGGTCAGGAAGGGCTGTGAAACAAAGCTTAAGGATTGCACCTGTTCCTTCAACAATACCAGGTTAAATAAATATGTCAAGAGTAGCACTGTTGTGTAAACAGGGCTACTATTATGAGTAAAACAGCCTAATTCCATAATTATCTGGGCAGTTGGCTGTCAATGTGACCTTGAAATTCAGCATTACCTTCTTCTGAAATTGGGATAGGGTAGATATTCTGGTGCATGTTAAGGTTTGGACTTGATGATGGAGAGCTTTTACTGACGAATACTGAGCCAGTCTAAAAGCAATCTGAAGTGCTATATGAAATGCCTATTTTTATTTATTTATTTATATTTATTTATAATTTCAATTTATAGCCCTCCCTCCCCGCAACGCGGGCTCAGGGCGGCTCACAGACAGGCAAAGCCAACACATA
>NW_015171511.1:1407552-1429474 GCF_001447785.1 Gekko japonicus | reverse complement strand
ACTGCAGAACTGCACAAGGTCCTGCAGGGCCCGGATCTTCTCCGGGAGCTCATTCCACCAGGTAGGAGCCGCCACCGAAAAAGCTCTGGCCCTGGTAGCAGCCAGCCTGGCCTCCTCGGGGCCTGGAATTGTCAGGAGATGTTACGTCCCCGACCGTAGTGCTCGCAGGGAAACATGGGGAAAGGCGGTCCCTTAGGTATGTTGGACCATGGCTATATAGGGCTTTAAAGGTAAGAACCAGCACTTTGAAGCGAATCCGGTATGCTATTGGCAGCCAGTGCAGTGCTTTCAGCACAGGCCGGATGTGGTCCCAACTAGTAAGACCCATCAACAGCCTGGCCGCAGCATTCTGCACGAGCTGCAACTTCTGGATTTGCGACAAAGGCAGCCCCATGTAGAGAGCGTTACAGTAGTCTAGCCTCGAGATGACTGTCGCATGGATCACTGTGGCCAAGTCATCGCGGTCGAGGACGGGAACGAACTGCCGAGCTAGCCGAAGATGGTAGAAAGCTGACTTAGCAGTGGCTGCCACCTGGGCCTCCATCATTAATGAGGAGTCCAGGAGCACTCCCAAACTCCTAACCTCCGGCGCTGGCACCAAAGGTACCCCATCGAAGGTCGGGAGAGGGAGCCCCAACCCCAGACTGCCCCGACTCAGGCCCAGGACCTCCGTCTTCGCCGGGTTTAGCTTCAGCCGACTCAGTCGAAGCCAACCAGCCACAGCCTGCAACGCCCGGTGCAGATCTTCTGGACTACAGCCCGATCGGCCGCCCAACATCAGATAGAGCTGGGTGTCTTCTGCATATTGATGGCATCCAAGCCCATACCTCCAGGCAATCTGGGCAAAGGGACGCACGTAGATGTTGAACAACATCGAGGACAGCACTGCCCCCTGAGACACCCCACATTCAAGAGGATGTCTCTGGGACCGCTGTTCCCCTATCACCACTCTTTGTCCTCGACCTTGGAGAAAAGAGGCAAGCCATTGAAGGGCAAGCCCCTGAATCCCCACGTTGGCAAGGCGGTGGATCAGCAACTGGTGGTTGACCATATCAAACGCAGCTGACAGATCTAAACACCAGTGCCGCCACACCGCCTCGATCCAGATGCCTTCGGAGGTCGTCAGTAAGAACGACCAGTACTGTCTCTGTCCCATGCCCCGGGCGGAAGCCGGACTGGAAGGGATCTAGGATGGAAGCATCATCCAGAAAGCCCTGCAGCTGTAATGCCACCGCCCTCTCAACAAGCTTGCGCAAATCAAAAGATGTGGAAATCGATTAAAATATCTAGAGCAGTACCGTTCAAGGAAAACATTTATAAAATGTATTATAGATGGCACTGGACACCAAATAAAATCGCAAAATGTTTTCCCGGCGCCTCCAACAGATGTTGGAGATGTAGAAAAAATACAGGGACATTCAATGAAGTGACATTCTTGCATATTTGGTGGAAATGCGACAAGGTTCAGGGTTTTTGGAAGAAACAGCAAGGAATATTAATTAAAACTTTAAAAATTAATCTACCTTTACTACCAGAAATATTTCTTATGAATATGATTCCAGAAACAATAAAAAAACATAAACAGATAGTTACATACATTCTAACGGCGGCAAGAATCTTGATTGCTAAAAGGTGGAAATCTAACACGTTACCCTCTATAAAAGAATTAAAATATAAGATTCTGGAAGTGGCAGAAATGGATAGAATGAATATGGAATTAAAACAGAAACCGGAAGAAAAATATTGGGAAAAATGGGGAGTAATATATAGCTGGTTAAAGATAAAAAACATAGAAACCAATGGGAGTTAGGCTAGCAAGTTTTTAGGGGAAAGTTAAAGATAGGAGCGTAAGTGCACAGTTTAACATAGGAGGTTTTTGGGATACATCTTATGTTTGATTTAACTGTTTGTTGGAAACTGAGTTTGAGATGTATACTTTGTCTGATATGGAAATGCATTTGGAGATTGTTAAGCGGTGTAAAATATTGTACAGAAAAACCAATAAACATCTTAAAAAAAAAAAAACAAGCTTGCCCAAATAGGGCAAGTTGGACACTGGCCGAAAGTTGGCCAATTCAGCCGGGTCCAAAGAAGATTTTTTCAAGAGAGGGCGGACCATCGCTTCCTTGAGTGCACCAGGGAATTGTCCCTCCAAGAGGGATATGTTGATAATTTCCCTGAGGGCATCTCGCAACTCCTCGTGACTTGCTCTAATGAGCTAGGAGGGGCACGGATCAAGGCAGCATGTGATTGGGTGCACAGAAGCCAGCAGTCTGTCAACTTCCTCCAGGCTGAGTGGGGCGAAACTTTCCAAACCTGGAACCGAAGATGTGCAAGGAGCCTCAAGTTCACTCACTGTTTCAACTGTGATGGGGTGGTCACGGCGGAGCGCCAAGACTTTATCTGCAAAGTAGCTCGCAAATGCCTCACAGCCGATATCCAATTCCCTAGCATTTCGCCTGCCCTGTGGCAGAGCCGTTAAAGACCAAATTGTTCTAAATAATTGGACTGGGCGCGAGCTCGCAGATGCAATCCCGGTTGCATAGAATCCTCTCTTTGCGGCCTTGACTGCCATCTCATAGGATCTCATAAACGTCCTATACGATGCTCTTGATGCCTCGTTGCGAGCACAGCGCCACCGTCTCTCAAACCGTCTCAGCTCTCGCTTCATCTGCCAAAGCTCCAGGGTATACCAAGGCGCCAGCCTGATGTGGGTGCGTAGAGGGTGCCTGGGAGCGATCTCGTTGATGGCTGTGGTCCAACCATGGTACCGCTTCCGCAGTAATCCGGTCCACAGTCAACCCTGTTGCGAAGATCAAATCAAGCGTGTGACCGGCCTGATGCATGGGGGCTGATACGAGCGAGAGTCCCAGTGCCACCATGGATGACACTAGGTCCGTAGCCCAGCTAGAAGCCGCGTCATCAGCATGGACGTTGAAATCACCCATGACCACCAGTCTAGGGTGTTCCAATGCCCAGCCAGATACGGCTTCCAGCAGGGACGGCAGACTACTGGCCGGTGCGTTAGGCAGTCGGTACACCAGCCAGATTGCCAAACTCTCCTCAGCCTCCAGCATTAGGCCGACACACTCCAAGCCCGTGATCTCCACAGGTGGAAGTGCCCTGAAGGAATAAGCCTCCCAGGTCTCAGTCATGCACGCCAGGTGAGCCCGTTGGTCCAGGACAAAGTCCCGAAGGACTGTGATCTTAATATTAATAGACCTGGCGTTGCACAACACCAATGCTGGAGGGGGGTTATCAATCCTGGCCCCACTGCCAACAACCCTTGGGATGGGCCGCAGGCTGGAAGGGCACCGAGCCGTTTTATTTCTCAGTGTCCTTCCCTTGCTATACTGTTAAAAAAAGGACAACCTAAGACTGTCCCCCATCTTTCCTGGGAAGTAATCTTAGCAAATGCTAAGTAGATTTGCATTGCAATGTCTCAAAAAGTGTGTTTAATATACAGCTTTTGTTAGTACAGGAACGGGCAAATATATTTGACACATCACTTAACATCCTTGTTCCTCTGAGGGATCTGTACTTGGTTTATGTAATATACTTATACAATACTTCCTCTATACATTTTTGAGTTGGCCTCTAGATAATAATTACCACCAGCAGCATTAAAATCTGCAACAAAATAAATCAGACCAGGTAAGACATTAAAACTTTTATCTATTATTTTTATCACACTCTTACTACAGGGATTGCTGTGTGATGTTTGTGGCTTGTTGCTCCCTTATTTTATACCCAAAACAAGGCAGAGAATGTGATTGACCCAAGATCACCCAATGAGTATTAATGCTTGAGTGTGGACTTGAACCCACACCTTCCCTGTCCTGACCACACACCTTCTATTTTGAAACCATATAAAACAGGATTGGCAGAAAGAAGAGCCCCCCCCCCCCCCCAGCAAACAATTGAAACCATATAAAACTTTATGAATGAATGAAACCAGCAATTTATAGATACTAGGGCATTTTTTTTAAAGCTTTGATCTGGCACCAGAAAGCTAGTATAATTGCCATCAAATGGTTATGGAATGACTCCACCTGCTATAACAAGGTGCCATAGCAGGAAAGGCCCTGTTCTTAGTGTCCACCCACTTTGGAAGATACAGACAAATGAGGCTGCCTTATAATGACATCGAGGTCAGTAGTATCTACTTTGACTGGCAGCTGCTCCCAAGGTGTCAGGTGGAGGTCTTCCACGTCACCTGCTACCTGAACCTCTTCACTGAAGGTGCAGAGTATTGAACCTGTGACCTTCTCTCCCCCCCCAAATATATTTTATTAGTTTTGAACCTGTGACCTTCTCCATGAAAAGCAGATGCTGTACCACTGAGCCACAGCTCCTCCAGCCTGCACAGCACTTCCGTTGTATAACTTCCAAATCCAAAATGCTTTTTTTGTACAAGTGCTGCGTGTCTGCCAACGATACTTCTGGTACTTGTCAGTTGAGTGGAATATCATACAGACATGTTTATATACAGCTAAGTATGGGAAGACTAGTGAATCTGTGATTCTGATGCAGATTGGCACTGTGTACTGAACAAACTGTTCTTACCTATACTCAAGTTCTTCACAGTTTTAGCGCACATTATTTAAAGGGTGATTCCATTTGAGACTTTCTCCTAGTTGAACGTGTGGGTACACTGATCTTGCAGACTCTGTTAATCATGCAATACGCAACTGCAGAACAGTGACCGTATTGTCTGAATTCATCCATTCATTAATTTCAGTGCATCCCACTGTGGATCCTGTTCTCCCTGCAGTTTTTAATGTGGCACAGTTAGTTTAGTAGATTGCGGGTTGGCATACATGCTTATGCCTGTAGCAGGGGGAAACTGCTCATGCAAATCTATTTGAAACACAGGTGGCTTATATGGTACTACCAAGAACTAATGTATGAGGTTTAGTCACACAGTGGCTTGTAAGGTCAGGTATGCAGCCAGTGCTTACATGACGGAGAAACTGTTTCCCTGTAGGTTGCACCCACTGAATAAAAAATGCAGAAAGTACCAAGTCAGATTACCATAGGATTTCCCCAGTGTCCTCTATGTTCTTTTCCACCTTTCATAAAGTTTCTTGGCTTATATGATGTACGTCTTAACAAGTATGACTTACTCTCCCCCCCCCCTTTTTATGTAGTCCTTGAACCAACTCCCCTCCACCTTTGCGATGGGTTGGAAGGTGCTGTTTGTTGTGCTAAACACCCTGACTAATTCTTTCTGGCTTCCTTCCTGGTGTGTTGGTTAAATGCTTCAGCTGAGTTTATGAATCTTAAGCCGCTGCACTGAGACCCTTAAGACTTTCATTCCACATGTGTACTTAAAAGGAGAAAGGGAAGGGGTCTGGATTTTTATCCACCACATACAAATGGGTGCTTTTCTTAGGATGTGATCAGAAAGGCGCTTACATTAACTGTCTTGGAAAATTCTAGCGCCGGTCCCTTGAAAGATATATGCATGAAGGTGAAAAGACTCCAAAGGAAACCCAAATCCTTCTAGATGCACTTCAAAGGGAAATGCAGTCTAATTAAAACCATCCGTCATGAAGAAAGTGAATATGCGTCCAAGTTTTATTTAGCAAAGAGAGAATGGTGTGAGCTTCTAATCTCAAGAAATTTAGCTTTGAATTGCCAAGGAAATTAATATAGGTGTAATTAAAACTGTGCGGATGGATTTTAATACATGAATTGGGAGGCGGAAAGAATATTTAACAGTGTTGTATAAGAGAGATTATTTTCTTTCTTTTCCAGTGATCAAGTAACTATGACGACTTCCCCCTCCAACATGAGGGTCTTATGGATGTGTGTGATATTTTGGCCTGAGGGTCTTATGGATGTGTGTGATATTTTGGCCTTGTAGAAGATCCCCTCCCCCATGCTGGCAGAAGGGAATTTGTTCGGAGAACTCCACTACGTCAGCTGTGGTTTGCAAGTGTGACTGGCACAAGACACATTTTGCATGTAATTTGCATGAAAAGGACCAGTGTGCGTTCCGGCCTGGAAGTTCTCCACCGCCCCACCTCTCTACAAAATCAGTATAATAAGGCTGGCCAGTGATTGCTCAGCACGGATATTGTATTCTGTGCATGCCCAGGTTTTGAGACTGAGCTTCCCCCCCCCCCCCATATTTAAGCCCAGGAAAGAAGTGGGATGAGGGACGAGAAATAAGGCATCATTTGAAAGGAAGAGGTCATATGTGTATGCTTTTAATAGGAACATTGAGTGCTTTCTTGTAAACAGAGCACTCTGCAGCCAGATAAAAATGAAAGCTCTGTCATTCCTTTTCCTGCTCAAAGCCCTTTCCCAGTGGAGAAATTTGGGTATGTTTCCAATATACCATATTACATAGTAGATACAATCTAGCTGTTTATAGCCCACTGTTCAAATGGGCTATATCATGTTTGTGCATGGACACATTGCTTTGCCCCAAGTAAAGCCACAACAAGGTTTCTGGGAAGTCCTATTTTTCCTTTTTGGTTACGTTCCTGGGTGCAGGTTGGGCTTCCACTGATGCAGACTAGCATTGGTAACACAGGCCAGACTTTGCCATGTGGGTGTGCACTCTGTCAAGAAAGGGGAAAGCACATACCTGAGACCAAAATATATCCTGTCAAACTTACTAGTGTTTATCTTATTTATTATAGGCTACCAAAACTTTGGCTGCAAGATTCTCTGTTTGATTTTCCCCCCCATTTATTAAGTGACCTGCTGTGCTACGTCGGTGAGATGCATTTAAAACTTATAGAATGTCAATAAATCTCGCTACATAGGAAGAAGAAACAACTCTGGGAGCTAGAGAGAACCCGAACCCTTAATAGGTAGAAGAAATGGTCATGAACGATCCAAATCAGATTTATAACTACTCAAAGTTCTATCTATAGTTAGGGTGCTGCGGAATGGGCAGCACTTGATTTGGCACATGCTGGGTCAGGGTGTGTTTCCAGAACATGGTGGCTCCATATTTAGTTGAGGAGGTTTTGAAAAGCCATAGCCAGCCTCGTGTCAGGACTGGAATGAGTAGCCTTTTGCTCGGCTTGGTGGGAAAGTAAGAGCCTGCTTCCACTTCCCACAATCAAATGGCATGCTGGAATGAACTGCTGCGGATCAGGCACCCCATGCCATTCTTGCCCATTTTCTAGCAGAGGCAGCTCATGTATTCAACTGAAGGATATCAAGCGTCCATGACTCAAGCCCAGTGGTGTGCGTTCATCTCACAGTATCTGTAAGAGGCCTCTGAGATGCCTGGGGCCCCCAAAATATGGGTCAACATAAGGCCGCGTCTCTAAAAATGGGCCGTAGATACAACTGAAATTAGCATCTTGGCAAGACTCCAGCTGTCTGATGGGGTGGGATGCCACTTTGACCGAGGGGTGTTGCTTAGTGACAGGCCAGCTCTAAGGATACTCTTATCTCCTGCAAATAAAGAGAACAACCAGTCAGAATTGTTTGGCGGTTTGTTTGTTTTTAAAGAAATGGGTAGACAAGGCAGGTACTCATAAAGGAAAGGCTCTTGTGTCCTGTGGCTGACCGACTGTTCAGTTCCCCCCCCCCCTGCATGTTTCTAATTTCATCAAGATTATAACCTCACATGGCTTCAGGAAATGTCAGACCAGTCTTATTTGCATCCACAAAGAAATGTCAAGGCCTGCATGCATTTCAGGCCTTCTAACATGCTCCTTGGATGCAAATGTGATTGGTTTTATTTTTTGTGTTATTTTTTAAAAAATTTCAAATCAAGGTAACTAATGACCAGTTGGCCTCCTCAGAATTCCCTAGGAGTTTGTTTGCCTCCTTAACCTTCCAGTGAGTGACCATCACACCTTAAAAAGTTACTTTTTGTCGTGTTCCACAAAATATTCAGAAGAAACACAGATGGCATCCAATGCAATACTTACCTGTGAAATTTTGAAATAAACTAAACGAATAACCATCCCCTGGTGAATAAAATGCAATTGATTTAATGATAGCAGTTGAGTTCATGGTCCAAACTAACATTTCTGTTGTCTGGTCAAACTGGAGGGGGGGGGTGATCAGGGGTCGTTTCGTAGAAAAAGAGCTAGGGGAACTCATTAGCATATGCCACACCCCTGACATCACCGGAAGTGTGTCATACGGCCACACCCCCTGACATCACCGGAAGTGTGTCATAAGGCCACACACCCCGCCCCCAACGGTCCCGGCCGCCGGCGGCGGCCTTGCAGCTCCACTGCTGAGCCCCATGAGGGTCCTGGCGGTGGACCTGCAAGGCTGGCGGTAGTGCAAGGAAGCCCCGCGAAGGCCCTCCCTGGCCCCAGGCAGGCAGGGGTGGGGAGAGGCAGGGAGGAAGCAACTTACCCTCTCTCTTCTCCTGCCTCCTCCTGGCTGAATGAGGGCCGGAAGCGGGGCGGCCGGAAGCGGGGGGCGGGGCTTCGTCATGTGCCCTGCCCCCTGCACCTCACCCGGGGGAACTGCGATCCCCCGCGATACCCCCGAAATGACCTCTGGGGGTGATTATCCTAACATGTTTCCTCCCATCTTTGTTTTCAGTTCTTGAAATCTCAGAACTTTCCATAATTTTTACATTGTACTGAATATGCACTGGCACCTAGGTAGATACACCTTGGCTAGTTCTACAATGGATGTCTACAGTTTTTTGTTTGGGGCATTAGTAGTTTGTTGTCCATAAAATGGGTTTTAGCTAAGGTATCTGAAGAAGCAAAGTGGTTGCTTTTGGAGAATATAATTTCTCATTGGTCTTTTAATATTTGCCTGAGGGCTTGTTTACCCAGTGCTTTAACCCCATGGCAGGTTTGTACTGTATCTTAAAGAACGCACACTGACTTCCATGTAATAAATTTGACTTGGATCTGTTTTCTGAAGCCCGAATACAACCGCAATATTTCACGTAATTTATTTAGGTGCTAAGCGCTAATCTGTGTCAAGTCAAATGACTGCTCGTGATTTGGCTCAACATGTGGTGGCCTTGTTGGAAGTTGGCACTAGCTGACTGAATATCACCAATAGTAACATGAGCTCAGCGTTTTGCGAATAGGCCCTCAGGGTGCCATTACTATTATACAATATTTTGCATTTAAGAAAACAATTTTTGTCTTTCTCTCATGTTGTAGCTGTGAATCCACCTGGGAACTTATTAAATCATTTTAGCCAGGTTGGGTAATTTGGTCCTGGATTAGAGGTAGGTGACTGTCAAAATGAATGGTCTTGTGGGACTCTGGAAGGAGAGCAATCTGTCTTAATCTTACAGATTAACGGGTTCCTTTGAAGAAGCAGCTCAATGGAAACGAAGGTGTAAAGCTACCTCAGCACAATTTATTTCTAAAGATTTAATGCCTTAGTCCTAAAAACCTATTTGTTTTTGGAGGGGAGTCTTGCTGATTTAATGAGAACATGATTCCCATGTGAGTGTGTTTCGAGTCATGTAGAATAAAGTTATAACGTGGCATGAGGGGATTCGGAAAAGTTGAAAGAACCCTTCAAGAGAAGCCCAAATGGTGAATGGATTAACTGAATAGCCTGGTATGATGTCAGCTGCCTCTTTTTCACAAATGTGACAGACCTCATTATGCAAGGGCGTAAAAGGCTTATAAATTACAACCAAGTCATTGTGTAGGCCAATTCATGCCTCAGGTGGATCCTTTGTGAATAGCAGGCTTTCCTGTGCATGGAAAAAAGGTCATGGCAGCAAAGACTTTTCCTGGGCTGCGTTTAGAGATGTGCAATTTCTGGAAACTTTGAAGCCACAGGAGAACATTTTTAAAAATTAATTAAAAAAAATCCTGAGTGGGTTTTTGTTTGGAGAAGAAGAAGAAAAATGAAGCTTGGGGAAAAATAGAAACATATGCAAGGTTTCCTTTCTTATCAAACCTGTACTTATTTTTATTGCTTTAGCTACATAAAATGCATGATTTTAAAAATCTTGGCATATAAAATGGTACTGTTTGTAACACGTAGGATATTTATAAGTATATAACTGCCTTGATTTCTTCAAGTAAAATTCTATATACATTGTGTACAGAGAATCGCAGACTACTATGCAGTAGAATGCCCTGGCACATGGTAATGTTGGACCAGTCACACTTTCTCCGTCTAATCTAATTCACAGGGTTGTTAGCTTCAGGTGGGGTAGCCGTGTTGGTCTGAAGCAGCAGAACAAAGTTTGAGTCCAGTGGCACCTTCAAGACGAACAAAATTTAATTCTGGATATAAGTTTTCGTGTGCAGGCACACATCGAATGCTATATGCCACCCTGAGCTCCAGCCCCATAGCCAGGATTTTTTTCATGGGAGGGGCTCTGGGGGTACTAATTAAATTAATTAATGTGCCTGGGACACGTGTCTTCCTGTTTCCCCCCCTGTGGCGCCACTCACGCAGCGTCAGTCACCAGCCTCCTTCTTGGCTGGCTATCTCTGGAACCTTCTGCTCTGCTCCCCTTTCCTCCTTCAAGGCTCCATCGTGCCTTCCTCTGCCTCACCCGGTTTCTGGCACCTCCAGACCCACACTGCCCCAGTTGTTATCTTTACAACCCCCAGGTCCCAAGTGGGATTCATGGCTGAGCTGTACTTTCCGCCTATAGCCTCTGTGGTCCACCACACTTCGCTGTCTCTGCTAATTCCTCCATATTACAGTATTCCCTTTATGTGTGCAGACTTGCTATTTTATTTGGAAGAGCACAAAATAAACCATTGTAATGAAATATTTAATAATCCTACTAAATTCTTTTTTTTTTTTTGAGGAGGGTGAGGATGTCAGCCTGTTGGTTTCTAAGGTTTATTAACTGAAGAACTGGCAGAATTCCATGGGGACCACATGTCAGGGAAAAACCTCCCTCTCTCTCTCTCTCTCTCTCTCTCTCTCACTAGGAGCAATACCTGTGACAACAGTGTGTGTGAGCGTGAAGGTAATGGTTCTCCCCTAGCTGATGAAAGGGATCACACCAACTTCTGTAGGGAGCGAACTTCCTTGAGATGGTGATTGCCATTTCCTCCCTTTTTTTAAAGCAGCATTTTTAGATATACCTTTTCCTGGGAAACCTGAGATAGCTGCACATTTTAACAAAGTTAATTCGAATCTCTGGTGTTGAGGAAAGAATGCAGGCATGTGGCACACTTGGTGTAAGTATTCTGTGTATTTAATTTCAGCCACATATCCTGTCTCAAGTGACTGTTAACATTCCCTGCTGCACTTAAGGCTTTTGTGAGGGTTTCCAGACATTGGGTGGTCTTCAGGCTGAAGTACTGAGGCATACAAGGGCTTCAGGTAACTGGAGCTTCGGTGTTAATTTTGAGTTTCCTTGTTTTTGAAAATCAAGGCCAGAAGTATCCTCTGCTTGATCAGATTGTGGTTCAGCTTTCCCTAAAGATAATGTTTAATTCTGTTTTCCTCCTCCCCTTGTAAGTTTGTTTTACGTTTTTGAATTGCTGCTGGGGATTTGTTTGGGGAAATGCCTGTTAAGGGGGAAAATGCTTTCGAAACGGTAAGATTTTGATTGTATCCTGCCTGAGCATTTGGGGTGCCTCTACTCCCCCCCCCTTAATTAATGGAAACAAAAGCCATATTTGGTACAACAGAGACAGACTGAAAAATGAGTTTGAGCTTTTACTGCTAGATAAGCAAGGGATACAAATAGCTTTTTGTGCCCTGAGATTCCAGTGACGCTCATCATTCCAGACTTCGCTTGCAATCATTTTAGCAGCCAGTCAAGTGCAAAAAAATGTGGGGAAACATAACAAATTTTGCTTTCTTTTGTGGAGCCTCTCGCTCTGATCTTTGGTGTGCTTGGAAAACAGCCATAAAATGGATTTGTGTGATTTAAAACACGGGGGATTCTTGAAAAAGTAAAGCTACAGGAAAGAGCTCTGCAAAATGTTCTTTTGCAGAAAATCTGCATAGGGAATAGACATGAAGCCTGGAGAGATTTGAGGATTGTTCCCTTGGATCATTTCCTGCCCCCCTTTTAGGTTCTAGGCTTGTGTGCCAAGGCAGAAAGAAGTCTGTTTTGATGACAAATACAGAAGCATGAACAAGGAGTGGGACAATGAATGAATTACAAATGAATCTGAGGAAATGGATGGCTCCCAAAGTCAGCTGCTGGTGCCCATACTTTTCTTTCTCATTTCACTGCCTCCATATGCATCACTAAACGTTTGGCTTTCTTATGTTGAATCTCTCTGGATGTCTTACATTGTCCCAGGCAATAAATTCCACACTTGGGGTAGGAGACTCCTGGCTGGCCCCAGGTCTTTTGAGGCCTTTAGCAAGGTGTCACCAAGTGGGCTTCCTCCCTGGATCATGTCTACTCCTTTCTCCCATAAAGAGCAGCTATTTCTGGATAGAGGAGAGTGGGCCCTGGTCCAGGGAATGGCAGCTGTGGCCCAGTGGAGGCTAGCAGACAGCAATGGTGGCTAGATGCCTTTGCCACTTACTTGCTCCTCTGGGTATGTGCCTGCCTTAGCCTCTGCTCACTTCCTTCTATTGCTCAGAGTGGCTGTGATGGTCAGTATGTTTTAAAAGGAGACCTGCCCCACAGGCCGAAGGGAACAGACTGGGGTGCAAAAGTGGAAGCTTCTCACCACAACTCTGAGGTGTCATAAAATCTTGCGCAGATGGGCGACCAAAATATGTTAAGTGGAAGTCTCTTGTTCTGCCTGGAGGAGGAACAGGAGAACCCCGTTTTCCTTTGCTTCCAGGTGTGCGTTGTTGGAGGACAACCCAAAAGAGTAAGCCCCGTGAGGAATGGGCTCAGTCCCACTCCCTCCTGCTACCTTTGCAACCTAAAGCAACCCCGATTGTTGTAACAGGACTGGCGGATCTGAAATTGAGAGACACCAGAAGAAAGGTGCCAGGGCTTTACAAAACAGAACAGATGGGGTTTTTCCCCAGGAAGAGTGGCTTGTACAGTGACATTTGTCCTCGTCCCCCTGAAGCCAGCCCAGAATACCTCAGCATATTTTCAGTAGAAAGTGCACCATCTCATCACACTCTGTCCCATGTTGTCTTACAGCTCTACAGAGCAGGGATTCCTCTCTTCACAAGGGTATCATCCCATGTTGTCAACAACTGATTATACTCTCCGTGCCAAATGCCCTGCTTTGAGCTCTAAGCTGGGTTTCCCAACATGGGGATGCATCAGGGCTCTTTTTGTAGAAAAAGCCCAGCAGGAACTCATTAGCATAATAGGCCACACCCAACAGCAGGAACTCATTAGCATATTGGGCCACACCCCTGACAGCACAGCCTATTACCACATTAGGCCGCACCCACCCTTTGCTTCTTATTCTGTTTACCTTGTTTGCTGTCAAAACCCAGGGCTTTTTTGTAGCAGGAGCTCCTTTGCATGTTAGGCCACACACCCCTAATGTAGCCAATCCTAATGAGTTTCTGCTGTTGGGTGTGGCCTATTATGCTAATGAGTTCCTGCTGGGCGTGGCCAACTTGGGAGCCAGCCGGAACTCCGTTCCTGTGCGTTCCTGCCCAAAAATAGCCCTGGCGGATGCTAAACTGGCCTCTTCTAAAAAAGGTGGCAACCGTTTCCCCCCTGCTTCTTGAGGACAGCCTCCCTCCCTCCCTTGTCCCAGTCCTAAAGAAATGAGCCAAGTTCTTGAATAGATGCTGCACTTGTACAGGAACAAACTTTGTTAATTCCTGACTTGTGAGGACCCAGGCCTATCTCTTCCTTTTCTCCTTGTGAGATAAACTGAACCTGCAAGCCAACCCCCCTGCATTTTATTTCCTTTCTGAACGTCTTCACAAGGGAGAATCTCTTGAAGGTGGCACTTTAATGGATTAGGAGCTCCTGATTCAATACTAGCAAGTGGAGTTTATCATCTGTGGGATCAACAAAATTTAAGGGAGAAGAAACAAATAACATAAAAAATTGATTTGCACTGGAGAGGGGGAAATAAATGAGAACATCAAGTGATGGATGACTAACTGTGTCTCTGTTCCCCTTTAACCCCCCCTCCCCCTCCCCCACCCTGGACTCTTGGATTATTACAAAATAGCTCTTGGGGCAAACCTTCTGCTTGTTAAATTTCGTGGGTGCACAGCCCTTGACACTCTTCCCCTTTCCCTTTATCCTATCTTGGTTTTAACAAAAAAATATGAGCAATTCTAGCAAGTTGGGTGGCATAACCATTTTTGAGAGTAAGGCAACAATAGCTTTCGCCAAGCAGGTATTTAATTAAACTTCATTTTTTTTTTAAATGACAAGTCTCCAGCAGCTAAGTAATTACTCCAGTCTACTCTCTAAGCCTGTGGGGTTGGTTTTAATGTGAAATCTTCTCTTTTCCCACAACATAAACTCCAAACAGCTTCAGAAGCTTTGAATACCAAAGTGTAAACTTCAACCAATGCCGGTTGCTGCCAATGAAAGCATTTCATACCAAGAATATAATAAATGTGTGCTTTGATTTTATTTTATTTTTGGTCCTCCATTGCAGTGATTCCCTGAAGGCTGCATAAACTGGGGAAAAGCCAAGCAGTCTGTCCCTGACCTTCTGGAAGCCTGAAATTTGGCTAATACTCAGACACAATGTTTGCTTTCCAGAAGAAAAGGAAAGTCACACTGCTTTTAATAGGACCTATTATAGTCTTGTGAACAGCGTAGTATTCAGAAAACAAATGAATGCAAAGATGGGAAGGGAGCAAAAAGCATTAACGTATTTCGTTTTTGCATTAATGGAATCGATCTGATTGTTCTGTGACTTAGCCACTTTGTCCATGCCGTGACTGTTATTGTCGTCAACATTAAATATAATGTAACTTAACTTTTCCGTTCTCCCTTACCAAGTTCACCTTTTGTTCTGTAATGAATGATAAAATTTTAATAGCACCTTTTTATATATCAGAAAGTGTGCTGATGAAGAAGAAGAGATTGGATTTATACCCCGCCCTTCACTACCCAAAGGTGTCTCAGAGCAGCTTACAAACTCCTTTCCCTTCCCCTCCCCACAACAGACACCCTGTGAGGTAGGTAGGGCTGAGAGAGCTCTGACAGAAACTGCTCTTTTTCAAGAACAGCAAGTGGAGGAGTGGGGAATCAAACCCGGTTCTCCCAGATTAGAGTCCGCACACTTAACCTCTACACCAAACTGGTGGTGGGACTCCTTTCAGAGAATTCTGACCCACCCCACCTTTCCCTGATGTACCTTCCTTGGTTCTTTATAATGTGGAAAGTTCCACCAGCTAAAGTTGCCAGGTCCCCATGGCCACTGGCGCGGGATGGAGGGGGGTAGGGTCACCAGATCCAGGTTGGGAAACTCCTGGAGATTGGGGGATGGAGCCTGGGGACCTCAGTGGGGTACAATGCCATGGAGTCTACTCTCCAGAGCACCTGTTTTCTCCAGAGGAACTGATCTCTGTAGTCATCTGTAGTCTGCAGGTGAGCTGGAGGGTGGCATCCCTATCACCGGCATACCTAGCCAGTACACTGCCTACCCCCCCCCCCTTCCCTCATATCAGTATTGCCAGCCAGTGATAGAAAAGTAACACAGTAAGGCAGCCTCTTTTTAGATGTTTTCAAGTTTTGTCGGACATTAATGGAAACTCCTTGAGGCTTGGCTCTGATGTAGCATCCATGTTCTTTCAATTTTGCTTTAGTTGTTTGTGTAGGAAATGTAGCTGCCATTTTTTTTAAATAGTTCTTTATTAGTGTCTCAAACAAAAATAACGCTGAACACAACATACAAGACATAACATACATAAACAAAAACTTGAATTCCCTGGCATAATACTGTATACGTTAGTGCCTTCACTAATATATATATATAATGCCTTCACCTCCATTTATATGTCAATCACAAGCTATACATTTTTCTGTAACCAGCTATAAAACTTAAGCCAAATATTATGAAATGTATCATCATCTTTCCCTCAGAGCTTCATAGTAAGATTGTCCAATTCGGCCACTTCTGTTACTTTAATTACAAATTCCTCTCTAGCCGGTATATTTTCCTGTTTCCAGTACTTTGCAAATAAGATCCTGGCTGCCGTGAGCAGATGTGTAGTTAGGTGTACTTCTGTCGGAAATGTAGCTGCCATCTTGTTGCCTACCATACCTGTGTCCTCTCAGTCCATCATTGACTTACCCATCTGAAAAGTCACTCTAGAGCAAAATCATCTTGCCAGCAACACACACACAAACAGAGACAAATTAAATACTACCTGTTAATCCCAGTCCAGAATTTTTTTTTCATCCATCTGAGCTAAAATAATTATTTCTCTTTTCAGTCTTTTCGAGGACAAATAATGCAGAACAAACATTGCCCTTGTTAAAGTTTGTCCTTGTAGACATCCTTGACTACATTGTGTCAAGAATAAACATAGTTGGTTTAAAATAGTAATATTATCTGGATAAATCCTGCCTGTGTAAGTCAGTCTCACTCTTTCTTCTTTTTTAGAGTCTCACCAAGACCTTCCTATTATACCTTGGCACACTGATATATTCCCCCCCCCCCAAAGCCCCTGGTAATGGAGCCAGATGGCCTATGCTGATTGCAACAGTGTATTCAGAATTCCTAACTTAGACAGAAGACCCTAAAGACTAGTGTCCAGTTGATTGTATTCCTATTTCATAACTACCAGCCAACTGAGAAGTGCAAACTTTCTGCCTGAAATTGCTGACCGAATTCCCAATTGATTATCACTAATAATCAGTTGTCACTGTTAACATCCAGCACTCTATATTAGCAGCCTGCAGTATTTGTTTTATGAATTTGAATCCTACACTTTTTCTCCCATCAAGGCTGTTTACAAATGGCCAGTAGTACAAAACAATAAAATATCACAGGGTTGCCGTTTGCACAGTGGGGGCGGGATCCCCCGATTTTGTGGGCTCCCCCTCCCCCCACAGCAATGTCACATGCAATGTGCCTGTATCACCCAGAAGTGACACTGGCATGTCAGCGACATCAAGGGTGGCGCTCTGACTTTTGGGCAAAACTCTATGGTTTGATGCTGATTTTACCATAGAGTTTTGCCCAAAATCCAGAGCATCACCACTGAAGTAGCTTCTGGGTGATGCAGGCACGTCGTGTGTGACATCACTTTTTTTGGGGGAAAGGGGGGATGATGTTACTTTCCACTCCCGGAATGTCCCCCCACCCCCACCCCCACCAATGGATGAAAAGGACCTGGCAACCCTAATCCAAGTTCTGCACAATCAGAAAACCCAGCGAAGGCCCTGTACAGTCAAATACTGCCTGAATCAGCCTTTCAAAAAAGCTTCATGTTGCACAGTTTCTACAGATTATCCAGGAGAACCTTCTGATCTTTTCCAGGATACTACTATTCTATAGTACAGGAGCCACTGTGGAGACCCCTGGCTGAGGCTGTTCTTAGTCTGCATGAGGGTAAATTTTGCAAAAAATGTTGGGCAGAGAGAAGTTCATTTAGATATTTACATCCTGCTTTTCTCCCCAGCAAAGCTCAAAGCGGTTTACAACATCATTTTCCGCTCTTTTTTTCCATTTTATCTTCATGGCAGCTCAGTAAATGCTTCAGAAACAGGTGGTGTGTTCAGATCAGTACATCACTCAATAGGAGTCAGTGCCATAACAGCCATATTTCTGTCTGGACAAGGAAGACAAAATCATACACCCAAAACAATGCCCTCACCCAGCTCTTCTTACTCTTTTCCATCCCATCTACCACAAACCCTCCCCCAACAGAGGTGGCCAGAGCTTCACAGTGGAAGGATATGCCTCTCTTGGTGGAAAAACTGCAGAAAAAGGCTGGCTAAGCAGGTGTGGCTGATTTCCAGCCAATGACAGCTAGCACAGAAACTTCTAGCTAGCTTAAAATAGATATTATGGTGATTGGCCAGTCCACTGTTTGTTTCCTTCTGTTTTGGGATTTTTTGGGACAAAATTTACTAATCAGTTCTGAAGGAAAAATCCTTCTTTAAAAAAAATGTGTAGGTTAAGGTTCATTTTGTAGATGAATCATTAACTAAATCAGATGACAAAGGAATTTAACTCTGATTTAAGGTATTCAGGTAAGGTTTATGAACTCTATTTAATTATTTACTTGTTTATTCTGTATTTTTAGTCAGTATTTTACTGTTCTATTGTTATTACTTGGCGTTATGCCTCTGTTAGCCGCCCTGAGCCTTCGGGGAGGGCGGGATATAAATCCAAATAAATAAATAAATAAAATAAGTTTCTTCATACTCCCAGTTAAGTGGTTTTTTGTGCACCGGAAATGACACAGGAGATCTGACTATCGTTCTGCAAGGAGTGGACAAGTTACCTTTCATAACCTGCAGTGAATGAGTCCCCGTTTTTTAATTCTCACAACAAACCTGGTGAGATACATTGGGCTGAGACACTGGCTGCAGTCACACACACTAAATAATCCACTTTCAATCCACTTTTAATGAACTTTCCAACTGGATTCTGCCAGTTCACACAGTAAAATCCAATTGGAAACTGCACTGAAAGTGGATTGGAAGTGGATTATTTAGCATGTGTGACTGCAGCCAGAGACTGCCTCCAGATCACACAGTATGCTTCAGTCATGCCGGCCACATGACCACGGAAATGTCTTCGGACGGTGCTGGCTCTTCGGCTTGGAAACGGAGATGTGCACCGCAATCCTAGAGTCAGATTCGACTGGCTTTCGAGCAAGAGTAGCTTTTACCTTTACTTCTCTTCTCCAAGTACCACGGTTTAGTTTCTTTGTCCTAACTGCCTCACATTGGCTCAAGCAGCACAGTTCCTACTGCTTATGGACACATGCTCTGCCCACTGTGGGCCAGAAGAAATTATCTGAAGTACCTCTTGGGTATGGCATGGTCTGAAGGTGTTTGTTTCCCTTGTCCTTAAAGCTTCAAGAGAAAGCCCTAAGTTCAACTCTCTTATCTGCTAGTCCCCACTGATAAAATTATTTCAGCAGTCCTTATCTAATATCTGTGCTTATAAAAGTGCCATTCGTAACTCAGATTAAATCTTTCTCAGCATTCTTTGTGTAGCCATAAGCACCTGCTGCCCTGACTGGACTGGTTTGACTAGTTTCATCTGTGTTGGAGCATTGCCTCAGAGCTGTTTTAAAAATAAGTGTTGAGATACCCTTCAGCCTTGGCAACAGCCTGTAAACAACCTGGGAGCCAAGGAACATGGCTGCCTAGAAACAGAGCCAGCCTTGGGAGTTGTCTTTTTTTTTTTTTTTTATAAAGTCTGCCTCACCTACTACAGGAACATAGTGCTTTAAGAATGACCTCAATGTCCTGAAAGTTGTGAAGCAGAATTTTAGCTGCTAACTGCATAGATAAAATCTTGCAAGCAAGGGAAAGGGGTGTGTTTGTAACTGGCATCCCCTTCCAAATGCATACTCCCGTGCTTTGCTTTGTGCAAAAACAGTCTTTAAAATCCTCATTACCAGTTGCTGCTTAACTTTTTAAATTAGAAAAGTGAATTACTTTTCTTTTTCCCATGTCCCACTTTCTCTCAAATAAGGGAGCTGACAGAACCAGGGTAGATACTATAATCCTTTCAGATGATTATAGTCACACACACACACACACCCCGAACGCAAGGCATGAAAGAGATCTCATGATTTTCATGCCTCTGGGATGAGCACTGACATTTGTGCGCCTTAATGAGCATGTGTGAGGAAGTTGTTGTTCAGTCCCACAGTTGAGTCTGACTCTTCATGACCCCATGGACCACATCACGCCAGGCCCTCCTGTCTTCTGTCATGCTCTGGAGTTTGCTTAATGTCATGTTTGTTGCATCGGTAACACTGTCTAACCATCTCATCCTTTGCCATCCCCTTCTTCTTTGACCTTCAATCTTTCCCAGCATCAGGGTCTTCTCCAGTGAGTGCTCCCTTCTCATTCGGTGGCCAAAGTATTTGAGCTTCAGCTTCAGTATCTGGCCTTTCAGGGAACAGTCAGGGTTGATTTCTTTTAGGATTGACTGATTTGATCTCCTTGCAGTCCAGGGGACTCTCAAGAGTCTTCTCCAGCACCATAATTCAAAAGAATCTATTCTTCGGCGCTCCGCCTTTCTTATAGTCCAACTATCGCAGCCATAATGTACTACTGGGAATACCATTGCTTTGACTATACGGACTTTTGTTGGCAGGGTGATGTCTCTACTTTTTATTATGCTGTCTAGGTTTGCCATTGCTTTCATCCCAAGGAGCAGGCATCTTTTAATTTCATGGCTACAGTCACCATCTGCAGTGATCTTGGATCCCAGGAACGTGAAGTCTGTCGCTGCTTCCATGACTTCCCCTTCTATTTGCCAACGAGTGATGGGGCTGGATGCCATGATCTTAGTTTTTTTGATTTTGAGTTTCAAGCCAACTCTAATCTGGGAGAACCGGGTTTGATTCCCCACTCCTCCACTTGCACCTGGCTGGATGACCTTGGGCAAGCCATAGTTCTGATAGGAGCTGTTCTTGAAAAAGAGCAGTTTCTGTCAAGAGCTCTCTCAGCCCCACCTACCTCACAGGGTGTCTGTTGTGGGGAGGGGAAGGGAAAAGGAGTTCGTAAGCCACTCTGAGACGCCTTTGGGTAGTGAAGGGCGGGGTATAAATCCAATCTCTTCTTCTTCTTTCTGCCATTAGAGTGGTATCGTCTGCATATCTGAGGTTCTTGATGTTTTTCCCAGCAGTCTTAATTCCACTTTGTAATTTATCCAGGCCAGCATTTCGCATGATGTACTCCGCATATAAATTAAATAAGCAAGGTGACAATATACATCCTTGTCATACTCCTTTTCCTGTGCTAAGCCAATCAGTTGTTCCTTATCCAGTTCCTCTACCTCTTCAAAACCCAGCTTGTACTTCTGGCAGTTCTCTATCCATGTACTGCTGAAGCCTAGCTTGTAGGATTTTGAGCATGACCTAACCAGCATGTGAAATGAGTGCAATTGTGCGATAGTTTGAACATTCCTTGGCTTTGTGCTTCTTTGGGATTGGAATGTAAACTGACCTTTTCCTAACCTGTGGCCACTGTTGCATTTTCCAAATTTGCTGGCATATTGAGTACAGCACCTTAACAGCATCGTGTTTTAAGACTTTGAATAGCTCCGCTGGGATACCATCGCCTCCGGTAGCTTTGCTGTTGGTAATGCTTTCTAAGGCCTATTTGACTTTGCACTCCTGAATGTCTGGCTCGAGGTCAGTGATTATACCGTCGTGGTTGTCGGGGACATTGAGGTCCTTCTTGTATAGTTCTTCTGTGTATTCTTGCCATCTTTTCCTAATCTCTTCTGCTTCTGTTAGGTCTCTACCGTTTTTCCCATTTATCATGGCCAGCTTTGCACGAAACATTCCCTTGATTTCTCCAATTTTCTTAGTTCTTCCCATTCTAATGTTTTCCTCTATTACTTTGTATTGTTCATTCAGGAAAGCCTCCTTTCCTTGCTGTTCTCTGGAAATTTGCATTCAGTTGGGTAAAATCTTTCCTTTTCACCCTTGCCGTTCACTTTTCTCAACTATTTGAAAAGCCTCATCAGACAGCCACTTTGCTTTCTTGCTTTTATTTTTCTTTGGGATGGTGTTGATTGCTGCCTCCTGTACAATGTCACAAACCTCTGTCCCTTGGTTCTTTAGGCACTCTGTCTATTAAATCTAGTCCCTTAAACCTATTCTTCACTTCCACTGTATATTCATAAGGGATGTGATCTAGATGAAACCTGAATGGCCTAGTGGTTTTCCCAACTTTCTTTAGTTTAAGCCTGAAATTTGCCATGAGTAGCTCATTATTTGAGCCACAGTCAGCTCCAGGTCTTGTTTTTACTGACTGTATGAAGCTTCTCCATCTTTGACTGCAAATGATATAATCAATCTGATTTCGGTGTTGCCCATCTGGTGATGTCCATGTGTAGAGTCGCCTCTTAGGTTGTTGGAAGAGGGTGTTCGCTATGACCAGCATGTTCTCTTGACAAAACTCTGTTATTCTGGTTAT
>NW_015171511.1:1380635-1407491 GCF_001447785.1 Gekko japonicus | reverse complement strand
CCCCCCCAGTGGATCACGTTTTGTCTGAGTTCTCCGCTGTGGCCTGTCCATCCTGGGTGGCCCTCCATGGCATAGCCCACAGCCTCATTGAACCACGCAAGCCCCCTCGCCACGTCAAGGCAGTGATCCGTGTGCGAGGAAGAGATACAGCCAAATAAAAGGACTCTTGTTTCCTCTCTGCTTCCATCCGTTTCTTCTCTGTTTTTCTGGTTCACAGAATGATTTCATGTATGCATGGTTGGAATCTTATCAGCGCATATGCAAAAATAATTAACAGTGCATCCGTTTGCATACATTAATGCAAATGAGGTAGTGCACTTTTTTTTTAATGGCTTGAAAGCAAATGTTGAGGCATAGCCTTATAACAAACCCAAGTCAATTAACTTTCCAGTAAGAATGCTGGAAGGAGAAGAAATGAATTTGCAGTGCTCTGATTCATTAATAACAGTGGCCCAAATATCCACAGCACAGCCATCTGTCAACTCAGCTATCTGGACAACTCTTCCTTGCTTCAGAGTTGTAGCTCTTCTTTAAAAGCATGTATACGTAGCTGAGGTTGAAGACTGCACTAAATTCTTAATTTGCTGACATCCTCGTGGTCACAGTGAAATTGTATTTGTCCATGTCTCAGTGTCTCTTAAGTGTTAGCACGAGTTGGTCTGTACTGGAGTCTTTCTGGGTTAGTGTGAAACTTAAAGGGACCTATCAATCCATATGCCACTCAAAGTCCTCTGGGCAACAGTTGTCACATCATGCTACCAGCTACTGAGGTCTTGCTCTCTCTGTTTCTATACCTGTCTTTTTGGAACAGGTTCCCAGAGGTAGGGCACAAAGTCTCTTCAGTGCCCAAGTTTAGGAAATTATGTATAACAACGCTACTTCAAAGAATATTTTCAGATTAAAGTGATTACGGATATATTTGGGTTTAAATGTAGTACTGCTCTGTTAAGATTGTGGTTGCGTTGTTATGGCAATTGCTACTTGAGATGTTGGACGACCATGAGATGTAAATCTTAACCTTCCTTCCGGACATTCCTCTTTCACCTTTCCGTAGCACCCACGAATTTGTTCTTTGATGGTGAAGCATAAGGGCTCAAACTTCCAAGGGTAAGTGCATCTCATGGTAATTTTTGATAATTCGAGGGGGAGAGACTGCTATTCAGTGCCCAGACCAGCTGGGTATTATTAGCCTGCAGTAGATCCTTGGCTGCAGTTGTAGTAGAACATGACAAAATTAAATCTAAAAATGCAGGAACTGTTACCCTTGCTGTCAGTCAAAGAAAATGAGGACATGTACAAGTTAAATAAACAGAATCTGTCTTCTCCCGCATCCTTAAGCCCACTCACACTGTCTTTCCAGGCCAACCAGAGACACTACGTATAAGGTAAGGTACATGATGGTATAGCTTCTTTGTCTTTTGTAAAGAGGACTATTTGTTCTTTGGTAAATCGGTATCTAGTCTAACTTGTTTCTTTTTATCTTTGTAAAATATAGCCACTTATAGCTCCTTAACTTCTACACCTGAGATTTAGAGAACCAGAAGCATAGGCAGTGGAACTGAGGTTCAAACGGATAACTTCCTCCTATGAGAAATTCCTCTGTCCCTGAGCTAGAGTTATATGATGTAGCCAAATCTGTCTGCTTACATACCAGCAACAAAGTACAGGATCTGTATAAGTCTTACTGAATCATGTTTGCAGCTGTGCATTCTGGTGGGACCAGGGCTTTCTGCCATTTGTGTTCTCTCAAATTGAATAATTCTGAATTAACTATTTTTCTAGGTTTTCATTCCCAAAAGTCGAGGCTAAAATATTCCTGTTGTTGCTCTAGGGATGCCAGTCATGCAGCTCATGTCCAAATGGCATAGATCAGTTCCCCTGGAGAAAGTGGATGCTTTGGAGGGTGGACTCTATGGTTTGTACCCCACTGAAGTCCCTTGTCCTCCTCAGGGTCCACCTCCAAATCTCCAGGAGTTGGGCACCACTGCAATAATAATAGAAGAAGAAGAAGAGGAGGAGATTGGATTTATACCCTGCCCTTCACTACCCAAAGGTGTCTCAGAGCGGCTTACAAACTCCTTTCCCTTCCCCTCCCCACAACAGACACCTTGTGAGGTAGGTGGGGCTGAGAGAGTTCTTGACAGAAACTGCTCTTTTTCAAGAACAGCTCTTATCAGAACTACGGCTTGCCCAAGGTCATCCAGCCAGGTGCAAGTGGAGGAGTGGGGAATCAAACCCGGTTCTCCCAGATTAGAGTCCACACACCTAACCACTACACCAAACTGGCTCTCTGTACGCAAGTGTACAGAAAGTGAACTTTCAGAATCCATTCTATCCCCTCCTTTTTTTAAAATAGGGGGAAGGTGTGAAGAGATGCTATTGAGCAGAACCCCCATACTCGTCTACTGGGCCTGCTGCCCGGTGTGGGCACTCTCCCCTTTTCTCCTCCCACCTAGAACAAAGGCATCAGCAGCTCTTCTTGTTGACAACTAGGGGTGCCAGCCTCCAGGAGGAGCCTGGGGGTTTCCCAGAATTACAGCTTTTAGGTTGAAAGGGTACATTGTTTTTGCTTGCTTTGGTGTTATGGACTGCTTTGGTGTACAGCGCGGTGTCAAAGAGACTGAGCTGTGAGTTTGGAAAGCTCTGCTGTGAAATCATTACAGCCACAGGCAAGTTACTCACTCAGTGCTGGCTCCCCCCACCCCCCAGTGGAGGGGTAATAATGCTGGCCTGTTTTCATTGAATAATGCATGAAGTGCTTTGAGCACTTGAAGGCACTAAACTGATACTAAATAAATATTCTTATAGCTGGATCTTCCAGGAATAATTAAATGTGACCTGATGCTATGAATTGAACTATCACTGTTCAAAATTACTTTGGTCTTCCAACTGTTGATTGTTTCAGTCAGCATTGGTGGAAAGTGCAGTTTTAAAAAAAATCTTCCTATTAATTTAAGCAGGGTGGCTCCATCTTTTTTCCGGTCAACAGTCTCTGAACTGGTGGAAGGTGAAACGCCTTTCTTTTCTTGAAGTTTATCATCTGAATTACTAAATAGACTATACAGTCCCACATGACACCAGACATCCACCCACACACGTTCAAGTGTACCTCTGCAGCCTGGTGATTGTTTGGAAACGAAGGCTTTACATCCTATTATTACGTGTGTTGTTTTCCTCCTGTTCGGTTTAGTAACAAGGAGGATGGAGCAGGCACATTGACTGTGAAATGCAGAGCCTTTGAGAGTTCTGAGTTCCAGAATCCTCGCTGCTTGTTGACTCCCCCAATACTACAGAACTGTACCTCTGTTGATTGAAAATATGACTCCAGCAATTTAACAGCACTCCTTAGATGTGATGGATCAGTGGCAAACAGTATCGGGGATACAGCTGCCAATTCTGGGTTGGGAAATTGCTGGAGCTTTTGTGCGGAGCCGGTGGAGGGGAGGGAACTATAATGCCATAGAGGGTATAATACCTCTATCCAAAGCAGCCATTTTCTCCAGGGGAACTGATCTCTGTAGTCTGGAGATCAGTTGTAATTCTGGGAGGTCCCACCTGGAGGTTGGCAACCCTGGGGGAGATTAGCTCCTTATGGTCAATGGAAGTCCACATCTGAAAGGATTTTTTTAAAAAAGTTGTCGCCTCACCTACCATTTTTACACGTTCTAGTCCTAACAGGTATTGGTATTATTTTTACTTGTTTTATTTATTTATTTAATTTGTTACATTTGTATCCCGCCCTTCCCCGTAAGCGGGCTCATGGCGGGGTAACATCAGAATATTATCAGTATTACAGACAATTATCAGATATCAATAATGATTTACATTAATGACTTATTTTCAGTCTGCTTTTCTCACTGAGTCTTAAGGGGGATTACACAGTGTCAGTCAATGTAGTCAATAGGTGGGGACGTGAAACGTTGGTCTACAATAACCACCAATAAAGCACAGTGTCTGAGAGACCTCTCTTATTCCTTGTTCTCTCTTATTCTCTTATTCCTTATTCTTATTTCTTGTTTCAAAATAGTGCTGTTTTGTATTTGTCTCCTGAACAAATACAATTCCATGTGTTTTGTATTTTCCCTCCTCCTCCTCCCCCTTGCAAATAGATATGGTGGTCAAGCAAGTGGTTGAACTTCAAAGGTAGAATGGGATCAACATACCATATTTGTGTGAGCTCTGTTTTCAGGTGATAACGCTGTACTGTAGAGTGTTGCACTTTAAAATAAAATAAAAATCCTTCAAAAATGGGAGCAAGGCTTTTCGTATAATAGTGTCCTGAATGCCGGCACCAAATTTTAGGTGGCTCCAACATTCAATGGCATTAGCATATTTCACATAAGGAGAGAACATTAAAGGACTGAATAAAACGATTGAATAAAATCAACTGCCTCACTTGGCTTGGCCAGTTATGTGTCAACAGAACTTTCTGTTTAATTTTTGTCTTGCTTAATGTCCGCCTGCTTTTTCCTGTTTTCTCCTTCCCACTAAACCATGGATGAGGGGGCGTTTCCTTGCAATATTGGTCTGGATGACTTGAAAACAGGAATTGAGTCATCGCATACAAATGAGGGGGTCTAGCTATAGAAGTCGCTTCTTGAGAGACAGGAAGAGTGCTCCCAGCTCTTCAAGGCTACAGTTAAATATGCAACATCATTTCCCTTATAAACATGCCTTGCCAATTAGCACACCTGGGTACATTTGTATGTGTGGGGGAGGTGTTTTCAGTTGTTCTAAGGCCTGGGTTGCTTTTAGTCTGTTGCTTTTTGCCAGCTGACCACCTGGCTTTGCTTTTTTCATGTAAATAGGTAAAAGATGCCCTTACAGCTCATAGGTGTGGTCAGCAAGTCAGTAAATGCAAATGTCCCCTGTGCAATTTTGGCTTGTTGGCTTTTGTTCACCGGAGCATCTGTGAAGAATGCATCTGTAATGACTTGGACCTAATCTTTCAGATGTGTCAGGACTGTGATGCAGATGCTGATTATCTTTTCATGCATGTGTATGTCTCATGATGTTAGCTCACCCACTTATAGCCTTGGGGTGTACTTTCAGGGTGGGCCTTGGAAAAAGCTGGAAGGGGCCTGGCCTTCTGTGTGCCTTCATTTTGGTTCTTGAACACCGGCCATTATAACTGTGGTGGTTCTGGACCTCCCAAATACTCAGAACATTATTGAAAAGTCATTTTACATTCCTTACTTCATGAAAGCATGATTCCACAGCCATATAACTGTTCATGGGTTTTGTTGTTTTTTAATAAAAAGGAGAGAAACGTTGCATGCTTGCTTCTTTGCAGCAGTGCTCTGTTTTTTTAAAGTAACATCTGCTTGTAATAATGTGGGTGAGGTATGCCTTCCCCCTAGGGTTGCCAAGTCCTCACCTGTTGCAGAGTGGGGGAGTCCAGTCTTGTTCTGGGAGTCCATGTGCGCGCAAGAAGCATGTGCGCGCCGCAATTACGTCACCCGGAAGTGACACAATCACATTGGGCACGTTGGGGGCGGGGCCAATGTTCCCTCTAAGCTGTGGAGTCCTGTGAGCAAAAACTCCACTTTGTGAGCTACTGGCATTAAAGTTCTGAGCAAGCGATTTAGCTACTGCATCAATCAGTTTGCTCCGGAGCCATCCTTCCTGAGCTAAGACAAAAATGTGTGAGCTGGAGGCTAAAAAACTGTGAGCTAGCTCACACTAACTCAATTTAGAGGGAACACTGGGCGGGGCCACAATCTTCCGAGGGAAAACCATAGAGTTTCCCCTCGAATGATTGTGGCCCCGCCCCCAACGTGCCCGACGTGATCGCGTCACTTCCGGATGACGTGCTGACGCCGGGCATGTCACGTGCTTTGGGGTGGGGTTCCCCCTGGGGGTCAATCCGCCAGTGGCGAGTAACGGGCCTTTTGGGTGGGGGTTTCCCCGCCCCCCGGGGGGACTTGGTAAGCCTACTTCCTCCTCCAGCACTAGCACATACCATCTTCTTTTCCTCCCCATGCTTTTATTTAGTAAACAGATTTCCCTCCGTGGAGCAATGCTATTTCCCTTCCTTGCTGTTGGGTCAAATGATCAAGCTCTGTACAAAGGATTAAAGCTAGTTCCACTGCAGCAGTAAGAGGGCGGTGAGCTAACTTTCTCTGTGCAGATAATCATTTGTATATGGGTGGGCAATGCCAGCACTATTGATGATTTTTACAGGTCAGGATTGGGGTTAAATGGTGGTATAGCAAGAGAAGCTAAGGGTTGGGGGTATGGCTCAGTAGTAGGGCATCTCCTGTGCATGTAGACGGTCCTAGGTTCAATCCTTGGCATCTTAAAAGGACCAGGTAGATAGCAGGTGATATGGAAGAGCTTTACTGTACTTGAGACCCTGCCAGTCAGAGCAGAAAATACTGACCTTGATAGAACAGTGGTCATACTTGGTATCAGACACGTTAGTGTGTGAAGCTCATTTTGCTGATGCTGCTTTTAAAAATTGTGTTATACATTTTTACATCCCCCCCACCCAGTAGTCTCCCACTCGGGAATATATAGTTGCAAGCTTAATTGGCTTTGTGGCCTGACTTGGAAGTACCTGAGGCTACATGATCCCTAAAGTCTTTCTGTGTTTTTTATTTTTCAAGTCCCTCCCCTGCCGGGGCTTGTTCATCCATTACAAAAGTCATCACTTGAGTCCGGGGGCACTGTAAAGTCCAACAAGATTTCCAGGCTGTAAGCTTTTGAGAGTTAAAACTCCTTTGATCAGATATGATGAAGGGATCTTTGATTCTCGGATGTTTATACCCAGGAAATCTTGTTGGAGCTTAAGGTGCTAGTCAAGTCGCTCTTCTATTGTAGACCAACACGGCTACCCATATGAAACAAAAAGTCATCACCATCTTCGTGTGGGTATGGGGTGGAGCCCAGGGCCAGCACCAACATATGTTGAGGTGGGGCAGCTGCCAAGGCTCAGGGTCCTCCGTTGGTACCCCCTGCCGCCGCCACCACCACCACCACCACCACCACCTGCTCACCTCCCTTGATCATTGTGATTGTGGCGAGCCCTCCCACCAGTTGCATGCAGTGTCCAGCACAGTCAGGGAAAGGTGTATGAGCATCAGGGGGACTGGAAAATGAGCAAGCGAGTGGGGAAAGGATGGGTGGCTAGGCATTGTGGGAGGAGGAGGTGTGGGCAGGGACGTGTAAGTGTGGGGGCCCACCAAAACCTGAAACTGGCTCTGATGGAGTCACTTGTTCCATGCATCAGGATGTGTGGAGAGGGGCAATCCCTTTTCCTTTCTTCAGTGTTTCTGCTCATCTTCTGTTTGTGACAAAACAAAGGGCAGGTGATAACAGCTGCTGCTTGCTGGTGGCGCTTGAAAATCTGGGCCCTAATCTGCCCCAGTGGGCCAGTGGCTGGCCAGTGAAGAACACATGAGACTCATTAGCTAGATCACAATGCATGGAAATGATTTATGCAGCGCAATGCACAGCCAAGGAAGTAAAATAACTTCACAGCATTATACATGATTTAAAATAACACATAAGCTACAAACAATGGCAAAACATACTACTAATGCATTTCTGCCAAAGAAATTAAGCACTAAAGAGAAATGGAATACATGAATGGAAAAAAAACACCAAACACAAATATGCACAATAAAAAGAAATCATAGACCAATAAGAAATGATTGTGTAACAATAAAATATGCAGTCGCATAACTTTCCAGTCATCTGCAGCCCACATAGTTAAAACTTAAGCCAAGCCCTCTAGGTTATCCCTTATTCTAAAGCAGTTTACATAGCTGCCCCTCCCCCAGCTTTCCTAGGTGGACTTCCGCCAGCAGGGAACCTCCCAAAATGTTCCAACCAGAAAAACAAAGGAGAAAATGAAAAATACATACACCCTTTTAAAAAGTAATGAAATCAGATAGAAGCAAAGCAATAAGGCAGTACGAGCAGCATGAAAAGAAGGGGAGGGAGGTCGAAGTAAAGCTGAGGCAGAATAAATTTTGAGGGAGAAGGAAGTCTGATTGGAACATGTTCTTTTATATACTTGTTCACTGGTCAGAGGCAGCCCTTCTTGTTCTTTGGGAAAGTGGCAACTTTTTCCTGCTTATCAAGTTCACTTTCTTTCTGAGGGTTTGACATGACAAAACTCCCTTCCTTGTCCATCGTTCTCGTCAGTGGAATCCTCTTACTTATCTGCCCCATCTTCATCACCCTCGCAGGTGCTCAAGGCTGTTGGCTTACAGTACGAGGAACTTGGCTCTGGTCTTCAAGTGCATTTATGCTTGTGCCATCTATTACAGAGCCATGACATGGCAGTTCTGTGCTTTCATTTAACAGAGTGTTGGATTATCCTCATTGCCTGCCCTTCACTGCATTTTGGAGCTCTTGTGATCGTAGGGTTAGGCTGCTTCCTAACCCTGTAATTCTTTTTCTCTGTCACAGAGAAACTGGTCAACCACAAGAATTCCTTAGACTGGATGATTTTGGGGGTTCAAAGGTGAAGTTTGGGGACCAGATTGATAGTGAACAGAGGAGGAGTGGTAACCAGTGTTCTCTGTAAGCTGAGTTGGTGTGAGCTAGCTCACAGTTTTTTAGCCACCGGCTCACACATTTTTGTCTCAGCTCAGGAAGGATGGCTCCAGAGCAAACTAATTTATGCAGTAGCCAAATCGCTCACTCACATCTTTAATGCCAGTAGCTCAGAAAGTAGAATTTTTGCTCACAAGACTCCGCAGCTTAGAGGGAGCATTGGTGGTAACAGCAAGTCATTACCCCAGTCTGTTTGTACAGTTGTTCTCAGGGTTGCCACCAGGTCCCCCCTATCCACTGGTGGGGAACAGGGGGTAGGGTTGCCAGCTCCAGGTTGGGAAACTCCTGGAGATTTGGGGGTGGAGCCTGGGTAGGACAGGGACCCCAGTGGGTTACGATGCCATGGAGTCTACCCTTCGAAGGCATCCATTTTCTCCAGGGAAACTGATCTCTGTAGGCTCCAGATTCTGGGAGACACCCAGGCTCTAGCTTGAGGCTGGCATCCCTAGTTGTTGATAAGAAGAGCTGCTGATGCCTTTGTTCTAGGTCAGGGATGGCGAACCTTTTAGAGACCGAGTGCCCAAACTGTGACCCAAAACCCACTTATACATGAACTTAAAAAACAACTCATACATTAACTTAAGATGATCCAAACAAAGTAAGGAAAGCAATCCCAAATGCTTTCATTTACTTAAAATTATATGGCAGAGAATTCGACACTTTAATGATGGTCTAAGGCTTGGCTGGGGCGATGGCACGCGTGCCCACAGAGAGGGCTCTGAGTGCCACCTCTGGCACCCGTGCCATAGGTTCGCCACCACTGTTCTAGGTGGAAGGAGAAAGGAGAAGAGTACCCACATTGTGCTGCATGCCCAATAAATTTGTGTGTGTGTGAGGGGGGGGCTGATCAATAGCATCTTCTCACACCTCCCCTCTCTTAAAAAGAAAAAAACCCTGGAACTGACCCTGGATATGTACTTTCTGTACATTTGTGTTTCTTTACTGCAGTGGTGCCCAAGGTGGTGCCTTTCAAATGTTGTCAAGCAGTGGCTTCCAAAGTGCGGATTACCTGGAGAACCAGCTTTGCAACTCACCCAAGGGGCATGCCCCAAATGTTCTTCCCTGAACAAAAAGTCACCTGAGTCCTTCCCATCACCATGGTGATACTGTGCTGCTCTGCTCTTCCAGTTTTTGAGAGGATTTGAAAAGGGGTGGGGAAAGTTGCTCATTTGAAGGTGGTTCAGTAATTTCTGTGGTGGGGATGAGGTGGGCTGCAGTAGGGGCTTCTGAACTTCAGATCTAAATCATAAGACATTTTCTACATAGTAGGATTTCCTTTTATCTAAAACAAACTTGGGAAGGACTGCCTCGGTATACGTTGCTTGGGTCTGATTTGCAGATATGGAGGCTGTCTAGTGCAGAGCTCTTACAAAGCCTGGCCATGCTGATGGTGTAGCCCACAATCTGGGTGCTCTGGATGTTGAATGGCAAGAAGGCAAGACCAATGAAGGCAACACAGGTCCAGATTTCCCAGAATGTTTCATAATTTACCCATTGGGGGAACTACTCAGTGTATAAATCAGAAATCTATTTTGTGGCTGAATTCCCTCCAGCTTTTCCCAAGTGAATCAGGGTGGCCACCCAGTACTGTGTTGGGAAATTCCTGGCAATATGGGAGTGGAGCCTGGAAGGGTGCATTTTGGAGATGGGAGGAGATCGGCAGGAATGTGATCCCAACCTCTGAAGCTGCCACAGTCTTTGTAGCCTGGAGATCAGTTGTATTTCCAGGGGAACATCAGGCTCCACCTGGACGTTGGCAACCCTAGAGTGGATGGATTTATCAAGAACTGAGAGCTCCATTCAGTTTTCCTGAGCCGTAGTCAGATATGGAGGAAAGCGTGTTTCTACTGTTTGAATTCCACCGCGGTGCAGGTTTGCCTCATCTTAACTCCGGGTAGTACAGCTCCTTTTCTGGATGTAGTTAGCAGTGATTGCCAGCATGTTTTTTTTTTAATTGCTAGTCTCACACATTTGTCCCTGAAATAAAACTGTTCAAATGCTGCTGTACGTTTAAAGAGGCAGCGACATTGCAGCAACGTTAAACAGAAATTCAGTGGCACCGTAAAGGCTAACAAAAAAAATAATATTCCGGCATGGGCTTTTGTGAGTCAGAGCTCACATCCTTAGGTTCATTTGATGAAGTGTGCTCTGACTCATGAAAGCGCATGCTGGAGTAATTTTTTTTTATGGTGCCACTGGACTCTTTATTTTGCTATTTAAGGAAGAAGAAACATCACGCTGATGCCATAAAATGGGTGGCTCCACCTTAAGACAGAAAGAACTTGGCCTAGCTTAAACTGTATTGAGAGGTCACAGTGAGGTCCAGGTAAGCAGAGACTTGTGCATGAATCCATCCAAGTCTGCATGCCTCTCCCACCTCCCCCTTTCAGGGAATGCGATGAAATAACTCCTGGTTTCAGACAAGCTCCAGTTACCAGCATCATATGAATGCAGGAGTACAAGTCGGGGGTCTTTTTGTAGAAAAAGCCCAGCAAGAACTCATTAGCATAATAGGCCACACCCAACAGCAGGAACTCATTAGCATATTGGGCCACACCCCTGACAGCACAGCTCATTAGCACATTAGGCCGTGCCCCCATGTTACCAGAAGTGTGGTTATCCAGCCACACCCACCTTTTGCTTGTTATTCTGTTTACCTTATTTGTTGTCAAAACCCAGGGCTTTTTTGTAGCAGGAACTCCTTTGCATGTTAGGCCACACACCCCTAATGTAGCCAATCCTAATGAGTTTCTGATGTTGGGTGTGGCCTATTATGCTAATGAGTTCCTGCTGGGCGTGGCCAACTTGGGAGCCAGGCGGAACTCCGTTCCTGTGCGTTCCTGCCCAAAAATAGCCCGGGTACAAGTTAACCAGTATTTCCCACCCATAACTTCAAGGTTAGGATTAAACCAGGGCTTAAACTCACAACATGTGGGGTGAAAGCAAATTCCATTTGACCTGCATGCTGATAGGGTTGCCAGCCTCCCAGCAGTACCTGGAGATTTCCTGGAATTACAACTGATCTTTAGACTACAGAGATCAGTTCCCCTGGAGAAAATGGCTGCTTTGGAGGGTGGCTTCAATGGCGCTATACCTCACTGAGGTCCCTCCCTTCCTCAAACCCTCTCCTCACCTGGCTCCGGCTCCAAATCTCCAGGAATATCCCAACTGGAGGCTGGCAACCCTGTCACATTACTGCACACATCCCATCCAGTGTTCCCTCTAAGCTGTGGAGTTTTGTGAGCAAAATTTCTACTTTGTGAACTACTGGCACGAAAGCTGTGAGCGAACAATTTGGCTACTGCATAAATTAGTTTGCTCTGGAGCCCTCCTTCTTGAGCTAAGATAAAAATGTGTGAGCTGGAGGCTAAAAAACTGTGAGCTAGGTCACACTAACTCAGCTTAGAAGGAACACTGAATTCCCATCATATATCACTAGTAACTGAAGTTAGTTTGAAACCAGATTTGCTTTGTCACACTCTCTGTGAGAAGAGAGAGGAGGAGGAAGAAGAAGAGATTGGATTTATGCCCCGCCCTTCACTATCCGAAGGCGTCTCAGAGCAGTTTATAATCTCCTTTCCCTTCCTCTCCGCACAACAGACACCCTGTGAGGTAGGTGGGACTGAGAGAGCTCTCTGGAGAACTGCCCTTGAGAGAACAGCTCTGAAAGAACTTGTAACTGACCCAAGGTCACTCCAGCAGCTGCATGTGGAGGAGTGGGGAATCAAACCCGGTTCTCCCAGATTAGAGTCCATGCTCCTAGCCACTACAGCAAGTAGGTTTGTGCTCCTAGAGACTTATTCACTTGATGTGAGTCTGAATGCAGCATCCTAATGCAATTCTGCCTACAGGCTGACAGAGAAAGCAAGCAAGACTAATTTCTGCTCCACTAGCTGTTAGACCATTGCTTTCCTGTAACTGAAGGCTTTTTAAATCAGTCTATGCACATATAGCAAATTTTGAAAACAAGTTAATGGGATAGGTAACATGACTGCCTCACTCCATCAAAAATGATTAAAACTTATGTTCAGGTAATATTCATAATCAGGGTCCTGGACTGTCTACAAGTGTGTGCATATAGTGAGGAGAAAGATCTTTCGGGAGCCAATTCCAGGCAGCACTGGCCGAGACACAGAGCTCCTGGCCATTCTGCTTTGCTGAATCACGTAGCTGAATAATTGTTTTGTTTGGCTGACGGGACCTCACTGGAGTTCCCCAGAGGTGACCTTTTCCCTCCTCTCTTCAGGTCTGCAGGGGCTCCTATATAGCTTTGCCAGCGTAGGAAACAGCTGCTTTTCCAACTACTGTCCAACTACTGACTGGTAGGACCAGGGTAGCTGAATCGAGCCTAGAGATGCAAGCGGGGATGGAACCTGGGGGCTGGGGGCATTCAGCGGATGTCATCTCTACTAGACAAATTCCTACCAATAAGCAAAATGAGAAAATCCTGAAGGAAGGCATGCAAAGGCCTTCCATGCTGAAGTGCATACGTACAGAGAGAAATAAACTAGATTTGAAAATGAGTAAGCGGAAATGGCTCCCTGGTGCAATTGTGCTTTTTTTGGGTTTTTTGTGGCTGCTTTATTGTATTTAGCAAAACGCCTGCTTCCCTCTTGGGAAGAAATGTGCCAGTTGTTGCTTAAGAGACGTTTGCAATTGGAGTGCGATCCTCCGTCTTCCCCCACCCCACCCCCGTCCTTTTTCAAGGTTTTCATTTTGTGACTTGAATTTCCCTCAGTTGTCATCTCTGCTGTCCGCTTGGTGAAAAGCGACAGGATTCCTTCCACCTCGCTGTCGATCTGCATCAGTGCACCCGAGTGATGTTCCTCACCATCTTGAGACAGGGCCTTTGCACTCTGTCATTGTTGGCAAAATCCAAAACTTTTCTGCTGGCAAACTTTTCTTGAGTGAGAAGTGAAGACGAAAATTGCTCGAGAGCTTGGCAATTCCTCTGAATTTTCATTTTGCATAAATTGATACACGCTGTGAAGCTTTGGCCCAGAGACAACCGACTCTTCCATATGGACCTCCCCTTTAAAATTTACCCTAACACAAGCCTGACCTTGAAGCTGGCTATCGCTCACTATTAATAATAATGTAGCACAGTCACTGCGTGAAATGCTTGAGAGTGTCTTCATATAAAACCTTTTGATCTTCTTCCCCCAAACTAGTAACATTTGCATCTCTCGAACAGGCTCAATCTGCCATTAAGGCAGGGTTCTCAAGCGTCTCCACTTCCTTCTGCTACAAACAGGTTCCACCTTCTCAGCAGTTGTCAGAGAAGAAATCCCATGGATTGCAAAGCGGAGCTCAGCTTGACATGCTGATTTTTAAGTGGAGGGAAGTTTTCAAGAACAGCAGAATTCTCCTCTGTAAACAAACCATGGAAAGCTATAAATTACTGGTAAAAGATTTTAGCTCCGCCTTGAACTTAAACCTTTCTCTATGCTGGGGAGGGGGGGTCAGTGCCATTTATTGGCAGTGGATGTAAGTGTATTACAATTAGTTCATTTCTCTAGGAGACACATTCATTTGCATCAATAAACAGACACCTAGTAGATGCTCTGCGTTTAGTTTGTATGCAGCTCAGTCATCTGTGGGATAGTGAAGAAACTGCCACTGTGGCAGGCTTGTATTCGTTTGGGTTGATGAGAAGGGAGCACTCCCTGGAGAAGACCCTGATGCTGGGAAAGATTGAAGGTCAAAGAAGTCGGGGACGGCAAAGGATGAAATGGTTAGACAGTGTCATAGATGCAACGAACATGAAATTGAGCAAACTTCAGAAGACGGCGGAAGACCGGAAGGCCTGGCGTGATCTGGTCCATGGGGTCGCGGAGAGTCGGACTCGACTGTGCGACTGAACAACAACAACAACAACAACAAAGTTCCTTTGAGCTGAGTGAAAGGCAAAGTGGTTCAAGCTGAGATGCCAAGAACATGGTTGACGTGGACCACTACCTTTATTCTGTGACTCCTCATAGCCTGGGGGTTAAATTGTGCTATCTCTGTGCTGATGTTAGGAGCCCAGTCACACTGGCTGATCTTGGTAGATATTTTTTGTTGGGCTGGGGAGCTGATAGCTCAGTCATGGTCAACTTGTGTGTGTTGGGCATTCTGGTGTGTACTAAATGAACTGCTGACTCCTAAGAGGGTAATTAAGGCTCCCAGAATGCACTCCCACATGAGGGATTAATGAAGAAATAGAGGAGGAGTACTTTGGCCACCAAATGAGAAGGGAGCACTCACTGGAGAAGACCCTGATGCTGGGGAAGGTTGCAGGTAAAAGAAGAAGGGGACGGCAAAGGATGAGATGGTTAGACTGTGTTATTGATGCAACGGACATGAAATTGAGCAAACTCCGGAGGATGGTGGAAGACAGGAGGGCCTGGTGTGATGTGGTCCATGGGGTCGCGAAGAGTCGGTCTCAACTGTGTGACTGAACAACAACAGAGGAGTAGGGATCCAATGAAAGTAGTTAAGTTTCTTATTTTTACGGTCTGTCTCTAAAAGTAAACCTTCTGGAAATGGTCTCCTCACTCTCAAAAGTGTCCTCCTTAAAGACTAGCAGGTTTATTGTGGTGTAGGCCTTCATGGAATCCATCGGCAGGCTCTAGCCCAAGGTGCTCCCTGAACTGCTGCTCCCTGGTGGGAGTAGGGAAGAATTAGCAAGTTGCATGCTGTGGGTAGAAATCATTCAGCTTGCAGAATTGCCAGCACTTTCTGACTCTTGCCTTGTAACCTTGGCGAAGAAAATATCAGGCTACTCTGGCATTTGATCTCTCTGGCACTTCTGTTTTTTTATTTAAAGCATATTTATTCCACATTTCCACTCAATCCAGGGTCCCCAAGGCAGCAAACATTAAGACACTGCAAACATTTAAAATGCAAACATATTTATAAATATCTTTTTAACTAAATAAAACATAGAAATATAGATTGGAGTCCAGTAGCACCTTAAACACCAACAAGATTTCCTAGGTATGAACTTTTGAGAGTCAAAGCTCCCTTTATCAGACTCTCAAGAGCTTACACCCCAGCCCTGACCTGGATAGCCCAGGCAAGCCTGATCTCGTCAGATCTCGGAAGCTAAGCAGGGGCGACTCTGGCAAGTACATGGATGGGAGACCTGCTTGGAATACCAGCAGTCGGGAGGCGGTGGCAGGCTTTATTCAGCCACCTCTCTGAATATTCTCTAGGGCCCCAGTAGGGGTCAGTCATCAGAGGTCGCCATGACTTCCAGGTGCGCGCGCACACACACATACCTGCACATATAAAAAATACAAAGTAAAGCTTACATCCTGGAAATCTAGTTGGTCTTAGAGGTGCTCCTGGACTCCAATCTTGCTGTTGTATGGCAGACCAACATCGCTACCACCTGAAAATGAAAAAAAGTATATAAACTTTTATCCCTGCGCTGGGCTAATGCCTAAAATTACTCCGGTACCTAGGAACTGGAAACTGTCATAGATCCTCTTAGCTTCTTTGTACCATTTTCCACAATAGCAGCTACTTGAATGTAAATATTTTAGGAAACCCTTAAATTGGCAACTGTACGTTGGCCATGAATCAGGTGCGAAAAGGTGCCTTGTCCAGTGGGAAATGATGCTGTTTGCTTTGCATCATTCAACTTTGAAACAGGAGAGTCTGCTTAACAAAATCCCTTGAACCAAGCCGGGTTAAACTGGAATTGGTCTCTACCATTACATTAGTAGGTAAGCTGTAAATACAGCAAGTGGGAAAGTACGTGCTCATGTAACTGTTCAAATCAAGGTTAAAGTATAAACTACTGCCACAGTTACTCACAGAAGTCAAAGGTTCTGTTTGTGGTGGGGGAATCGATCTCAAGCACATTTTTTCTCTCTGAGGTGTCATTAATCCTAGTTTGTTACAGCCTTGGAAAATTCCCGGAACCCTCTGTGTTATGAAGTTTTTCCCTGTTGGGGCTGCATTAGAAAAAAAATGGATTTTTTTTCTCATTAAGAACAAGTGCAGACATCCAGATACATGCTAATTAATGTGGGAGTTAGATGTTAATGAAACATGTTCTCATAAGAGTATTAAACAATTATGGTATTCTAAATAATACAAATTCAGGCCAAGCAGACCTATTAACAGAGGAGGACAGACATGTGATACTCAACCCTAATAACACTGCTCAAGCAGGCAGTTCCAACCTTGATAGGCCTGTGGCTGTTCTGGAATTTTATTTATATAATTACTAAATGTGTATCCCACCTTTCTGCCCTTACAAAGGCCAGCAAGGCAGCTTAAAAATATAAAGCATATATGATAAAATCACAGTTTTAATACCATTAAAATCAACCCCCCAAACACACGTCATTAAACAGAGTTAAAATACATATATAGCACATAAAAACAGCAAGTCAAATGTTGGTTAGGAAGGAGGGATCATTGAGAGAAGACCAAACCGAACAAAAAAGTTTTCACAGAAGGGGAGAGATGAAACTCTCTGGTGAGAGAATTCCAAAACTTTGGAGCCATGACTGAGAAGACCCTCTCCCAGGTTGCTACCTGCCTAATCTCAGAAGGTGGGGCACCCGAATTAGGGCCTCTAAAGACAACTGTAGTGGCCAGGCAGGTATGTTGGTTCCAAACCATGCAGAATTTTAAGGTCAAGACCATCCCCTTGAATTGTACCCAGGAACAAATTGGAAGCCAGTGTAGATGGGCTGAGACTGAAGTGTTGCAGTCTGTATGACCCACTCCAGTCAACATGTGGAGAAAGAGTAGTGGTACTACCACAAAATGGCTTCCATGGAAGGTTAGACTATTCATAAAAAGTCTGCCACAAGGGGCTATTATAAAAGGTTGGGAGGTCCCCAAGCCAAGCATCCTTCTATGGTGGGGGCAGCTGTTTCCAAATGGGTTGTCTCTGCAGACCCAAAGGTGATGCTTTCTGAGGTCTTCTGAAGGAAGGACTGGCTTTTTCCTTTGTGGAAGAAGCAAGTGCCAGTAAACACACCCATGGGTGCTATTGTGAGGCTTGCTCTTGACTTAGTAATAAGTGGGTACTTACTGCCTCTTTCTTTGCTTTGGTTTTCTCTGTCCTAGTGTTGGCTGGTTTCCAGGTTTTCTACCTTGCTCAGCCAGAGTTGGGTATGAAGAATGTACTTACATCCACTGGCAAAACACCAAGCATCTACCTGCTATTGGGAGGTGCATTTATCTTAGAATGGATCAAAGTAATTGCTATCAGCATCTAATATATATTGGACTGCAAGGGCAGTGTGGTGCCTATGGTAAGTGGGGCTGTAGCAGCTTAGACATAGCTTTGCCAGCTGGTTGCCCATAAGATGGGAAATGTGTAAAAGTGGAAAGTGGGTTTTCTGGGTCCAAAAACGGTGTTTTTCAAGTTGAACATTTCATTTTTGCCACACACTTTTTATTGCCTAGCTTTAAATGCTGGCCATGGTCTCATGTTACTTCATCAGTGCAGTTGCTTCAGATGGCAACCTGATGGCGTTAATATGGTTGTGACTAAAATATTTATTGCTCTCAGAGAGATTTGAGTGTACAAAAGTTCTACCTAGTTTATTAAAACTGTCAGGCAGTGATTAACATTCCAAATAAACACTACTGGCGTGGGTGGGTGTGTATAAAGTGTGGCAACCAAATTTTCAAGACTTTATATGAAACAATTAAATTTGTTTGTTCTTACAAGGACATATTTTTGTGCTGCCTTTAGTTTTTAGATACTTCCCTAGGAAGGTAGTCACTTGAAAGCAGCTATCTTCAGCAGTTTTTCTGAAACAGAATGATGGCTTTTCTCTCTCTCTTTTTCTTCTGGAAGTGGTGTGAGAGAGGGAGAGATGACCTCTCCTCTTTTTTTTGTTGATCTGTCTTAATTCCAGACCATGGGTCTTAAGGCTAAGAAGATGCAGAAGAGGGGACAAGAAGGCTTTAAGCACTTTGACTGTCTGTGGAGTGGAGAACATCTCTTATGGATTTGCTTCTCTTTTCTCAAAGGCATAATTAGAAGCAGACTGATGGGGCGGTCTTAACATAAGAACATGGGCTCTGCTGGGTCAGTTTAGTTCAGAATCCTTTAATGGCCAACAAACAGGGCAAAGAAACTGAGGCCTTCACTTCATGTTGCCTCGTAGCACTGCTTGTGGGGAGGACGGGGTATAAATTAAAATTCTAAATAAAATAAATAAATGAAATTCAGAGGTTTACTGTCTCTGGATGTGAAGGTTCCTTCTAGTTATCATAGCCAATAAGTATTGGTGTTCCTGTCTGATCTCCTTTTAAAGCCCCATATGCTAGATGACCATCCCTACACCCACTGGCAGTGAATTCCACAACTTACTTATTGGGTGAAGAAGTAGTTCCTGCACATGACTCTTTCAGAGTTGTGAATTGGTATCTCATAATTTGTGGTATCTTAAGATGGATCCCTAAATAGCACCATGAAGGGGTGTTTTGAGCTGTGGTGGGAGGGGAGAGGCAGGGAAGTTATGCTTTCATGCGTGGAAGTCATTCTGTGTTTGGAAATTTTAGACAGGATCTGACCCACAGAGAAGCATCTCTGCTGAGCAATTTCTGGTCCCATAGAACTTGACAGTCTGTGGGAAGACATTTTAGTTGAAGGTTGTGATGCAGTTAAAAGTTCCATTAAGAGGGAGCAAGAGAGGTCAGAACTTGCAAAATTATGATGCCTGCAGTTTTGCTTCTTCCCTCTCTCTTTTTATACAGAAATTCTGTCCAGCGTGTACATGAAAAGATAGAATGTCGTTTATTTGAAAGTAGGCACAATGAAACACAATTGAAAACCCAAATTCAATTAATATTGAAGATAATCCTGACATGTTTCATGCTTGTAATAGTAGAAAATTAATGTCCTCTTTTGTGTATTCAAATTTAATTTATAGCCTTTGGCTTACAAAGGAGGTGTAAATACTTCTATTCCTGTAACTGTGGGAAAATATTAGAAATTACTTTGCATCTCTTCTTTTGCATGTTCTTTGTTAATGTTTCTGGACGATAGTGTGGGCATTGCAGATGGATAACAGTGGAGCCCTGTGCTGCTAGGGTTGTATACATTTGTTTGTTGTCAGGTTTTTCAGCTTAGTCTTGCTATAGGCAGTGCAACCTTGGAATCTCTTGGAGGTCACTGTGGTTGGTGAAAGCAGAGGATCCTTGGCTTTGGAAATGCAAATAAGTTATTCCTTTAGCAAAGGGGGGGAAATTCCTCATACAACTTCTGCGATACATAATGATGCACATCTATGAGCTCACACCCAGTTCATAGTACAGATGAATTAGCATTGCCACCCTCCAGGCGGGGCCTGGAGTTCTAGAAGTATAACTGATCTCTGCACTATAGGGCTCAGTTCCCCTTGAGAAAATGGAAGCGTCAGATATACCATAGAATCTAGTTGAAATTCCTCTCCATCCCCAAACATCCAGGAATTTCCCAGGCTGAAGTTGGCAACCCTAAGATGAATCCTTAATGGGCGAACCGCAAGGCCTTCCGCCAGCAGGCTTGTTTCTCTCTTTGATACTCGACGATATTCTCAAACGTTGTCTGTTGAGGCTGCTTGTTAAAATAGTCACATGCTGCTTGGAGCATCCTCTATGTCAATCCGGGGAAGCTAATAGTCAAGTTGTGGAAGTAGCAGCCAAAAGCAGGTAATGTGTACTGAAGACCATGTTCTGATGCTGGGATTTTATGAAACTTGGTTGAACTAGATTGGTCCTTGGGTCAGGTGGCTGAAGAATACTGAGCCTGGTTTTGGGATGACATCCATGAGGAACACAGTTTGCTTTATAATGGTTGTGTTCAGCATGTGTCTCTGGAAATGCTAAAGGTACACTAAAGCTGCTGGGAGCCTGGATTTACGACCGCCCCCTAGTGCTTTTGAAGCTGTGCCAGTCGCTGCTGCACACAGGAGCTGTTGCTTTAAGGGCTTATGATGTAGATCATCCCCACCATGTGGACACTAAAAGAACACCTCCTGTACCAGGAAAGTATAACAGGAATATGCTGGGGAAACTGCATCCCTTGCCTTTAGCTTTTGTTGACACAGGGCCAATTTAGACGAAGTGAGGGCCACACAGGTGACAGTGTTCAGTGTATAGAGTTCTGCAGGCTCCATCTTAAGTATGGATTGCTGGCTGTGTGCCTGCCCCAGCGTATGTATCGCTAGCCTGTGACTCATATGGATTCTTTGCTAGTTGATGCATGAACAAGTTAATAATAATCCTCCTTTCAACATTAACATTAACTTGGGACCCTGAGTTGGTAAGGTGTGTCTGGCACACACCAACCAGCTTGTTAAAATCAGCTCACCGTCTGTTCTCTTAAGAGCCAAGACTTTAGGTCTGTGAGAGAAGCAGGTAGCTGATATCCACCACATCTAGGGGTGCCAACTTCCAGGTGGCGTCTGGAGTTCTACAGCTATTATTGCTGATCATTTCCCCTGGAGAAAATGGCTGCTTTGGAGGGAGGTCTCTATGGCATTATATCCTGCTGAGGTCTCTCCCCTGCCCTCTGCAGGTTCCACCCCGAAATCTCCAGGAAGTTCCCTAACCAGAACTGGCAACCCTAGGTCCGTATTCAAGTCTTCTGGAATCTCCTTACGGAGTCATGTGCTTAAAGTAGACACTATTCCCCTGCATCAAAAGAGATAGGAAATAGGGGCTTCCGGTCTGGCTAAGATGGAGGACTGAAGCGTTTCGCGATCGTGCGAAGCGAGCGACGGCCACTTTTGACAGTTTGGGCAATACACAGCCCAACGCATCACTCCCCAGCGAGGGGGGGGGACAAGCAGGCAGCAGCGCCCTAGAGGGAGTGTGAGGTTGGCGTAATCCAGCTTCGGAAGAAGCTGAATTGGGCTTTGACCTCCTCCCACGAAGAAGGCAAGTGCCAAGCAACTCTATAGTGGCCGATCGAGCCGGATTACCGGCATAAATTCTTCGTCAGCCGACCTCTTTGAAGAAGGACAACAACTGTGAGTTAAAAGAAACAATGCGAAACCCGTTTTGAACGTGCTAGATAACAAAAACGTGCCGCTTACCTGAACTGAGTTTGGAGTCAATTTGAATTAAGCGGTTGAGCGGAAAATGAATAGTAAATCCCAGAAATCCGATTCCGGAGAGAAAAAAGTTGATTGAAGCCTTTAAAAACTGTAAAAACGCTTATTGTTTAACATTCCTGTGGTGAAGATGGAGCCGTGTGCGCAACTGTAAAATCGAAACTCACGAACAATAGCGTGGGAAGAGCAGGCTGGTGTCACAAAGAAAGAGGTCCGTGTATTGAAGGAATTGGTTACTACAGAAATAACTTCAATCAAGCAAGAAATGGAAGGAGTTAAGAAGGATGTTCAAGCAAATGCAACCAAGACTACAGAGACAGAGGAGAAGATACAAAAAATAGAAGAGAAACAAGATTCTTTGACTCAACAAATTACAAGATCAGAGACAATGATGGAGTTCAGAAGGATGCAGACTCATCTGAGATTCAGAGGCATTAAGGAAACAGAGAATGAGAACTTAAAAGAAAAAATGATGGAAGTGATAACGGCTTTTCTGGGCGAGGAGGAAGGGTCAATGGACTCAGACTTTGATTTGATTTATAGAGTGAACTCCAGAATTGCAGAAAAGAAGAATTTACCAAGGGATGTAATTGTACAATTTGTAACAAGATCAATAACAGAGGAGATATTCAAGAAGCAATTCAACGTCCCTTTTGTAATAGAGGGAAACAAAATTATGGTGATGAGAGAACTCCCAAGAACAATACTGCAAGACAGGAAAAGGTATAAATCCTTGGCGGACAAACTCAGAGCTTTGAGCATCAGATATAGATGGGAGATTCCACAAGGTTTATCCTTTACGTATCAAGGTGGGAGGATTCAGATCAGATCGATGATGGACTTTTATAAATTTAAGGCGGACAATGCGGACGTCTTTGGAGAACTTTAAAATAAAACGCATAATGGAGTACAAATTGTTGTCATGGAATGTTAATGGATTAAATTCACCAAACAAGAGGAAAAGAATCAATCATTGGATACAGAAACAGAAATGCAACGTGATATGCTTGCAAGAAACACATATTAGAAAACAGGATATAAAATATTTAAAGAATGCTTTATTTGGAATTGAATTTTGTTCTGCGGCCTCAAACAAGAAAAAAGGAGTTGTGACATATGTGAAGAAGGAGTTACAACCTACAGAAATTTTTAAGGACATAGATGGCAGATACGTGGGTGTGGAATTAATGATTCAGCAGAAAAAAACATTGTTGATCAACGTGTACGCACCCAATGGAGCAAAGGAAAAATTTTTTAAGGATATAACTGACCAATTACAACAATTGACTTATGAGCAAGTTATTATGGCCGGAGACTTTAATGGGACAATAGATCGTCTAGACAGAAAACCACAAAAGGACAACGAATTCAGCGGAAAATTGCCAAAGAATTTTTTTGAATTAGTTAAGCAAGAAAAATTAGAAGATGTTTGGAGGAAATGGAACCCGATGCAGAAAGACTTTACTTTTTATTCCAATAGACATTGCTCTTTTTCCAGAATTGATATGATTTGGATGTCTGAAGAATTATCAATGAAAACACATAAGACTGAAATTTTGCCAAGATGTAATTCAGATCACAATCCGGTGGTATGGAGTTCCACAGAAAGGAAAAAACCCTTTCTGTGGAGGATTAATGAAGACTTGTTGGATAAGAAAACGGTAATTGAGATGTTAAAGGAAGAAACGAAACAATTCTTTCAACAAAATTTAAATAAAGAAACACCGATACAGATTGTATGGGATGCTTATAAAGCGGTGATGAGAGGAATTCTCATCTCGCAAAACGTGAAGCAAAAAAAGGAAAAACTTCAAAAACAAACAGAAGTGTTAGAAAAAATTGCTCAGAAAGAAAAGGAATTAAAAAAGAAGCCTGGAAAAAAGCAAATTATTAAAGAATTAAAGTTGCTGAAGGAACAACTGAATGAGACTTGGAATCAGGAAATGTATTGGAATTTAAAGAAGTTACAACAGAAATCTTTTGAAGGGGCGAACAAACCGGGAAAATACTTAGCTTGGCAACTTAAGGCTAGAAGAGAGAGAAGAATGATAACCAAAATAATAGAAGATGGAAAAGAGTTCGTTGATCCTAATGGAATAAAGAGATGTTTCTTCAAGTATTATGCTAAACTATTCCAAACAACTAGAGTTGATCTTGAGAAGATTAAAACATATTTAAAGGAGATTCCACTACCAAAAATAAGTAAGGAATACAAAGATTTATTAAATGGTCCAATTCAAAAAGAAGAAGTGATGAAGGCAATAGAAGAGACAAAGTTGGGGAAGGCGCCTGGGCCGGACGGATTTACAGCGAAATTCTACAAAAAGATGAAAGAAGAAATTTCCCCGGTCCTGGAAGCTTTAACCAACGAAATAAGAGAAAACAAAAAGGTGCCGGACTCATGGAAAGAAGCAATTATTTCTTTGATTCCAAAGGAAGGACAAGATTCAACAAATGTAAAGAACTACAGGCCAATATCTCTTTTGAACAACGATTATAAAATCTTTGCAAAAATTATTGCAGAAAGGGTGAAAAACTATTTACAAACGGTAATTTCTGAAGATCAAGCGGGCTTTTTACCCAAAAGGCAGATTAGAGACAATGTAAGAATAGTAATGGACGCAATTGAATATTATGAAAAGCACCCAGAAAAAGAAGTAGCTTTTCTGTTTGTTGATGCAGAAAAAGCTTTTGACAATCTTAATTGGAATTTTATGCACCAGATGATGGAAAAGATTGAAGCGGGACAACATTTTAGAAATTGTATTGAAGCTATCTATTCTGAACAAAGAGCTAAAATAAATGTGAATAAAGAACTGACAGATAACTTCAAAGTACAGAAAGGAACAAGGCAAGGTTGTCCGTTATCACCGTTATTATTTATCTGGGTATTGGAAATACTTTTACAAAAAATACAGTACGATCAAGAAATAAAGGGCTTGACACATAAAGGACACCAATACAAATATCGAGCATTTGCAGACGATGTAATGTTTATGGTGGAAAACCCAACAGAAAAATTGACATTGCTTTTTCAAAAAATAAAGGAGTTTGGAGAATTGGCCGGCTTTTACGTAAATAAGAATAAAACAAAACTTATATGTAAAAACATGATCAAACAAAAACAAGTGGAACTACAAGAACTGGTACAATGTGAAGTAGTTAAAAAAACAAAATACCTTGGAATTGAATTAACGGCAAAAAATATAGACCTATATAAGAATAATTATGAGAAATTATGGACTAAGCTGACTCAAGATTTTAAGAAATGGGATAAAATGAACTTATCACTGATGGGAAGAATATCAGTTATAAAAATGAATGTCCTACCACGTTTGATGTTCCTGTTCCAAACAATACCAATTCTGCATAAAACGGATTTGTTGGCCAAGTGGCAACAAGAGTTGTCAAAATTTGTTTGGGCAGGCAAGAAACCAAGGATCAAAATGAAAATACTTTGTGATGCCAAAGAAAGAGGAGGTCTACAAATGCCAAATCTTAGACTATATTATGAAGCGGTTTGTCTAACATGGATGGATCAATGGGTGAAGCTTGAAAATGACAGATTGTTGGGGTTGGAAGGGCATGATTGTAGATTTGGCTGGCATGCATATTTATGGTATGACAAGATAAAAATGGACAGTTTTTTTAAACTTCACTTGGTGAGAAAAGCTTTGTATATGGTATGGACAAGATATAAGAAGTACCAGAGTGACTTAAGACCATTGTGGATTGTACCAGTAGAAGTGTTGATATCTTACTCAAGACAGCGAGGTAGAGACTGGTTGCCATATAGAGATTTAATTAAAAAAGAGGGAACAGAGTGGGTAATGAAAAAGCAGAATGAAATTGAATATGAATATGAGTGGTTGAAATATATGCAGATTTATGATCTTTTTAGATCTGACAAAAAAAACTATGGTTTTAGAGAGGAAAAAAATGAAATTGAAAAGGTATGGGAGAGTGGAGGAGGAAAAAATATTTCTAAAATGTATAAGGTGTTGTTAAAATGGTATACTGAAGATGAAACTGTTAAAGAACAAATGTTAAAATGGGCTATTAATATGAATAAGGAAGTGGATATGGAAACTTGGGAATATTTGTGGAAAAACTCTATTAAGATCTCGACATGTACTAATGTTAAAGAAAATTGTTATAAGATGATGTATAGGTGGTACATGACACCTAAGAAGATTGCAAATATGAATCAAAATATGTCAAACAAATGTTGGAAATGTAAGAGGCATGAGGGCTCATTTTATCATATGTGGTGGACTTGTGAGAAAGCTGTAGACTTTTGGACAAAAGTCCACAATGAAATGCAAAAAATATTGAAATGTTCTTTTAAAAAAGCACCGGAAATTCTGCTTTTGGGACTTAAAATGGAAGAAGTCAATACGACTAAAAAGACTTTACTCTGGTACCTGATAGTGACAGCGAGAATGATTTATGCTCAGTTTTGGAAGACAGAAAAGGTACCAGAGGTTGAAGAATGGATACAAAAAGTTCTGTTCATGGCACAAATGGATAAGATTACAAAAAAACTGAATAACAAAGAAGACGATGAGTTTTTTGGAGAATGGAATGATTTTAAAATTTATCTGGAAAAGAACTGGGATGTGAAACAAAACTTAATATGTTTAGATCAATATTAAGTCAAACGATGTTATCTTTAGATTGTAATGATGAGAAACTGATATTGTTGATGATATGAAGTAATTTGGAGCAGGGGTGGAAGCATTGTGGGAAGCCATTGGAGGGAGGGGAGGAACTGGGAATGGGGTAGACAATTGATAGAATGAAATGTTTTATATGTTGTATTCCTGAGAAAATAAAATTTGTTTACCAAAAAAAAAAAAGAGATAGGAAATAGTCATATACATTACCTAATCGACAGTGCTGCGGAGATCGAAATCCAGGGTTCTGATTGCCAACAATTTAGCTTCAGTACAAGGGAAGGAAGCACTTTTGAAATGACAGGATGCACCTGCGCTGTTCTGCCCCCTCCTTGCTTTGCACATGTGTTTATGCACACGTCTATTCATACTTCTCTGAGATAGTATACTGTTACACGATCTCCACTTCCTGAGCTGTAAGAAGTTCTCCAGAGGCAGCACCACAGGATTTGATTTCCTTCTGGAAGAGAGCATGCTGGAGACTAGTGACGTTCTTGAGTTTTGTTTACAAATATGCATGCTGAGCAGGGAGGGGATAGGCAGGCACCTAGAAGACA
>NW_015171511.1:1355070-1380594 GCF_001447785.1 Gekko japonicus | reverse complement strand
ATTCCTGTGCTCCCCCGCCCCCCCATAAAATGTTTTCTTCTTTCAAGCTAGCATTGTGTAGTGGTTATGAGTGGCAGACTCTAATCTGGAGAACCAGGTTTGATTCCCCACTCCTCCACATAAAGCCTGCTGGGTGACCTTGGGCCAGTCACAACTCTCTCAGAGCTCTCTCAGCCCCACCTACTTCACAAGGTGCCTGTTGTGGGGAGAGGAAGGGAATGTGATTATAAGCGGCTTTGAAAATCCTTACAGTAGAGCAAAGTGGGGTATAAAAAACAACTCTTCTTCTGCAAAAATGACGGTCTTTCTTGCTGCTGGCAGTATTCCAGGTAGATGCTGTTGTTGTTGTCATCTGCATCTTAGTCTGGTGGCATCTTGGTCTTTTTCAATGGATGCATGTGCCTTGAGTGGTAGTGACTGCAGAAACATTTTAGAAATCTCAGTTGAGCTGTAGCAAGCTTTATCAGTTCCAAATATGGTAACTTGACAGATGTTAAAAACGAATAGACAAGTACCTAGATATGCCATTTCTGGCAATTGTTAAAGCGCAGGGGAATGTTTGTACTTTGTTACTCTCCTGTCTAAAAGAAATGGAAAGCAGGGGAGAGGGTTATCTCCACAGAGGAGTACACTTCAGGGCTTTTTACTGGCTTTCAGTAAACACAACATAGAACTGACTGTGCATACAAAGCTGTAAGAAATTTAAAAAAGCGGTGATCCCAGCAATCAGCATAATACAAAGAGAACCGTTACCGACGTTCCTTTTTCTCAAAATCCAGGTTAATTCTTCTCCCATTCCTGCACCTGTTCTAAATTAAAGGAAATCTGAACTTTTCCTTTCTGATTTCCCCCCCAGCATTGTTGAAACATTCTTCTAAAGACATCTTTTGGCTGCTGCTTCTATGTAGCAACCATTAGCCTCTTACTTTGAATCTTGAATGTTATCTATAATAGCCTCCCCAACTCTTTTCGGTTGTAAGCCCCTCCCTTTGTTCCCTGCAACTGATTAAACTGTTGTGAGTGTTCCATAACTTTAGAAGTATTATCGCCAGCTCACATATTCAAAATAGAAACGTGGTGAGATGTTGATTTTCTGGGAGCCAGTGTGATACAGCAATCAGACTTGGAGAGGGGCAACCCAGTTCATATCCCCACTTGGGTTAATACGTCTTTCTCAGCCCAACCTACCTCATGGGGTTGTTGTGAGAACCAGCTGAAGGAAAGGAGAAGCACATATGTTACTCAGAGGTCCATGATGAGGTAAAGTGTCAATTGATAGAATTTCTGGGTGGAAAACGAGTCATAGTTTGTCTGAGAGGAGAAAAAAGGAACAACTTGGAGGATTCTAAAATATGAACCATTTGGCCTCCTTGGAAGGCAGTCTTCTGATACAGAAGTTTTTCCACCAGGATCCTGAATGTAATTGGCTGGTCGCAGTTACTCACTGGTGACAGGAAGGCACTCTGCTGCATCCTCAGCGGCACTTGCATTTTTATTAATACTTTATAAATTTCAGAATTCAGATGAGGTGCTGAAAGCAGCTTTCTTAGCTGGTTCCTGTTGGCACAAAAATAATAGACAGTAAGCAGAGTGGTGGACTCCTCATGTCAGGAATCTGACATGAGCCAGTGTGGTGAAGTGGTTAAGAGTTTTTGAACCAGGTTTGATTCCCCACTCCTCCACGTACTGCCTGCTGGAGGTGACCTTGGGCCAGTCACAGTTCCCTCAGAACTCTCTCAGCCCCACCTACATCACAGAGTACCTGTGGTTGGGGGGGGGAGGAAGGTGCTTGTAAGCTGCTTTGAGACATCGTAGGGTAGAGAAAAGGGGGGTATAAAAGCCAACTCTTTTTCTTTATCTGTGGGCCAGGGAGCTGGGGGGGGGGGAGCAAAGCTGGAGAGGCAAGCCAAACATGTATCCTTTTTGGTTGTACAGTTCCACTTAGAAATAACCTTCAGTGTTAGGGAAATGCTTGTGAACATTGTGGAGGTATAGAGTGAGACTTGCCAAATATCCTACTAGATGTCGCTGGAAGAATAAAGATTGGAAACAGCAATTTCATTCTGAAGTGTTGTCTTACCTTCTCCCACCATTGCAGCATCTTCATTTTGTTTATTCTCGTGTTGTTTGGGCTTGCTTATAGATGGTGTTTGGTTTGTGGTTACATACCAGTGGTCTAGAACTGTTCTGTCTCTAACCAAAAATGACTGTAATTGAACATTTATAGATAGTGATTGCTTCTTAACCCTTTTTTAAAATTAGAGCTGCAATGAAGGCCATATCTGTGTAGGGCTGAGCCATATATTTTCATGTGTGACAACAGCTACAGAGGAGATTTGTAAGAAAGAATGTGCCTCCTGTCATCGGTAGCTACCTGACTTCAAAGAAGTGCTCTTACTTCTACTGAGAGAATTGTGATATAGTGTAATTATAGTGATACATCAAGCCAACGATCCTTAGAATTTATACGCATGCTGCGTTCTAGCGCAGGAAATTTGTTTTCAATGTATTTGGCTGATTTAGTCCTTTGATAATCTTCTGTCTCTGATAATCTAACCAAATTTACTGACACCCTTGGGCCACTGGGTTTGGAAATCTTTTAAATCAGTAACAAATCTGATCCTAGGGTTTTGTTTTTTTTAAAGGAAAAGCTTTCTGTCTTTACCTACTACATTGTACAAAGATTGTGGTGCTGGATGACAAGCACTAGAATCAGGAGCCCTTTAGGATCCAAGTAAATGGATCACATTATAAATCAGGGTGGTTCTCTGGATCCAATTTGGTCTGTTTTTGGCTGTAGTGCTATAAAGAAGCAAGAAATTTACCCAAGTGCAGACACTCGGCAATTTATTCACTGCTGTCAAACATTTGTCTTTGTGGAAGCTTTGTAGTAGAATCCTGTACATGTATACTAAAAAGTAAGTCCCATTCCCAGGTTAAGTGTGGACAAGATCATAGTCTTACACACAGCTATGTAGTGAAATCAGTGGAATGGGATTATGTCTGAGTAAACATGCATAGGATTATCCTGTCGGGGATGAGGAGATTTTGGCCCTCCTGCCCTCCAAGCATCCTCCTGCTTCTCTCTCACAATTGGCACAGCCCAGTCCCAAACAAAATGCCTGTTTTTGAGATTCCTCCTGCTTATAGAACTGCTGTTGCATGACCACACCATTTGGGTTTTGTTGGCCTTGTAGAGCAGAGGTAATTCTGTCTCTGTGCCCTGTGCAGTTTCCAGGGGTGGGCTAAGTAAGGCCTGATGCCTATCTTTCCAGTCTCAATGCAGGCAGGAACTAGACGTTGCCTGCTGCTGGAGTGCTCGTAGTACATTCTGTGTTCAGAATTAGGTTGCCTTAGTCCTTTGAAACAAGTTGGCTTAAGTGTGCCTAACACTGCAGGGGATTGGTAACACTCCCAATAGAGGGTTATTAGGCCTGGAATTTATTCCTAAAAACACATCAAGACCACTAGCATGTCTGCAAATGATTTTGGGGGGTACTGGTTGGATTTGATATTCTTTGGGAATATCCCAGCTTTGTGATCCGTCAGAAATTTTATAGTGTATTGCCTTGACCTGGATGGCCCAGGCTAGCCAGGTCTTGTCACATCTCGGGAGCTAAGCAGGGCCGGCCCTGGTTGGTATTTAGATGGGAGACCCCCCAAGTAAGTCCAGGGCTTGTATGTAGAGGCAGGCAGTGGCAAACCACCTCTGTTAGTCTCTTGTCTTGAAAACCGTTATGGGATCACCGTTAAGTCAGCTACAACTAGATGGCACTTTGCACACATATATAGTGTAAGGCTTTAAAATCGCTCTCAACTCATCCATGCCTCTCCATTTCCGTATACTGTCAGATCCACTTTCGCTCTTCCCATAACTTTGACTGGTACTATTTCTATGTGTGTTTTGACAAATTAACCAGTCAACCAGTCATAACATTGATAACACTCCTGATTCCTGCACAATGTTAAGCCAATTTGCATACATCTTCGGAGCTGCTTTTTCACCTTTCACAACACCATCCCACACATGCACAAAATGAATGTGTTTGCCATTTTATTTAATATTTCAAATAGATATTTTCTATTCATCAGTCATCAGTTTACACATTAACATTGAGATACTTAAACATATTCAGTAAAAGGGCAGTAATTTACCTCCCTAATGAAGTAATAATATTAATAAAATCTGATAGTGTGCACGCATGTGACAGCACACAGATTTTTATACTGGAACTCAGATCTTTATTCCTGCTTGGCTTGCTGCTAAATAAATGTAATGGGACACTATCTAGCATCAGCCTTTGGAGGCACGTTAAAAGATCAGAAGAGGAAGTATCGTATATGGCCCTCCTGCATTCCTATTCGTACATGCCTCTCTGCCTTGCATGTTCAGACTCCATATACTGAAGGTCTGAAAATGGCATTTGAGACAGATCCTATATCCTTTGCAGGTGGCAAAGTGGAAGGCGAAATTGCTTTGGCTTTTGTTTTATTTTGTTTATGGTGTAGTTGCAATTTATTCCAGATTAGATTCTCATTGAATGCCTTTAAATAAGATGAACATAAGAACATAAGAGATGCCAATGTTGGATCAGGCCAAAGGCCCATCCAGCCCAACATTCTGTGTCACACAGTGGCCAGAAATACCAGGTGCCATCAGGAGGTCCACCAGTGGGGCCAGGACATTAGAAGTCCTCCCACTGTTGACCCCCCCAAGCACCAAGAAGACAGAGCATCACTTGCCCCAGAGTCCCTATCTATACCTTGTGGCTAATAGCCACTGATGCACCTCTGCTCCATATGCTTGTCTAATTCCCTTTTGAAGCCGTCCATGCTTGTAGCTGCCACCACTTCCTGTGGCAGTGAATTCCAAGTGTTAATCACTCTTTGGGTGAAGAAGTACTTCCTTTTATCCATTCTAACCCGACCGCTCAGCAATTTCATGGAGTGCCCTCGAGTTCTTGTATTGTGAGAAAGGGAGAAAAGTACCTCTTTCTCTACCTGCTCTTTCCCATGCATAATCTTATAAACCTCGATCATGTCACCTCTCAGTCGTCGTTTCTCCAAGCTAAAGAGCCCTAAGCGCCTTAACCTTTCTTCATAGGGAAAGTATTCCAACCCTTTTATCATTCGAGTTGCCCTTTTCTGCACTTTTTTCCAAAGCTATAATATCCTTTTTAAGGTGTGGTGACCAGAACTGCACACAGTATTCCAAATGAATAAAAAATGCATTTTATTATGTTTGTTCTAATTGTTAGCCACCTGGGTGGTCCTGATTAGGCAGAAGAACTCCTGCCTTGTTAATAAATGTGACAGTCAAACAGAAACTGAAGTCAGATCTATGACTCCCAATATCACAGGATTGTGACTTCTTTCTTGTTCTTTCTTCAGTTCTTTTGTAACTTTATGGTTTGGGAAGGGAGGACTAAATTCCAGCGTTTGGACTGCTGAAAGGTATTGGCCCAAACTTGGATGGCCCAGGCTAGCTCAATCTTGTCAGATCTTGGAAAAAGAAAATATTGTATGGCATTGCTTGTGGAATAGCCAGGGGATCCCGAAGGATTGATTGGCTGCCTGAAGCTGTAGCTCTTTTTTGGCACCACTAGGTGGTGATCTATGCATATTTTAGGCTGAAAGTGCTGTGACTCGCCCAAGGTCACCCAGCTGGCTCCAAGTGAGGAAGTGGGGAATTGAACCCAGTTCTCCCGATTAGAGTCCACCACTCTTAACCCTAACCCTTAACCACTGCATCAAGCTGGCTCTTGGAATCTTGGAAGCTAAACTGGGTCACCCCTAGTTAGTAGTTGGATGGGAGACCACCAAGAAAGACCAGAGGTGGGCAATGGCAAACTACCTCTGAATGTCTCTTGTCCTGAAAACCGTACAGGGTCAACATAAGTGGGCTGTGACTTGATGGGGGGGAACGCCAGGTATATTTCATTTTTCATCTGATTTCTATTTAAATGTGAATCCCCCCCCCCCCAAAAAAAAATTCTACACTGGAATGGTTACAGACCTTTAAGCCTGGGTTTGGCCAGAGTTGCAAGTCCACACTTCATTCTCCATTGATTAAAACAGGAATGTCCAGACTTCATAGTTTAAAATTTCACAATCGCTTGTCACCAAAGCAATAAAAGGCAAACTGACATTTTAAAATAGCTCTTTGGGGGTTTAACTAACTTTAATGCCGCCAACATTAACTCTTTGGACACGAGACTGTCAGTTCTCCAGTCACTACTTTTAAACAGCTTCTTCTTCTTCCTTTTTTTGCCAGCCATATCTATTTTAGAATCTATACCTATTTTGATGATCTTTGTATCTTATAATGAGACAATGCTAGCAATCAATTCTGCCTTAACTATACAGTAATTCCAGTGGTTTTGTAATGAAACTTGACATATTAATGAAGACTGGGGAAGAAATTTGAAAGGGAGGGATGCTTTATAAAGATTAAACATAGTTACTGTAGGCTGGACAAGTATCATGACCAAGGAGTGGGTGGTCTTTGGAAGCAGGATGCCTGTGACACAATGTGCTTGTGCTCGGGAGTAATTTCATTTAATTTACCGTAAATCAGTTTGCCTTTTCTGTATCAGGCAAGTTGAACGATTTATAAAACTATTCTTAAACATATTTTATGAAAACATTTGTATTCAGCATTTCTCCATGGTTCAAGGTGGCTTATGATCAAAACATATGACAACAAGAAATCCCCAAATTCTTCTCCCAGCAAAAATTGTGCAATAAAATTCCTACAAACAGCAGGTCATTAAAAGCTCTGATGCTTTACACCAGAAAGTTTCTAAGGATGGTGTTCCTCTTAGCTCCTTGGGGATCCCATTCTATAAAGGAGGAGCGGTCACAGAGAAATCATAGGCCCTTGACTATGATAGGCGGGCCACCTTTAGTGGGTGAACAACCAGAAGGTGACAGTCTGGAGACATACAGGGAGAGGTGGTCCTTTAGATACCTGACGCCTAGGTTGCAAAAGGCTTTGAAGATTATTTGAACTCTGGAATAAACTAGCAGCCAATGAAGCTGTTTTGAAATTGGCAAGATGTGCTCCTGATGGCCTTCTAAGGACAACTGTGGGCAGTAGGTTGCACAGTTTTGTTTGCTCAAATAAACAAAGATAAAACAGGATGTACTGGTGCCAGACGGTATTATGCTTTCATTTGAAACTGAGACAGCTCACACTTCTGTTCCTTGGGACTTTAATAGCTGGTTGGATATTTCATTGCCTAGTTAACTTTGACATATAAATATAAGCTGGACCTTGCATGTCCTACAGAGTTCTATCTGCACCCCCTAGTGGAGAGAGAAAAATGTATCTGCCTAGAGATCAGAACTAAACTGTGCTGTCAAAGGCTTGGTTTAGTGCAAGTCAGAAAGCAGGCATTAATTTGAAAGCCAGTATGTTGTTGAACATATAGTTGTATGACAGTAGCATTGCAAAATGCAAGCTTGATCAGAGCATTCGGCTAAAGAGTGGAGTTTTGTTTTAAAGTGAGAGGATATTAGCATATGGAGGGAGGTACACTGCATGTAATAGAATCAGTTTTGGTTGTAAAGTTCCAGCTGCAATGAAAATAAAGCGACAAGCTTAAGGATATTCCTGTAGGGATGCTGATGCTTTCCATTCCTAGTACTGTAAAATAGTGTGGCCATATTATAATTTGTTGGACAGGCAAGTTCTGATTTCTTTCAACATAATTTATACAAGTTAACAACACTGGCTTTGTTGTTCAAATGTGTGGTTAAAAAAGGGACCCCCTGTGATAACTTGGCACATAATCCTTTTTATATATTTGCTGGATTGCCTCATTTTCCAATTTGGTTACTCTGTTCCATGTTGCTCACTGTTCCTCCATGCTGTGCTGAGTGTTCAACTTATGTTTTCTCAGAGGGTAATGTAATGAAGCTCCCGAAGAGACTGAAACAGATTCTGGGAAAGATGCTGACTGTACTCCTGTACTCCTGTACCCCCTCCCCCCTCCCATACATTCAAACTTTGACTTTGTGTGCATCTTGACAGGATTTAATTAAGTTTTTAAAAAATAACGACACCATTTTAGTTTGGAAATGGTTATTTTAAAGCTGTTTTTATGATCTACAAGTGTGAGATCAGCATAGGGTTGCCAAGTGTTACCTTCCTCCGCAGCGGGGGACTCCCGGGCCGATCACAGAGCACGCGCACATGCCACATCCACGTCACCAGGAAGTGACGTGACGCCGCCGGGCACGCTGGGAAACCATAGAGTTTTCCCTCGGATGACCATGGCCCCGCCCCCAGCGTGCCTGGCGTTGTCACGTCACTTCCTGGTGACGTGCCTGTTGGGGCGGAGTTCCCCCCCGGGCCTGATCTGGTGGCGGCGGGGAATGGGCCTCTGGGGCGGGGGTTTCCCTGCCCCCCAGGGGGACTTGGCAAGCCTAGATCAGCAAGGATTTTCATGGGCATCTCATTTCCCCCTATTTCCTGTTTCCCTTCCCTGAAAACCCTTTCCTGCTTCCTTCTTTCCTTCCCACCTACCAGCCAATTTAGCATTATCAAAAAAACCCTGCCCCCATCAAGCTTTCCGTTTTTTCTTCTCCCTGGGAAAACTCTAGTGAGGTTGCATGGCCCAGTTGCATGGTGAGGAACCAGCAAGACCTCTTTACTGTTAACACAGTATTTTGTGGCTCGTACTGTTGATGGTGGGGTTCTACATTCCAGTGCAGGTTTACAGCGCACGAGGGCTTGAAAATTAGGGATGGTGGCAGTGGCGTATAATTCTGCTGCCTGTTGGTTCCTGTGGTTGCGGGCCTAGGCCTTGGAGTAGAATGAATGGCTCCTCAGTTTGCCTCTAACTTGGTTGCCACTGGTTTTCCTGATGGTGGTAGGTGGTTGCTATGGCAAGACTTCAAACATTCACATTTTGGTTTCTTGCCTGATGTCCTCGTATTGAAACTCTTCCCCACACAATAACAAAACAATAACTGTAATCTCATCTTTTCAAATTGCATCTTTAGCTGTGAAGTTCAACAAGATGAAATTAAAAACTGTACCAGAGTTCAACCCTTTCACCTATAAATGGTTATACTACAGCAGACCGTGAAGGCACTGAGTTAAAATGTTTGGACCCAAACTTTTGCTTCTGCACATACAAGGCTCAGCACAAGGCATTTTTTTCCTCGCTTGCAACAAAATGCTGTGAGGAACACTGGACCTTGTGCTGTTGCCAGCGTGATGTAGTGGTTAAGAATAGCAGACTCTAATCTGGAGAACCAGGTTGGATTCCCCACCCCTCCACATGAAGTCTGCTGGGTGACCTGGGCCAGTCAGTCCTCTCAGAACTCTCTCAGCCCCACCTGCCTCACAAGGTGCCTGTTGTAGAGAGAGGAAAAGAAGGAGACTGTAAACTGCTTTGAGACTCCTTAGAGTAGAGAAAAGTGGGGTATAAAAACCATATGTTTTTCTTCTGCTTATGCTGGCACGAAGTCTGTGTTTCTAATTTGCTCATTTAGCTGGATCCAACCCATTGACTGGATCTGTATGAACAGCAGAATGTGGTGAAGTATGAAGTTATGGGAGACCTTTCCCATGAGTGGAGAATTAGGAAAGCAGGGAGAGAAGACAGGACTTCATCCTTATTTGCTGGAATGCCAGTTAACTACTTCTGGGGAAATATTATAAACATAGAGGAACCATTCAAAAGTAGCATCCCACATTTGTAGTACCAAGTGCAACAGAGTATTCTACCACCACATTCTGCTCCATTTGTAGACAAGTGTTCAATGTGTGGTTGTACTTCTGTGCTCTGAATATGGGCTTTATGTTGCTGCATTTGTAGACAAGTGCATTTCTGTTGCTTTTGTAGACAAGTGTTCAGTGTGTGGATGTACTCCAGTGCTCTGAAGATGGGCTGACTCTGAAGATAGAGCTGTGGATGTTTAAGACATAAGAACATAAGAGAAGCCAACGTTGGATCAGGCCAGTGGCCCATCCAGTCCCATAGTCTGTCACACAGTGGCCAAAAATACCAGGTGCCATCAGGAGGTCCATCAGAGGGGCCATTGACGTTTGCTTGAATTTTTATAACAGATCAAATCTCATTCAGCGTGCCCTATGAGGTTATTTATTGCCCCTGGACCTTTTCTCTCAATTAGTTTTGTCACTAATGAAAATATTGAACATAGCTGTCTGATTTGCGCTGTCCAGGGAAGAACAGAGTGAGACAGAAGAGTTGTTTCAGCTGGCTGAATTAATACCAGCTAGTGTAATCTTGGGGTGCCAGTATTGACTTCAAACAGGGTGTTTTCATTAAGGCTTTGCATGTTTGGCTGTGAACAAAGACTATAAAGGAATACCTCAGCAACACCAAGCAGTCACTGTATTCAAATTCTGTGTGCTGTCCTTTAGAAAAATCCAATCTCAGTGCCAGGGCAACCAAAATCGGCAGCCAAAAAGTGCTGGTTTCTGTGGTTAGCCCTGTAAAGCAGAGTTGACTCATAGTCCTGTGAAGGACAAGACACTGGTGTTTATAGAGCCCCAAGTTCCACTGCTGAAGAAAAATAATTTTTTGCACTTGCCAGGCATTCTCCCCCCCCCCCCCCCCCCTGATTTGGAGCAGATCAATTTTTGGTGTTGGGGTGTGGGATAGCATAAGAACATAAGAACATAAGAGATGCCAATGTTGGATCAGGCCAAAGGCCCATCCAGTCCAACACTCTATCACACAGTGGACAGAAATACCAGTGCCATCAGGAGGTCCACCAGTGGGGCCAGGACATTAGAAGCCCTCCCACTGTTGACCCCCCCAAGCACCAAGATGACAGAGAATCACTTGCCCCAGAGTCCCTATCTATACCTTGTGGCTAATAGCCACTGATGGCCCTCTGCTCCATATGCTTATCTAATTCCCTTTTGAAGCATGTTTTGAAGCATGTTTTGTTGGTACCAAAAACACCTTTCTTTTTAGATGCGCAGTTTTGTCACAGACTTGGAAAAGATACTCAGATTTTGATGGCTGAAAGGCTGTTTGCTTAAAGACGCAATGCCTATGCCAGCAATATGCCAGGATAATAGCACTGACTTCCCATATGGTCCGAACCGGTACTCAACCTTAGAGTGGGTTCAGTGTTCCAATTGCTAAGCAAGTGGTAAGTGACCATATAATCCTCGTCTCTCCTCTAGTCCCTGATCACTGCAACTGGATGAAATCCTACTTGAATGTAAGAAATAGTAGGATTTGAAACTTGGTTCTGGGAGTTGGTTGAAGGAGTTGGAGCAGAGTGGAATCTTATAAATGAAAGTCAGTGGGAACCTCATGAGGAATGGTGAGGACAAGCAGGAAGGGTGAGTGCTGCAGAGCAGCGGTAATGGCAAGCAGCAAAAGATGGCCACTTTGACTTTTTATTGCTTGCTGAATTGGCGGCATAACAGCCTGTGTTCCCAGCGGAGGAAATAGGTAATTCTCATTGTGCCTAGCAGTCAAATTACATAATCTTGAATCCGGACCTGTCAGATCATTTAGAACAAGATCTGCTTCAGTATGCTTTGCTGCGGATGCGGGCATCCATGCCTGCCTGTCGCTGAGCATTAAGCACCTGCCGGATTGGCAGGGAGACTATTAGTCTTCCAGGGTTTGGAGCGCAGCAGTGAAAAAGAACATCTTAATGAGATGGAGAAAGTTGACATTAGGACACACAAAACGGCTGCAAGCTATAGTCCAACATGGAATAGTGTGGAATTATTTCCCTCCTATGCTTGTATGGCAGGAAAGTCATTTTAGAAAGTCATTGTAGATGTAACAAGTCAGATTAAAAAAAAAAAAAAAAAAAGAACGCCGGTGGAGTGTCGCTCTCATTGTTATAACTCCGAGCTGATATTCTTGATCTGTCAGATGGGATCGTTTTGCTCTACGTGCTCTCTCTTTTGACAGTGACAGAGAGAAGGTGAAGGGGCATCAGTATGATTACATGGACTGCTCACTACGGTTACATGGGCTGTGCATACATTTCTGCAGGGTGGGCTGCCTATGGAAGTTAATGCAGGGGTGCCTGATAATGGATTAGCATATGTGTGAGCAGGCTGGCATTTCACCCCTTTCTACAAGTGCTGGGTTTGTGTCTCTGAGTCACCATACCTTCAGAGAGCCAGTTTGGTGTAGTGGTTAAGTGTGTGGACTATAATCTGGGAGAACCGGGTTTGATTCCCCACTCCTCCACTTGCAGCTGCTGGATGACCTTGGGCAAGCCATAGTTCTGGCACAGCTGTTCTTGAAAAAGAGCAGTTTCTGTCAGAGCTCTCTCAGCCCCACCTACCTCACAGGGTGTCTGTTGTGGTGAGGGGAATGGAAAGGAGTTTGTAAGTCGCTCTGAGACTCCCTTGGGTAGTGAAGGGTGGGGTATAAATCCAATCTCCCTGTTTTGTTCTCTTCTGAGATGGAGCTGCAGACAGTGAATGGGAGAACTGGGACCATTCATCTGTTGGGGCCCTCTGCTCCGTATTCCTTTTGTTAGATATGAAGCTTCACGCAGCTCATTTAACAAAGTGATTCAGCTTTATTGTAGAAGTCAAGAACGCAGGCAACACAAGACAAACATGCATAGAACAGGCTGATTTATAAAGGATTAACACGGGCAAAACCACGCCCAACACACAGATAATCACCAATTGGAACACAGAGCTTAGGGCCAATAAGAGTGGTTCCCGCCGAAATCAAGGCGTTCCTGATTGGCCCATTGTCAATCCCTTCAATGCTATGCTTTATTGCACCTGGCTGGATGACCTTAGGCAAGCCAATACAAGGCGTAAGATGGTTCAGTGCTTTTGAATGGAAGGCCAGAACAGGTGCTGCAAGGACAAGGGCTTTTTATAGATGTAGGCCCAAGGCTGTGGAATGATCTGATGGAGAAGCCTTTGGGGGAAAGGCTGGTAAAACTTGCAAATATGCAAAGGCATTTGTCTAGAGGTTCAAATGTGCTGCTGGAGGTTGGTGAATGGGTCTAGTTAGTGATTTGTTACTGCAGTGGAAGGACGATTGTTTTGAAGGAGTGTCCCTTCCCAGTCTTGTCAGTGTGGCCCTGCACAAGGTTTCATTTAGGATTGCCAGCTCTGGGCTGGGGAATTCCTGGAGGTTTGGAGGCAGAACTTGGGGAGGGTGGCCTGGGGGGGGACCTCTGTGGGGTATAGGACTGAACTCTGGGTTCAAAAATACAGGAGATTGAGGTTGGAGCCTGGGAGAGGGGGGTTTAGGGAGCGGAGAGACCTTGGTCGGGTATACCGCCATGCAGACTACCTTCTAAAGAAGCCATTTTTTTCAAGAAAAGTGGAATAAATAAATAAATAACAAATGTGATTTGTGTAGTCTGGAGACTGCAGGAGAACTGATCTCTGTAGCCTAGATATAAGCTGTAATTTCGGGGGATCCCCAGGTCCCGCCTGGAGGTTGACATCCCTAGTGGGGTATAATGCCATAGAGCGCAACTTCCAAAGCATCCATTTCATCCAGATGAACTGATCTCTGTAGTCTGGAGATCATGCTAGGACAGTGATGGCGAACCTATGGCACGGGTGCCAGAGGTGGCACTCAGAGCCCTCTCCGTGGACATGCGTGCCATCGCCCCAGCCAGGCCCAGACCATCATTAAAGTGTCGAATTCTCTGCCAAATAATTTTAAGTAAATGAAAGCATTTGGGATTACTTTTCTTACTTTGGATCATCTTAAGTTAATGTATGAGTTGTTTTTTCTAAAGTAAAACCTCAGTATCCAGGTTAAATTGCCGTGTTGGCACTTTGCAATAAATAAGTGGGTTTTGGGTCGCAGTTTGGGCACTTCGTCTCTAAAAGGTTCGCCATCACTGTGCTAGGAGATCTTCAGGTCCCACCTGAAGGCTGGCAACCCTAATCTTGGGGGGAAACAAAGTTGTTTCTTCTCCCCTCCGCAGAGATGGGCCTTGTTGATCTTTGCCCTGAGGTTATAAAATTCACTCCCAGTGATTTTGCCTGTCCCAGTCTCTTGGCTCTTTCCAGAGGCAAGTTAAGAACTGTGTGTTTCCACTAAGCATTTAATGTGAGGTTGTGGGATGGAGAACATTTTTGCTGCTCCTAATCTTTATTTATGGATATTGTAGTTTATTGCTGTGCTTAATATAGGTTATTAACTGCTGAAAAATTGCCTGTAGATTTCGTGTCCTTTTTTCTGTGTGCAAAATTCCTTATTTAGCATTAAAATGTAGTGTTCCTTTTCAAGTTAATAAGCAATACTGCTTCTCGTATTCTTTTTTCTTTTCTTTGACACATTAACAAGAGGTTGGCTTCATACACATCTAATATGTCATTTGTTTATTGTTTCACATTGTGCTCCTTATTTTTGGAGCCTTTTAAAGATAATAACCTTCCTCCAAACTGATGCCCCATTTTTCAGGGGAAGGCAAGGTCAGAAGAGTCCTGTGTTTCTGAGATTTCAGGGCAACTGTACCAGACAGCAAGAATTTTGCAGCTGGGCAGGAACGAACAGGTATGGAATACCAGCAAAACAACTATGGAGTTGTAGGACACCAATCTTCGTCACTACGCTTGGGCTGTGGTAGAATGTTACGGCTCTTATGGAAAAACATGTGATCTGCTTTGGTGCTTTGCAGGGGCATGTGTATTCTTGGGTGAGGCGAACTGAGCACACCCTCTTATGCTTGCGTTTCATGGAAACCCTCCCTTTTAAAACCTTTTGAAAAGCAGACTTGCAAGGCAGCTGTATCTCCTTAAAGAGGTAGAAAAGAAACAAGGGGACACGCCTTCTCTTTTCTCTCGCTCTCTTTTAAAGTAATTTCAGTAGGCTTGGATCCTAAAAGTGAAGAGGAAAGCAGGTAAGAAACACTTAACTGTGGTTCCACTAGTTTTCTGAGAAAAGATGAGGAAAACTTTTTTGTAGAAAGGAATAAATTAGTCTCTTTTTTTTGGGAGAGGGGAGAATGCACTCTGAAACTTTTATTCTTTGAAGTGATACTGCACTCTGTGGGAGGGGGAATGAACTCTGTGGGAGGGGAACCCCCCCCTCACTTTTGCTTCTTGCCAGGAAGCCATCTTGCGGGCCCAGTGTGTGTTTCATTTCTAGTACTTTCCCCCCTCCAGTTAAATTGTCTTAGCTGGTGCTCAAGTGGGTAGCCTTTTCAGTCAGGCAGGCAGGTGGGCTTCAGAGTATGCCAACAGTGCTGTGGTTGAATGTCAGGTACAGCTTGGGTTGGGTTTTTTTTTGTTCCAAACGTAAATACCTGGGGTGTTGGACTCCAATTTAGATCCCATCACTTTCTCTCCCACATAGCTCGCTGCTCACCCCCACATACTTTTTTGTAAGAAATAGATTCCAACCTCATTATTTCTCTAGAGTGAGAACATGTTCTGTTTTTACACTGCTTTTTAACTGAAGTTGATATTAATGTGTATTTTTAAAGCCATGGTTTGGTAGTAGTTATACTTTAAATATATTTTTCAATGCTCCTACTACACACTTAAATTGTATACTGACAGACAAAATAAAACATGATAACCCAACACGTGTTAATGGGCTAGTAATTTGTGTTGGGTGCATACAGTTGCCTATGAGGCTCAATTTTTACATCTTGGAGTCACTTACAAGGTTTTATGGTATGCAGGGTTCAGTTATGTGCAATGCATTTGTGCAGCTTGAAGAGTCACAGTAAAATTGTGGTTATGGTGTGACTTGCTTTAAAGTTGGTATTTTTCTTTCTTTTTACTGTTCCCAGCTGGGGATTCCTCTTTGGGAAGCCATGATTGATCAGGTTAGTGAAACTTACTTCGTGTCATTCCAGTGAGCGCTGGGATTTTTGAAGAAGTAACTTTTACCAACCATTAAAAGAATGTCGAACATGTTAGTTACATAGTTTATATTCTCAGGTCACTTTGAAAGGAGATGTCAATACTATTTTGATTTATGGGTGAAAAGCATGAGACTCTGATGGCAGTGTTACCCAAATAGGCAGTCTCCTATTTAATTTGGGGAATTAGATTTAAGGAGACAGAGTGAGAGGGGGTAACTGGGATTCTTCACCTATGTCTACGGGGATTGTTCCCTTAGAGAACTCTCTAAATAAACCAGGCAGAAGTTTCACGGTAAGGTTGTTATTAAAAAGAAATAGAAATTAGCAACACACACACACACTTAAAAACATGCAGGCGGGCTAAGAGGACATCCAGGGAGAAGAAGGGAGAAAGCAATTTGGGGGGAAGGCTATATTTATTTATTTAATTTGATTTGTAGACCACCCTCCTCTGCATGCAGGACTCAGGGCGGTGAACAACACTTTAATGTATAACAGTTTCAACCTAATGAAAACCAGGCCATCCCGACTGTTCCCCCCCCCCCCCGGCATGCACATCATCACATACTCCATAAGGGGTCCTCAGTGCGGAGGTGCAATTCCTCAATTGCTCGTTTATACACAAGGGAAAAAAATGACAAAAAAAACAACAACGACGCACCCACAGTGGTGTCTGATCACACAGCGACAGGCTGCGTCCACAGCTTCAAAAGGCCATGTGATCTCACAGCTGCGTGTCAGATTCCTCCGGAGGAAATAGCCTGTCTTCCCCTCCGCTTTAACTGGCACGTGTGACCGCAGCCCTAGTGTCCTAAATTATGCGTCTCTCTGGGGCAAGGAGAGGGTTGTTAGTCAGCCACACTGACTCACCTAAAAATATTTCCCCAAGGCTTGTCTGTGGCTGGCATCCATTTTGTTCCCTTTGAGGCCAGGCAGTGTCTTGCACTTATGATTTTTGGAGGTGATATTGTATGAACGGTGTTTATGTCTCACTCCAAGCGCTAAACTGCCCCTCTGTCAGAGGAGGGGTCTGACTGCAAACTAGGGTTGCCAAGTGTATCTTCGCCGGGAGCAGGGGGCTCCCGGCTGGCGTCTTGTGCGCGCCGCACGCAAATCACCCGGAAGTGACGGGAGGACACCAGGCACGCTGGGGGTGGGGCCACGGCCATACAAGGGAAAACCATAGAGTTTCCCCTTGTATGGCCGTGGCCCCGCCCCCAGCGTGCCCGGCATGCCCATGTCACTTCCTGGTGATGCGCACGCGGGGGTGGGGTTCCCCCCGGGGCCCGATTCCGCAGCGGTGGAAATCGGGCCTCCAAAGCGGGGGTTTACCTGTCCCCCGGCCCCACTTGGCAGCCCTACTGCAAACAGCAGTACTTTGTTAGATCGCTCCTCGGTTGGTGATATTTCATTGACAATTTGCTTGGTATATTAAGATGCAATGGAATCAGTTTCCATCTTAAAGATAAGAGGAAGTGAATAGCAGATAGGTGGGCATCAGTTTGGTGCATGTTTGTGATGGGTTTTGGTAAGACTTTTTAAGGAAGCAGTGCTGAATTTCCTTTTTTTTGGGGGGAGGGGTTGTCAAGAGCGCCTACGATAGAACTGAAGAGAAAGAAAATTGCTTTGACTCATTTAAAAAAGAAACCAGAACTTCTTTCTTTCCAGTAATGATTTCAGTGAGGAAGGGCTGTGGCTCAGTGCTAGATCATCTGTTTTGCATGCAGAAGTTCCTAAATGTAACCTCTAGCATCTGCAGTTTAAAAGGGTCCGTTCGGAGATCTCTATCAGAAAGACCTGTATCTGAGTCCTTAGAAAGCTGCTGTTGTCAAAGTAGACAGTACTGATCTGGATAGACAAATATTCTGATGCAGTATAAGGTACCTTTATTATGTAAGTATGAGTTGCCATAAAAATAAATAACCATTCTACTACCCCCTTAAAAACTAACAAGATTTTATTCTAGCGTTTTTGGGCTTCATCAGATGCAGTGTAGTATTCACTAAGCAGACATTTCAATAAGGTATGAAAAACAAACAGAAGGGTCCAAGGAGCAAGTAATAAAGTACAGGGTGAAACATAACTATGAGCCATTTCGGACTGCCTGTCTATTCTGGATGTTATTCATTGGTGGCTCGTTACCCAGTAATGTGATACACTGAGTTTCCTTCCATTAACAAGTTGTCTCTGAAGCTCTATGGCCATTTCAAACAGTGGTGCTTTTCCCCTGCCCCTTTTTGCCTCACATTACCTTCTGTAGGTCGGGGTTTTTTTTAATGTTCTAAGTTGAGTGGTACAGTGTTCAACCGTGATCTCACTTTAGCGCAACAGCAGCACCACTGAGACGCCTGGACTCCATCGAGATGCTCAGAACTGATTAGTAGCCCCCTTCCCCCTTCTTTGAATCAGTTATTCAATATGCAAGCATCCAGGAAAGAGAAGGAGAAACCAAGCCCTTGATTCATCTCCCTTACCCTCTTTTTTTTTTTTTGGAGCATGCCATTTCCAAACTGGCATATGAGTTGCAGCCCCAGAAGAAAGGTGGGTGTCTGAGCTTGCTGCCGCTACTACCTCGTCTTAGCAAAAAAAGAAAAAAGAAAAAAAAGAGGTGGGAATGCTCTTCCGGGTTTGCCACCTGTAATTGTAGCTGAGTGAAATCTAGGGTTAAAAGTCATGCAGCTGTAGCCGGTTTGGCTGGGCTGCCCATGTGCCGAAAGGGAGTGGGGGGAGGCCTCAAGGAGCAGAAAGAGGCAAAAAAGGGAAGGTAAGTTGGGTGCATTTTCCATGTGGCAGCCCACTCAGCAAACTCTCTCCCTGTGTGCTCTTTGCCTAATTTTCCAATGGAGCGAAGAAACAGCAACTGACGGCTTGGAGGGTGAGTCAGCCATGGAGATGGAGCAGCAGAGGTAGCTAATCTATGCCACAATGGTGCTGGACAAGGAGGGCGGTAAGTGGGGGGTGGACTGCGGAGCCGAGGGTGGGCTGCCTCCCAAGAGAAGTCTCTTCAAATGCCTTAACCAAGCCCTGGAAACTGGGTGGACTCCTGCTGCTTTGAGTTGCTTTGCATGTGGCTTGGCTTTGCAGAAGCCATTTAAAGGGAAGTTTCCCTTTAAATGTTTTTTGCAAAGCCAAGTTGTGTGTGGGGGGCAACCCAGAAGTGGTGTGAGTTAACCAACCCCCTTCACACAGCGAAGAAGGGCTGGGGGAAAGTGACATTTCAGGAAGCACTATGGGCATTTTGCACAGCACAATGCAGCGGTTTTTGGTTCAGAAGTGCAACAAAGGATTTCAAAATGGAAGAAAACAGTTTACGTCAACAACAGCTCAGCCACACTTTGCCAATGGGAGGCAAGCGAGTTTGTGTTAACAGCTAAATAAATTCCTCTAGCAGCCGGTTACTAAAACGGGTCTGCCTGAAATGCCTGAAAAAATCCCTAGTAACCAGTTACTAAAACGGAATAGGTAGGCAGTCTGAAAACGGCCTATGTAAGATTCAAATGTAAGCACTAAGCCCTGTGAGCATTCACAACCGCGGTGGTTGGCCAGTTCCCTGGTTCTGCTAAGTTAGTTAACAGGTTTTAGTAAGACATTTTACACCTGTAAAGAGTGAGACCATGAGTTGAATTGATTCAATAAAGGAAGTCTCTGTTATGTATTGACTTGAATGTAAATACTGACATGCGAATCGCCTAATTGAAACCTAATGTTAAGCTTCAGCCTGGGCTAGGATCCTAATGTAACCAATAGGAGTCCTAGCCCAGAGAGTGTCTACCAATCACTATGCAAAGCGGGACCGCTTGTGATTGGGTATTATATCTGATTGAGATGCCATGTTGAGCTTCATCCTGGGCTAGGATCCTAATGTAACCAATAGGAGTCCTAGCCCAGAGAGTGTCTACCAATCACTATGAAAAGCGGGACCGCTTGTGATTGGGTATTGTATCTTCAACCTCATAGGTTGTTATCTGTAGAGGGGGTGTGGCTACATTAGCCGGGAGTGTTTAAATATCGACAAGCCAGTGTATTTATTTCGATGGGTTCTGGCTGGCGATTGTTGTACCGTGTTGGAGAAGTAACCAAGCTGAAGAATAAAACCGCATTCTTGCTGAAATCACTCTCCGACTTCTTTGTTAAGTTCGCGACTTAACAATTGGCGACGAGGATGGGATGCTAGTGCGGGTAGGCAGCCCCGCTAGAACGAACCCCATGTCGGACAACGAGGAGATCGCCGAGGCCGGCCAGCCGCAGGCTCCACCCGCTCTGGTGGCTCCGCCTGTGCGCATAACGATGGCCGCGAGCAGCCAGAAGTTCGAATGCTTCGACCCGACTACTGAAGACTGGGACTCTTACCTCACAAGGTTTGAGTTCCATCTGGAGGCGAATGACATCACGACGGAGGAGAAGAAGAGGGCGACTCTACTCAGCTCGTGTGGAAAGAGCGTTTTTGACATCGCCCGGTCACTGGTGGCACCAGATGACCTCAAAACCGTATCCTTTGAAAGCTTGACAGACAAGCTGAAATCACATTTCTCTCCACAGCCGTCGGAAATCGCCTGCAGGCACGCTTTTTACAAGCGGGGCCAGAACGCAAATGAGTCCATAGCTGAGTACGTTGCAGCTCTTCGCAAGGCAGCACGGCCTTGCAACTTCGCGAATGTGGAGGAGGCCCTCCGAGATCGCCTCGTTTGTGGTCTGAGAGACGAGCGACTGCAGCAACGCTTGTTCGCAAGAACTACACTAACGTGGGCCATCGCCTATGCCGAGGCTGTCGCCGCGGAAGCTGCTGACAGGTCAACCAGGGAAGTGAGACAACGGGTCGCCACAGCTGATCAACGCGTCCACCAGCAGAGGGCTAACGACGCAAGCAGCGACTCCGATGATGACGTCTGCAAAGTGAAGGCGGGAACGTCCAAGCGGACCCAACGGAAACCTGCCGAGTGTACAGCATGCGACGGTTGCGGCGGGAAACATCGGCGCGAGCGTTGCTGGGCGAGAGACCTAGACTGCCGGAAGTGCGGAAAGCGGGGGCATGTTGCCCGGGTATGCAGAGCCGCAAACAAGTCTTCACCAGCTTCATCTCCCCGCCGGCACCAACGTCCCCGAGCCGCACCGAAAGAAGACACCCGCCAGATGACAGGGAGCCTGTCGTCAGAAGCCACAGCCACCGTCCTAAGCACCGAGAGCCGACAAAAGATCCACGTCGTTCTCCATCTCGACGGCGCACCGTGTGAGATGGAAGTGGATTCCGGGTCGGCGGTAACCGTTTTGTCTACGCAGACGTGGCACAAGCTGTTCCCAACACGAAGTCGGCGGAGGTTGCGAGCTGCGGACATCCGATTGTCCGATTTTCAGGGAAATCGAATCCCTCTGGCGGGGAGGGATACGTTTACAGTTAATTTCAAAGGGAAAGGTGCTGTGCTTTCATGTTTGATCGCTGAGGGAAACCGTACCAACCTGCTCGGGTTGGACTGGTTTGAGCCTCTGGGTATTGCTGTTGTGGGAGTTAATAACGTTGTGGAAAATAAATGGGCTGTATTATATGCTGAATTTCCTGAAGTGTTTGGGGGCGGATTGGGAAAGTATAATGGTCCCCCAGTGTCTTTTGAGTTGGATCCTGCTATACGCCCTATACGCCTAAAATACAGGAAAGTGCCCATTCCGTTCAAGGCAAAGATCGAGGCTGAACTCGATAAGCTACTTGAACAAGGGGTGTTGGAACCAGTTCCTTGTAGTAAATGGGAAACCCCCATTGTTACTCCAATTAAACCCGATGGGTCAATACGAATTTGCGCTGACTACAAGTGCACGATTAACAAAGCCTTGCAGCAGCATTCGTACCCTGTACCAGTCATTAGCCACGTACTGGCATCACTGGGAGGAGGGAAGGTATTCGCCAAACTCGACCTGGCCCAAGCGTACCAACAACTCCCCGTGACCAAAGAGGCGGCTGACGCCCAGACCATCGTAACGCATAGGGGGGCGTTTAGAGTAAATCGACTCCAATTCGGAGTGAATGTTGCGCCGGGGATTTTTCAGAGCCTCATGGAGGGGTTGTTGAGGGGGGTGCCGGGCACGGTGCCCTATTTTGACGATGTCTTAATAGCGGGCAAATCTGATGACGAGCTGCTGTGCCGAGTGCGGGAGGTGCTCAAACGTTTTTCTGATGCGGGCCTGAAGGTAAAAAAGTCGAAGTGCCTGGTGGGAGTCCCGAGTGTGGAGTTCTTGGGGTTCCGGGTGGATGAGTTTGGGGTCCATCCTACTAACGATAAGGTCTCCGCAATCCAGAATGCCCCACGGCCACAAGGGAAGAAGGAGTTACAGTCCTTCCTAGGACTCCTTAATTTTTATCACGCCTTCTTGCCCCACAAGGCGTCGATTGCGGCCCCATTGCACAACCTGCTGCATAAAGACACAAAATGGAGGTGGGGTCCAGAGCATGAGCGGGCATTCGATGGGGTGAAAAAATTGTTGTCGTCTGATGCAGTGTTAACACATTATGATGAGGACAAACTGCTTGTGTTAGCTGCTGATGCGTCCCCATTTGGGGTGGGAGCTGTGCTGAGCCACGTAATGCCCGACGGGCGGGAAGCCCCTATCGCCTTTTATTCCAAGTCGCTAACAGCAGCGGAAAGAAACTACGCGCAGATTGACAAAGAGGCTTTGGCGCTAGTTTCCGCTGTTAAGAAGTTTCATGACTTTTTGTTTGGACGGAGATTCATACTGGTGACAGACCACAAGCCCCTGCTAGGGATTTTTGCCCAGGACCGGCAACTCCCTGATGTTATGTCCGCACGCATGTTGCGGTGGGCTTTGTTCCTCTCAGCCTACGAGTTCGACCTGGAGCACAGGCCGGGTAAGGCCATTGGACACGCTGATGCGCTCAGCCGCTGCCCTCTGCCCGGCCAGGACTTGGACCCTGCTCCTACTTGCTCCATTCTAGCTATCGAGGAACTGCCGGAGGCACCTGTGTCTGCTAAGGACATTGCTGCTGCGACAGCAAAAGACTCTGTGCTCAGTCGTGTTATTAACTGGGTGTGGAGGGGGTGGCCGGCAGGAACGTTGGAGCCGGAGTTCAAACCGTACAAAACGCGGGAAAGCGAAATGTCGGTATCAAAGGGCTGTTTGCTGTGGGGGAACAGAGTGATTGTACCGCAACGCTGGCGCGAAAAAGTGCTGAAATCACTACACGAGGGCCATCCCGGCATGGTGCATATGAAGGCTCTGGCCCGGGGATATGTATGGTGGCCTGGGATGGATGCTGACATTGAAGAGTGGGTACGGGGGTGTACGCCATGCCAGCAGGCGAGACCCGAACCGCCAACCGCCTTCCCACAGAAATGGGAATCGGCGGGAAAGCCTTGGTCGAGGCTGCACATAGATTTGGCGGGCCCAGTACAGGGTCAAATGTTTTTGATTGTGGTGGACTCTTTTTCGAAATGGTTGGAAGTGGCGCCAATGTCTACCACCACTTCCACTGCTGTTATAAATGTGTTGCGCCGCTTAATTGCCACGCATGGGTTGCCTGATGTCCTGGTAAGCGATAACGGCGCTCAGTTCGTGTCGCAAGAGTTTGCTCAATTCCTGGCTAACAATGGCATCAGGCAAATTACGTCTGCCCCGTTCCACCCAGCATCGAACGGGCAGGCAGAGCGAATGGTCCGCACGACCAAGGATGCGCTTGCCAAGCTAACATCCGGGGATTGGGGAGTGAAACTAGCGTCATTCCTTCTACGGCAACACGTAACGCCGTGCTCTGCCACAGGCCGCAGCCCGGCCGAACTATTGATGGGGCGACGCCTAGCGTCTTTGCTGGATAGGCTGCATCCAGACCTCAACGACTTGAGGCCCCAGCAGCAGAGTGTTCCCAATAAGGTCCGCACATACGAGTGCGGAGATACTGTGTTCGCCAAGAACTATGCTGGGGGACATTCGTGGCTTCCAGCCACTGTAACTGAGGTAGTGGGTTCCCGCATGTATGTAGTCCAGCTTGCGGACGGGCGCAAATGGAGGCGACATGTGGACCAGTTGAGGCAGCGGTGGGCGACTGGCCGCCCCACCTCGCAACCTGCCGAGCTACCTGATTCCGAGGACCTTCCACAACCTCTTCCGGAGGTGAGTTCTGATGTGCCCGAGGGCCCAAGTACTGTCCGCGAGCCAGGGCAGCTGAACCTGTACAGCCACGCAGGTCTCAGAGAGTGCGCAGAGTGCCCACCTATCTAAGCGATTATGATTGTACATAGTGTTTTTGCTTAGGGGGGAGGGATTTGTTATGTATTGACTTGAATGTAAATACTGACATGCGAATCGCCTAATTGAAACCTAATGTTAAGCTTCAGCCTGGGCTAGGATCCTAATGTAACCAATAGGAGTCCTAGCCCAGAGAGTGTCTACCAATCACTATGCAAAGCGGGACCGCTTGTGATTGGGTATTATATCTTCAACCTCATAGGTTGTTATCTGTACAGGGGGTGTGGCTACATTAGCCGGGAGTGTTTAAATATCGACAAGCCAGTGTATTTATTTCGATGGGTTCTGGCTGGCGATTGTTGTACCGTGTTGGAGAAGTAACCAAGCTGAAGAATAAAACCGCATTCTTGCTGAAATCACTCTCCGACTTCTTTGTTAAGTTCGCGACTTAACAGTCTCGACCTTCAGATCTGCCTTCAGAACATAAGACCTGAAGAAGGCTGTTGGTGATAGGATTTCTTGGAGGTCACTCACTCTTAGGGTCCCCATAATTGGGAAGCAACTTGACTGCACATAACTGACACACAATGACTAAGGAATCCCAAATGAAACGGTCATTCTCTTCTCCTCCCTCCCCCTCCCCACGACACACTTTTATTAGGGAAATGGTCAATTAGTGTTATTGTGAGTGGTCTGTGTATTGTCTTGGGCTCTAGTAGTCTAAACAGTTTGTGCTGGAATAAAATCTTTTTTACTGAAGGTGCCTCTAAACTCCTGTTTGTTTTTTCTCCCCTGTGTAGCAAAAGTAGAGAGAGAGAATCACTAAAATGCTAATAGTATAACGCAACACATTTTTAAGCCTCTGTATTTTAATGTTTTGTGATCCTTAGTTACTAGCTTAATTTTCTGGAAACTGCTAAAAGGTCTTTGAAATATACCTTTTTACCTCAAATATGCTGGTGGATGTGTACCCTGTTCGCCTTGCAAGAATTTTACGAAGACATCTGTCTTTTGATTAAAATGCCCCCCTCCCCATTCCCAGTCTAAAAGTCCAAGAAGGGCGCATGAAATAGCATGCAGGAGTAGCCTGTTTGAGGTAAACAGATCAGGGGGCAGTTCTAAAATGGTTTTGAAAGTATAATATCTGAAAGTGGGTTGACACAATAATATGGTGTCTCACTGCTTCTCGCACAGCTCGGGGGGGGGGGGAAACACAGCATATAACTGAATCTTCTCTTTGTTGTCTTTCCGTAATCCTGCACTAAACTAGCTCTAGTATTTCCATGTACTTGTGGACAACAGTGCATCTTGAGATAGTGAGAGCTATGTTGGGTGCGCTGCTGTAATCTCCAGGGCCATCTAGTGACCCTGTGCTGTGCTGGGTAGTCTCTGTGACTGTATGCTTCCAGTCAACAGGTATTGGCAACAGATTGTGAATAGCTGAAGCTGCATAAAAGTGGGTCTGTCAGTTGCAGTATGAGCCCAGCTTTCCCCCAGTTTTGCCATTTCAATGACTGA
>NW_015171511.1:1341431-1355034 GCF_001447785.1 Gekko japonicus | reverse complement strand
TTTTTACCACTCCCCCCCTAAACAAATGCTTCAGGCATGCTGCCTAGCCTTTTTGTTTTTAAAGTATCAGGTATACAATTACCTGTTTATATACCCATTGTTTGCTTAATTAATAAAAAAGGGATTTTCTTGAATGGGGATGGAGCACGATATGGTTCACGATATGACATTGCCTTATATACTGAGTCAGGGTTTTGGTCCATCTACTTAATACTGTCTGTCCTCTGAGATCTTTAAGAGAGAACGGTCTTTTCCAACCGTGTCTACCTGACAGAGCTGGGGATACCAGGGATAGAACCTGGGACCTTCTGGGTGACAAAGCCTGTGCTCTTATCACTGAGTCATGGCCCCTCCTTAACTCATGCTAGGTAGTAATAATGCAATGTCCATTTAGGTCCCATGATCCCCAACATAGCCATTTGGTGTGGTCAAAGAGCCTCCTCCCGCCTTTCGGTTTTTGGCGGGCTGATGGCGGCCTTTTCCCTGGGCAGCTCCTGGGGGGCAATCCGAGGACCAGTGCTTTGAGAGGGGGTGCAAATGTCCGCACCCCCCTGGGACTCTTGCAATGGGTTCCTTGCCATGGGGTGCTGAGGGTCGCCTCTCTGCAGGCACGCTGCCAGCACATTGAGGCTTACGTTTGCCCCAAAGCTCTCTGCGCTGTGTTCCTGAATGGGACTAATCTACGCACACCAGGACAAGCGCTTGGAGGTACAGTGCTCAAATCGTTACCTGGCGAGAGCCAAGTGATCAGATGTTGAAGAGTGAGTCCGTTAAAGCAAGAACACCAAAAAATGAGCGAGTCCCCTTTTACTAAAAGCAAGGGGTAAGAGGGGACTCTTCCCTGGAAAGAACAAATAAGCGATTAAAGAAAAGCCTTTGTAGTGGGGACAGAGTTCTAAGTGGCAATAGACTGTATTAGAGAGACTCCAGAAGCCAAATAAGCATTTGGGCAAGTTTTTGGGACTTTGGCAAATTCTATAAAAAGTAAACATGTTTAAAAATGGCGATTGGCGAGGCAGAAGCAGCAGCAAGCAAAATCCAAACTGTCTTCAGGAAGTGGAAGAGCAACTAGCCCATGTGACCAGAAGTAACCATAGACTCTTTCAGGCTGGATGTTAAGCCATTGCCCCCTGCTGGCAAAAATGAGGTACTTCATAAGAACTGTACTATATATTGGCTGTTATTTTCAAGGGACTGTGTTAACATTGGAGAAGTGACTAGCCTTTGATCACAGGGACTTCCAGTATTTAAGAGGAGAGTCTAATGAGTAGGTTTAAGTGGTGGGGCCTGTATGCAGACGTTAAGCGAAGCTGAAAGCAAATGTGTATGCCATGGACATATCCGAAACAAGTCTGACGGGCAAAAGGGTCGATAGACTCTCTGTAAGTTTGGCTTTTAAAAGCAACAAATGGAATGATCTCTAAGATTGAAGGCATGAATTCAAGCGGATAACAGTCCTTGAAAAAGAAAAAGGGACTTTGTTTTGAGACAACCAGTTCCAGTTCCAGCAAGACAATGCCACAGAGAAAGTGTTCAAGAAGAAAGAAGATTACAGCGAGGGAAGAGAAATTGACTGTGTTACACCTACTGAGGGAAATTTAATTATTAATTGGCTTTAAAGGAAGGAGGGAAAAACAATTGTAAAATGAGATGCCACTGTTCTTTGAAATTTGTGTTTAAGTTATCTAGCGATTCTCCTGGAATGCTCTTTATATAGTCAGATTTGATGCTTTGTTAACATGATGATGATGATTGACCACTCTCAATGTTAAGAAAAGCAATTTCTATATTGTTAAGCTAATACTTTTATAAGTGATATATGACCTCCAACTCTTGGGTTTTTAGTGGGTTTTCTTTCCTTTCTCCCATAGTTGTAGATCCCCTCCCTATTTTCGTTGTAGTTTTTAGAAAATGCAAATAAAAAAATCCCCTATGGGGGCCCCCCCCAAAAAAGAGAGAGAGCCTCCTCCCACCCTTTTCCACCAGTGTAAAAACTAGTTATATCCATCCCCGTATCTCCTTAACTTGTTGAAGACATGGGAGTGGGGCTGTTCTCTGCTGTCTTCATGGTCTGTGCCACTGTGGGTAGAATGGGATAGCATAACTGCACAGTAGGCATTGGTCCTGAGATCATGTGCCTGTCTCCTGGAACAAGAGCCATCTGGGATGCATGCTAAGGGGAAGTTAAATGAACATTATTCTAGCAAAGCCAGCATCTCTCTGCCTTTGAAAGGAAAGCAAATATTTGCAATACCACTGCTTCCTGGTAACCAGTTCACTAATGCCCTGGGGGGTGCTTGATAATTAGGGGAGAGGGGGAAAAAGTGCGCATCTGCCTCTCTAGAGTAGAACAGGCATGCTGCAGCATTGCCTAGCTGTCTGTAGAAATGTGACTACATGAGAGCAAAATAATGAGAGCTGTATTTCATCTATGTGATAGTTGCTGAGGCGGCAAGGTTTTCCCTGGGAAACAGTTATTTAAAACATTCTAAGTGTAGATTGCTGCACAGCAGTCCCTAGGGAATGAATGCTTGGTGATTATTTTTTTTTTGGTGTAAAAATGGCTTTTAGGTGTTTACAGTGTAATCAAAAAGAAGTGAGTTTGGTTCCTCTTTCCTCCTTTCCCCTAGCCTTCAACAATATATATATATATATATTAAGAGGTGGATTTATGTGAGCCTTTGGGAAATGATGCCAAAGTGTTCTCCTTGGGCTTACAAGGGCTTTATGCGTTCCTTGCCCAGTTGGTTTGAAGAATCTGTAACTGTTAGTCTGGCTTAGAGTTCTGTGTCAAGCTGCTGGTACGTAAGGCAAGCCCTGCCAAGCTGTCCTGAGTAAGGACAGGTCTGATGGGTACAGATGTGGAGGGGAGGAGACAGCCCACAGATTTGTATTCCTCTCTGTTGAGCACGTATACATGCCCCACATTCCTGGTGTTCAAGAGAACTGGGAAAGCATAAGGATGTGAAGGAGTTCCCTTGATGGTGGCAGCTACTAGTGGGGCAAAAAAAGGGACTTCCTGGCAGGAAGAAAGTAAAAAAAAAAGTTGTTTTTTTAAACACACCTAGTCCCACTTGAAGCTAGAAGCTCAACATCAAAAAAACTAAGATCATGGCATCCGGCCCCATCACTCCTTGGCAAATACCGGTAGAAGGGGAAGTCGTGGAAGTAGTGACAGACTTCACGTTCCTGGGATCCTAGATCACCGCAGACTGTGACAACAGCCATCTAATTAAAAGACTTCCTTGGGAGGAAAGCGATGGCGAACCTAAACAGCATGATAAAAAGTAGAGACATCCCCCTGCCAACAAAAGTCCGCATGGTCAAAGCAATGGTATTCCCAGTAGTCTTGTATGGCTGTGAGAGTTGGATTATGAGGAAGGCCGAGCGCCGAAGAATAGATTCTTTTGAACTATGGTGCTGGAGAAGACTCTTGAGAGTCCCTTGGACTGCAAGAAGATCAAATCAGTCAATCCTAAAAGAAATCAACCCTGACTGTACCCTGGAAGGCCAGATAATAAAACTGAAGCTCAAATACTTTGGCCACCAAATGAGAAGGGAGCACTCACTGGAGAAGACCCTGATACTGGGAAAGACTGAAGGTCAAAGAAGACGGGGACGGCAAAGGATGAGATGGTTAGACAGTGTCATTGATGCAACGAACATGAAATTGAGCAAACTTCAGAGGATGGTGGAAGACAGAAAGGCCTGACGTGATCTGGTCCATGGGGTCACAAAGAGTCAGACTCGACTGTGTGACTGAACAACAGAAATGTTTGCTTCACAACTTGGCAAACATCCTTTCACAGTTAATTACATATACTAAGCTTTTAAAATATGAGAATTTCAACAACTTGGAGTGAAATCTTGTGCAATGATTAAAAAGTGCAAGTTTATGACGTTTAATGTTGTTAGAGTTACTGTTGTTAGATGAAGTCTGGTCCTAGCCGGATAGTCCAGGCTAGCCTGATCTTGTCAGATCTCTGAAGCTTAGCAGGGTTGGCCCTGGCTAGTATTTGAATGAGAGACCTCCAAGGAATACCAGGGTTGTGGTGAGGAGGCAGGCGATGGCAAACCACCTCTGAACATCTCTTGCCTTGAAAACCCTATGGGGTCACCATAAGTCAGCTGTTACGCAGTGGTACTTTCCACCACCAGATGAAGTCTCATGGTAGGGAAAACAGTTGAGATCTCAAGAGGAATGTACACAGCTTGTATGTGCATTCACTGTAACATGTGAACAAGGGCTGTGTAAAAATGGGGTGGATGGATTTGAATATCTTCCTCCAGTAGGGCCTCATGCCTCCATGGAATGCTACTCTGAAAAGACTTCCACCCTGTGGGAGTAGGGTTTTTTTTGGGGGGTGCTCTCAGGAAGTGCTGCTGAAAGATAGAGGTCCAAAATCCCTGAGGGTATGCGGCAGATTATGCATGCCCTTTTAGTCCAGGCCAGTGTATTTGACAGTCAAATATTTACACTCAGAAGGCAAGATCTAAATTAATTTCAGAGCAGCAACCTGTCTTATATAGTAACAAAGTATATAAATGTATTCATGAATACTTAATATTTTATTTATTGAGATGTCTTAAAGGATGACTGATCTATGTAATGCTCTAGTTTAGTGTGGATTACCTTCCTATGCTCCCCCCCCCCAATTCTTTGATATTATTTTAACAAAATCAAAGCACTTGGGGGTGGTCCCTGAAAAAGCTGGGATTAGGGAGGAGTCTCAGCAGACTATAAGGCTATAGAGTCTACCATCCAAAGCATCCATTTTTTCCCCCAGGTAGGGCTGCCATTTTCCTGCCAGGTAGGGCTGCCATTTTCCTGTAACCACTCCTGCAGCCGGTGGGAGAAAAATAATTTTTTTTAAAAAAAAAATCACCATTGGATGATGGCATGACATCATTTCTGAGGAAAAGCAGGAAGCGACATCCGTCTGTGACAACTACTAGATGGCTGAGAATTTTTTAGATATTTATTTCTGTAGCTACTTTTAGTGTGGATGCAATTGCAGATAGGTAAAGAAATACCAAATCAAATGTTGTTTTGCTAAAAGTTGTAAATAACGTAGATAACACAGATTATATAAAGATAAACGCTTGTATGGGTCTTGTAGGTAGATTTTCAATTTTTGTTTTACGATTAAGCATAGAAGCGTCCAGTTTCTGGTCTGCACACAGTAAAATAATGCACTGCTAAGGGAGGAATTATGGCATGAATATGGTCCATCTGCTGGAGGTTAATTTTATAGAGTAGAACTTCACAAGCCAGATATCCCCTCTCTTGTTGCAGCAGCAGTACTATTTGGTCCAGAAAAAGATAACAAGAAAGCTGCTGCCTTCTCTTATTGGGCCACAATGAAACCCTCAACCAATTGAAATAACAAGGTCATCTTCTTAGATGTTGGTTGTCTTAACAGTTTTAGGGAGTCTGTTCCAGAACTTTACACTTTTATTTCCCTTATGGCCTATTGCTGCAGGGTATACATTAATAATAAAAAAAGGATTTTTGAACTCTACAAAACACAAGGCTGTTTTTGGTATGTGATTGGAAGTGCAGTCCACTCCTGAAGTAGAAAGAAAAAGAAAGAAAGAAAGAAAGAAAGAAAGAAAGAAAGAAAGAAAGAAAGAAAGAAAGAAAGAAAGAAAGAAAGAAAGAAAGAAGATGAGGAGACAAATGACAATTACTCGGTAAAAACTTTGCTAAGGTGGCAAAGTAGCATGTTCTTTAACATAGAAGAATGTGTGAAAAAGGTGGTTTTTGGTGTGGTGTATGACCCTCCTCCCTCTCTCTCCAAGTCTTGGATAGTTATGGATGAATCTGTTATATCTATCCTATTATTCATGCATGTGCTGAGAAGTCTATTATAGGAAGGTTGTGAAGTGTTCACTAAATGAGTGATTTATGCCCTTAATGCCATCAGTACATTAGAACTAAAATTTGGGGGCTGAGTGATGCTAGTAGTGAAGATGACTGAATTATGAGAATGTGGTCTTTTAAAAAATTGATCTTGGTTCTACTAAAAAGAGTCATAGCACAATCCTAAGCAGAGTTAAACCTTTCTAAGCCCATTGACTTCAATGGAGTTAGAAGGGTATAATTCTGGTTAAGATGGCACTGTTGGGTTGGTGCAAGGTGTGGTGTTAGGACCAGGGAGAATTAATTTTTTACTTATTCTAATTTCAGCTGATCCAGGAAGTTCGGTTGGTTGACCCTGGGCCAGTAATACGGTCTTGGAGCTGAGATTTAAGACTTGCATGCTTCTTGTATTTATAGGCTTCGTGAGAATTCTTTCTTTAGGCAAGTTTCTAGTCCCTGTGGTATCTTGAGAGTTGCTGGATGGGCAATTTCTGCTGAAGATGAGAAAATTGACTTGCCCAGATATTAGGGTTGCCAAGTCTGGGTTGGAAAATACCTGGAGACTTTGGGGGTGGAGCCAGGAGAGGGCGTGGTTTGGGGAGGAGAGAGGCCTCAACATAATACAATGCCATAGAGTCCACCCTTCAAAGCATCAATTTTCTCCAGGGGAGCTAATCTCTGTTGGCTGGGGATCAGTTGTAAAAGCGGGAGATCCTCAGGCCCCACCTGGAGGCTGGCAACCCTACCAGATATATTCAATCCAATATATAGCAGATTTTCTTCATGGTGCATGCCCAGTTTAAATTCTTGTCATGGAGGTCCGTGGTGATGAAATAGTCCTCTTTAAGCTTGTACTCACGTTGTTGCTAAAGAGAATGGGCAGTAATGTCTGATTTGCAGTTTTGTCTTATGTCACTTTCACTGGACAGTCTGGGGTCAAAAGCCAGTTTTTGCCTTGTGTAACAATGGCAGTGGGTGAGGATTTGTCTATTAAAATTATATACCTTGCTTTAATGAGCTCCATGTACAGCATTTTTTTCTGTTTCAGATCTAATGCTGAGTCATGTTGTTACTAGGGGACTGGTAATTCCTGCCTTCCTCTTTGCCCCACTCCATTCTTCTAAGGCTAAGCCCATATATTTGTAGTTAGATTTGTTGTCAAGGTGCTTCAGTCCATCAGTATGCTCCCCGTGTAAAGGCCTGAGGAAAACTAAGGACAAAATAATGTTAAGTGCATCCTATTTATGCACAGAAATATTATGCGGTGTTAATTTTTTTTGGGGGGATGTAATTTGGCAGTGATGTGGATAGACATTACCATGCTAATAGATCCATTTCAGCTTTTCATTTTACACTGCAGCCTCGGTGCCGTCAGTCTGCACGAAATTTAGATTAAGCAATCTTAGTTGCAAAAGAAGAAAAGATCTTTCAGGAGAGGGGGAAAAATTAATGATTCCCAAATAACGCTGTCAATTTCATTTCTTATTCCTCATAGTGCTGGATTTATAAAAATACATGTGAGAAGAGGAAATCTTATCTTTAAAATTATAATTTTCCTTGTTCTCCTTCACTTTTCCTTGCCAGCCACCCCCAGGGCATTTTCACAATGTACAACAATTAGGTATCCACTCTCATTAACATTGTGGTGCCTGACACTGTATCAGGGTTGTTAACTTTACTGGAAAACATGCTCCCACCTACACACTTCAGTGTGACATGCGAGTTTTTGGTTGTGTCCCAGGATGCTTTCATTAGCCAAAAGTCCTACTCACTCTTCACAAGAAACAGTGTGTGGTTTTTTTCTCCAGCTGGTAACTAGACATGCTTCCTGTTGTCATATTAGATGTGGTATGGCGGAGGCCAGACTGGGATTGCCCGTGTTATTGTGGACTCTGGGAGTTGCAGTGTCATTTTCCAGGTCTAATCGATCCTTTCTTCAAAAGTGCTGTTTTCCTCCTTGGAGGGAAAAAACACGTCTGGAGGGGCTGTGGCTCAGAGGTAGAGCATCTGCTTGGCATGCAGCTAAAAGGAGCAGGGAGGAGACGATGTGACATACCTTTGCCTGAGACCCTGGAGAATCACTGCCATTCTGACCAGACAATAATGAACTTGATGGACTAATGGTCTAATTCAGCATAAGGCAGCTTCATATGTTCATTTGGTGGTGAAGGTGGTGTTTTGATTGGGGAAAACAGCATGTGATTAACAGAGAGGAAAACACTCCACTGGTATTGCATGGGGTGGTCGACCTGTTAAGCAGGCAGTACCACTTCAGACTTTAGAATGGTGTGTATCACTTGGCAGTATGCTGCTTCAAACAGAGAATTCCTTGCACATAGAAAACCAGGATTTTTGCAGAGAAGACTAGGTAGGAGGTCTTTCCCCCTGACACTGAGTGTTTGAATGAATTCTTTGTATACCGATGCTTATGTGAGTTTGAAATGACACAGATTTTTAATACCTTGTTGTGAGTGAAGCCAGAGGGGCAGCCATGCTAGTCTGTTGCAGCGAAAATAAGCCAGAGTCTTGTGACACCTTAAGGACAAACCAGTGTTTATTGTAGCGTACTTGAGTATCTGATAAAATAGTCTATGGTCCACGAAAGCTTATGCTAGAATACAAATTAATGCCCCATTTTTAATCTTTTTTTTTGGGGGGGGTAGATCTGTGAATGGGGTAATTAAAAAAACAACAACCCACATTGTAACCAATGTTCCCTCTAAGCTGTGGAGTCCTGTGAGCAGAAATTCTACTTTGTGAGCGACTGGCATTAAAGTTGTGAGCAGGTAGTTTGGCTGCTGCATAAAATTAGTTTGCTCTGGAGCCATCCCTCCCTGAGCAGAGACAAAAATGTGTGAGCTGGAGGCTAAAAAACTGTGAGCTGGCTCACACTAACTCAGCTTAGAGGGAACACTGATTATAACTCTTCCTTCCTGCAGAATCTATTTTTCTACTAGAGAAGGTTTCTGCTGACTGAGGCTTGTCTTGCCCACATGGATATTGTTTATGCACCCGCTAATTATGCAGGCATATCTCTGAACATATAATGAAAATATAACTGGCATCAGAAAGAGATTATGTGAAAAAGCACAAGAGACATTGGAAAGCCAGGTTGACAGAGTCTCTCATGAAGGAGGGGTCTGGTCTTCTCTGCCAGGCAGCCAAGTTCAACATTCAGCACAGTATGGATACTATGTGGTTCTTTCTAACTGCATTGATCATTTTATGTTGAGTTGTTTTTTTCAAAGGCAGGTGTGTCAGACACATATTTTGCATTATTCGTAAAGGACTAATCTTCATCTCAATAAGAAAACACATTTTCTGTAAGTTTAACAGTTGAACACTGCTTTATAGGAAACTAGACTGATACCCGTGCTTCGCTATGGTATTTAAGTTCCGTAAATCCAGTTATAATACTGATGATGTGAAATTTGAAATGTGACATTTGTTGTAGGCATTCTAATGAAGAAGATTGTAGTGTAAGAAATGAAGTGAGACATACATACTTTTCTCTCTCTCTACTGAATGACCTCTCTGTAGACCACATTGGTGGCTCTGCCCTCAGGTGCTGGGATCACCAGGCTGCTTGGTGAGCTCACTCTGGAGCAGGCCACATAGAACTGTCCATTTAAGAAGCAATCGTCTGTTAAATCAACTCCTGCTACCTTCCATGAAAGTGATGGCCTCTCTACTTGTGTTCCTGGATTGTTTTGCTCATATGGAGACTGTGTTGTTTTGAGCACCTCAGGGTGATCTTGCTGGTACTTGGCTTGTGCAGCTCAGTGCACTGCAGGAGTACTATGTGCAAATGTCTTTGCCGCATTCCTAAGTTGCTTCCTCCTTGAAGCATTGGTGTATCTGGCTCGACGTTTGCCAGGAGCTTTCTTGGGGGCAGTAAGAGGTGAGAAGTGTGAGGGGGAGTTGGTGTGAGGGAGTGGTGATGTGGTGGACATTTCTTCAGGTTCATGAGGGAGGCATGCATCGAAATGGGTCCTAGAAATGTCCTTTACTATCTCCCCATAAACATTCATACCCTGGCCCCGCACCTACACCTGACAGACACCGGCCTGTCTAGTGTTGGGGGGGGGGATTTTATTTAAAGGCATCGGGGAGGCTGAGCCAGCAGCAGTGCGAAGGCAATCCTGCTGAGCAAACCTCCCTGGCAGCTGTAAGCATCCCACCTTCTCTCCTACACTTGACCGACAGCTCCCTGTCCAGTGTAGGACGGGGAGGGGGGAGGAGTATTAGGAGCCACTGTGGAGGCAGGGCTGGCAGGGTCACTAAGGTGTTACTGCTGGGGCAGGCTCCCTCGTGGCTTTAAGCACCCTGCAACCGCTGCTGCACCTGACAGACAACCGCCTGTTAGGTGTAGGAGGTGGGGGGAGTGTGTTGGAAGCCATCCCACCTCCTCTCCTACACCTGATAGGCATGCCTGTCCAGTGTAGGAGGGGGAGGGGGAGGAGTATTAGAAGCCACTGTGGAGGTGGGGCTGCACCTGACAGACAACCGTCTGTTAGGTTTAGGAGGTGTGTGTGCGTGTGCTGGAAGCCATCAGAGAGAATGGCCCAGCAGCCTTGCTTCACCTCACTGGTGGTTGTTGGCTACTCTTGATTTCCTCAACTGTCATTAGCTCTCTGGGTTGTTTTTTTTTTAACCTCAGAACACTGAGCTCTGCAGCTGACCAATCAGAGAGTGGGGGGTGCAGAGAGGCAGCTGCCTGGAAGCCGCATAGGCATCAATGGGGGGAGCACATTTCCCCCCTTTTGACCCACTTATGGGTTGAATTTCTAAAAATCCCTTCTTAGTGAGCACCTACGCCACGGTAGGAGTGCTCTCCCCAAATTTGGTGTCTCTAGGTCCAGCGGTTTGGCCTGGGCATTGATTTCATGGTGAGCGGACTTTACTTTTATATATATAGATGGTGGTAAAGCTGCATGCTTCGTGTTGCACAAGCTACCTTAGTGGTTTTCTAGCTTCTGGTGATATATTTTTTCTCTCTCCGTTGTTTTTTACTTGGCCTTTTAAATAATAATACTTAGCACTGATGTAGTGCTTTCAGTGTTCATAATACTTTGCACACTGTGGCTCAGATCCTGCAGTATATCTCTGATAATCTACTCTCTGTATTGTTTATAGTTCACCTTGCCTTACTTTGTTCTCCGATTCTGTAATCCTAGTCCTATTGGATTGTTCACTGCTTGTTTTATGCTGTCTGATTGCACTGCTTTATATCCTGTCATTTGCTCTGCATCTCGTGAAGAAAGGCAGGCTATAAATGAGGGAAATAAACAAATTTTTGTGTTAGTACAATGGTACTTCTTCACCTTCCATCGCATCCCAGAAGGCTCCCTCTGAAGGGCAAGAGAACCTCAGAAAGCACATGAGGTGCAAATTGGGGTCTGCAGTGTGAGGAAGATTCCCCCCCCTCCATTGATGGGAATTTGCTGCAGGAGCCAGCAAAATTGTTAAGAATTTCAGGCCAGGCCAGTATTGTTGTCTCCTTGTTGCAGAAGGGTGTGTGGGTCAGGGCAGAGTCTGAGAATGGCTTGCAAGATATGGTCATCCCAGATCACAGCATATTCTTGCAGCTGCGGTGCTTACCATCTTCAGGTGGCTAAGTAGAATATAGATTAGGCCACTTCCAAGAAAAGTGCAGGATTTATTTTCAGTTCCATTTCAGAAATCTTTGATTCTCCCATTCAAACTTTAATTGATTTTTTAATAAGAGCAAATACAAGAGTCTAAGGGCTACCGCATCATGAATCTTGTATCAATAATGTGTATAACTAGATGAAAAGGAAAGCAATTTGACAGTTGAATAGTGGATAATTAATAGTTAACTGCTAATTCAAAATGACAATGAACAAGCATTTGTTTAACTTTCTTGCTGGATTATTGTTAGGACTCAGAATGGTAAGATAATGTCTTAAAGAATTATTTTCATTAAAAAAAATTAAGAAACCACAATCCTGGAAAACACAAATACCAGATTAATAGCCCACAAAAATGCTGCTGACGCAGTAACTCCATACACCCATATGTTGCTGGGCAGCTCAAGTAATGGATCTAAAACTGTATATCCTATGCAAGTGTTAATGCAAAATGATAACATGCAGCTTCTGGATCATCTAGATATTCATATAAAAACACAGTTGGCATGGCTCTATCCCCTCGCTCACTGTTCATAACACCCTTCCTGCTGATGATAGGTGGGTATATTTCCCATTCCCACCCCTCACAATACTGTTTCAAGTGCAGGCGAGTTAGTCAAGTGAATTTGCTCTGCCAGGACTAGTGGTGAATCACCATATGTGCCTTAATCCTGCCATCCCGAGTCAAGCATTTGCATTCTGCTTTAGGGGTAAAGCTGATTGTGGTACTCCGCTCTAAAGGCCTATGTGCACTAGGAGCTCTGTGTTTGAAGCCAGTGCTTAATACTTTTTTTAAAAAAAGAAGAAATCCCTGCCAGTGAATGTCAAGGTTTGACTCAATCTGAAATACACTCATGCAGACCAAGGCCCCATGTATTGTAATAGTCCAAATGCACAGATGCCCAGTGGTGCTGTGTAGATGTGCACCCTTTTTACAACCAGCTCTTTTTGAGGACTGTTAAATGAAATAACTTATCTGTAATAAAATAGTAGGAATATGGGGAGGTTATAAGTGGGGTATTTCAAAATATTGGACAGAGGAAAGGACAATGGGCAAAGAACTTGAAAGGAACACTCTTCTTGAGTGTTACAACTGATCAAATCTGGGAGGAAAACCATTGTTTTTAATACTACTTTGGGTTCAGTTTTAAGACTGGAATTGCTGTCAGAAAGCAGATTCCTTTTGCTGCTGGTGATGCAGAGACTCTGCCTATATGTCTCAATTTAGTTCAATTGGGCTTGTTGACCTAAGCTTTCCTATTCCTCCCAAACCATGTTCGTGACTATTATTTTAAGCAACATAGTCTTTTTAAACAACATAGTCTTCAGCATGCATCATGAGCCATATTGGCAATAAAGACTTGGGATCTCAGTTTTATTTCAGAAGCTCTTGGGGGACAATTAAGTTCTACCATTTGTGGAATTTACTCGTATAGTACTCTGAAGAAAAATCAGAACATAAGGATTCAATACTCCTAGGAGTGTTAGCTCACCTTGCTGTATTACTTGTCCAGTGATGTACTCAAGGTTCAGAAATGCACTTGCTACCTGGCTTTACCAACTTTTAGACTCAACTTGCCCAAATAATAGACCAATACTGACTAACCCACACTAGTTACTAACATTCTTAATATCAAATGTGAGAGTAGTTGGATGGATTTGACTGTATAATCTGGACCTTGATTTCTCTCATTTCACTTTGTCAGTCGTATGGCCAGTCACTGAATCATAATCCCACTTCCTGTGTTGTCCTTTTGCTCTGCTTTTAATTTCTAGGTCAGATTCCATTTGCCTGGTGAAAGAGTCTGTGGTGGGAAATATAGTGGTGGTGGGGGTATAACAAGAGCCTTACTGCTGGTTTTAATATCTGCCCTAGTTGTTGCATTGACAGATAATTAGCCATAATAGTTAAATGGAGCCTCCATTTTTGGAGGCTGTATATCTCTGAATGCCAGATGTTGGAGACAGGAGGGAGGGCTAATTGTTCCCTGTTTGAGAAGCTTCCAGTAGCTTATGGTTAGCTTCTGATGAAAAAAGAATGGTGGCCTGGGTTGACCCTTAATTCAGATCCAGCAGGGCTGCCCTTAAT
>NW_015171511.1:1201612-1341387 GCF_001447785.1 Gekko japonicus | reverse complement strand
TGGGGGATAAATAAGCATGTATGCTTCTTTCAGTGGCCACTTCCCCCAGTTGTACTGCCTATACTGCTCTAGGATCCCATTTGGCCAAGTACGCATAGGGACTTGCCTGTTCAATCTCTGTGTGGCTTGCAGATGTCATGCATTCTGAATCAGCAAGTTTTCCTGCTGGATCGGACCAGTAGTTCACATGGCCTAGCATGCTGTTTTACACAGTAGGCAACCAGTTGCCTACTTACTGCTTCTTAGCACTGGCGTTCAGAGATTTGCTGCTTCTAAATCTGAAGTTTTACTTTGGTCACCATTGCCACTGTCTGTTGATAGACCTATTCTCTATATAGATGCATCCGGGTGACCTCGAAAACGCCTTTGTCTGGGAACAGCTCTAAAGAGAAGCTGTTGGACAACCAATGAAACTTCTAGAGCTGCCTCTTCCTGCTTTTCATTATGTCAACACTTGTATTTTTTGAGAAAAGCTTATTGGGGAAGGCTTTGTTTCGCTTTAATATCTGTCTACGATAATGATAGTATCCTGTGAGAGATGTCAGAAACATCTGAGTTCATTTATGCAGGCAGTTTTACCACCACCACCCCCCACTTTGGGGGGGGGGAATTAAGATGCCATAAGCTTTTTATTTGCATTAAATCATAGGTTTCTGCCGACAACTGAATCCCTTGGTTTTCTGTTATTTTATGTGCATATTATACAGCCAGTACAGTGAAACCTGGGGTCTATTCTTGGCTCTACGACATTCTTACTTCGGAATAGCTCTGTGCCCCTCCTGACATATATTTTCCCCAAAAAACCATTGGATATTTTTGCAAATTTTGTCCTACTCTATAATGTTGCACAGAAACTGCAAGTTATCCATTTTGAAGGAAGTGGCGCCAGTCTTGGTGATGAATTCACGAGAGTAGCTATAAGAGATTATGACAGTGGTGGAGATTTAATGTGTCTGAGGTTTAATTTTAAGATTAATGTGTCTAAGATTTATATAGACCCAGAGCCTTCCTCTTTTTTCTCTGTTTTAAAAGCATATTTCTATTAAAGTAAACAAGGCATTTTAGCCTCTCTTTCTCTTTGTGTGTGTGTGTGTAGAGTCTATGTACACTCTGTTCCGCCATCCCGCAAGACAATGTTTCCAGGCAAAGAACTACTATTAGATAAGGAAGTCTAAAGCAAGCAGCTCTTCAGTATGAACGTTACAGGCTTTTGGTGAGATCAGACATGTCACTAGAAGTATTGGTCCTACATTTACCTCTGAAGCTATAAAGTGCAGCCCCCCACACACACACACCTTGGCCGTAGGCAGGTTTTAGTGATCCACTGTAGTGGGTGGAGAAGGTTAAAGGCAGTTTTGCTCTACTGAAATCTGCAAAATTCTGGCTGTTGGTGAAGAAATGTCAGTGTGATTAAATGCCTTGGGGGAGGGGAATCTGTGGGTGCTCAAAACTGAAAGTTTTTATTAATTAGCCTGTTAGTGGATAGCTATTATGCTCTAATGTTTTTTTTTTTAATATCGTGGTAGTAAATCAGCAGAGCAAAATACTGCATATGACTTATGGTTGCATGTCTCTATAAAAACAGTTTATTTCAGTTGAAAATATTATGGGCGAGGTCCTCTGAACCGTGATTGGAAGCTGTTCGTAGAGGTGTATCTCCCACCCCACATTTCCCTTTCCCACAACAGCTCCTCTGACCTCTGAAAAACTGATGCTGATGGCCAGTGAGCTGTGTAACCATGTGTGTTTGTAACTGCATTGTCTATACTGTGCTGTTGCTGTGTCTGTCAGATGTCTGTGTATCTGTGCATTTGGGACTCAGGGATTACTGCTGTGTTTACTGCTGTGTATGGCTGGCTGCACATCTCATGCTTGCCTATGGATGGGCAAGGCTGGTATTGCCTGCTACAGGACACGTGCCTCCCTGCACCTTCCCAGAGTGCCTCTGGACAAAGAAGACCAGCGCCATTGTACCGGTTGGGACACTTGGAGAAACGACAGGCTTTCCCACCATTGCTGAACTGTGGGAAACCACGTAACTCTTCCTGCTATCTGGTTTTGGCATCACAAAGAAAACTTCCTTTATTGCCTGTCATGGAGCAGGCACATCTCTGCAAGTCAAAGGTTGCCAATGGAAACAGCGTTTCACACCTGACCACATATGGCTCCATCTTTGAAGTTAGGGCAGAGCATCTGCATATTGCCCCCTTCCCCTTAATTAGGACGTCACAACTCTTTAACCTATAGCCATAGTAAAGAGGACGGACCCTAAGGGTTTATGGCCGTAAGCCAAACCCAAAAACCTACTTTTTAAAAAGAGAAACACAGCGTTGTTTCTCTGGTTAACCCACCCCTCCCCTACCTTGCAACTTAAGCGCTGCAGGTGATTCTTACTGCGTTCCCGGGAGTCGCGACCTGAGAACCCGCACGTGGCTTGGCTGGACCAGCTCGTGTGTTTTTAGAATTTCACCCGCTGATCCTTAAGCTGCTTCACTTCTTCTAAGAGGAGATTTCTTCTCAGCTTGGACCTCAGATAAGTATAAGCGATATCCTACTGTGTATCCCCCTTGTCTGTTGAATTTATTAATTTCCTTGCTGATTTCTTTCTATATACTATTGTAACTAAGGAACTTGTGTGACTCTGTGTGTGCATCTGTTTTTCGTACGCTTGAAAACTGCTTAGTAAAAAGGGAACATTTATTCATTAAACCTAGCGTGTTGTCTCACTTCCTGGGAAATAGGCGCGTTCGTTGGCCAATCTGACCTCTGTATACACGGGAAAATTACTCACGCCACGCCCACTGTCATAGATAAGTCTGAGTTGGGCATTCGGAACCGTCCTTAGAGGAGTTCCGGTGACAGCTGCACGAAAAAATTCACACTGTACAGGGCAAAATGCCACATGGCAGTACGAGGAAGGGGGACTGGGCAAAATCCCCACCCTTAATGTTGCATGAATGAAAAGCTTACTGTGCTAGTAAGGAGGAGGAACTGGAGGTGAGGCTGCTTGATTCTAGCTCCTTTCTACAGCCCTTCTGAAATAGCATTTTATCTACAGTGTCTCTCTTACACTAAACACTGGCTTTTCAGAGGCCTGCCATGGGAAAGCGTTATCTGTTTCCTTAGGAACTTTGCACTCATGGTTTGTAGCGTGAAACCCTATTTTTTTCTTTTTGTACAAAAAAAGAGAGAGGAAAGTAACATCTGAGGTTGTTCGTCGTTTTCCGTGCGCCTTGGTGTTTAGTCATGCCGGCCACATGACCACGGAAACGTCTTCGGACAGCGCTGGCTCTTCGGCTTTGAAACGGAGATGAGCACCGCAACCCTAGAGTCAGATTTGACTGGCTTTCGAGCAAGGGAACCTTTACCTTTATTTTTAACCCCTTGCCTCTACAAAGCAGAATGTCCAGAAGTAAACAAACACCAAAAAAGTGATTACATAAATTAAGGGAGCTCAGTATTCTTTAATAATAATTGATGTAATAATAATTAGTATCAAAAGCAGCTTGAATGGCATTGACTAGCCCTTTCTCATGAGAGCTTGGAAGCTAAGCAGAGCTGGTCATGGTTAACACTTGGATGGGAGACCACCAAGGAAGATGGAGGGGAAGGCAAAGCATCTCTGAATGTCTCTTGTCCTTGAAAACCCATGGTCCTGGGGTCGCCATGAGTTGGCTGCAACTTCATGGCACACAAAGCCTTATGAGGATAACATCATCTTTAGCTGTTGTCTTTAGCAGGGCTTCTGTGGACTTGTGTGTGATAGGCTCACATGTGACAAGGCAGTCTTTGGGGCTGTGTGGACATCGTTGTACATACGACAATGATGTACTTTGGTTATTGCTTCATTTACTGTTTAAAAATAGGCATGAGAGCTGTGGGTTTTCCCTTGAGGTACTGCATTAAGCACAGGGAAAGTAATTTTGGTAGGCAAGAAAAGAAACAGCACCACTCAGACAGTCAAGTAGTTTGGTGCCCCTTTTGTTGTTGTGGTGGTTGTGGTACCTTTCAGACAACCTTTATAATCTATTTTAGCAGCTGGTTATTAACAGTTTTTTGATGTCATTTCAGACATAACCACTTGGGTTCCCTGCTGTTAATGATTTTTTTTTAACCTTTTCATACAAAGCTTCTTGTGTCCCATTCACAAAATGGGACTAAACTTTTTTTTTGGGGGGGGGCTCCGGTTTTCAGGGCTTCTTTGCACTTCTGAATTGCTATAGTGTGTTGTTTGAAATGTCTGCAGCGCTTCTGAAAGTGCCAACAGCAGATAACAACTGGTTTAGAATGGCAGTGTGAAAGAGACCTGTGAGAAGTCATGACTCACTGGAAAACACAATAATGCTAGAAAAAGAAAGCAGTAGGAAAACAGGAAGACGCAACATGAGATGGATTGACTCAATAAAGGACGCCATGGCCTTCAGTTTGCAAGACCTGAGCAAGGCTGTCATTAATTCATACGGTCCACATACATTGGAAATGACTTGACTGCACATAACATGTGCTCAAGTAGGTAGCTACTAATCTAATCTTGGATCGTAGCAGTCATATTACATGGGAGGTGGGATTTCATTACAATTGCTGTGCAATTCCTTGCAGGTCCCCAGCTTGCTCATCAACTAGACCCATCTTTTAGTTTAAATTGATATGTACTGATCATGAACTGTAATAAAATTTAATTGATCTGTCTTTGTTCTTCTAGTCTTTTGGCATCATCTTATGCCCTTAGATTACTTGTGGCCAAGTTTTCTTCTAAGTATATTCTCAAGTCTGCTGAATGTTCTTCAGCCTGAAGTTAATGGAATTTTGTCCCATGTGGTTTCTTCAATGAGACTTTTGTCAGTGAGGCACAGAGGAACTATGGTTTCTGCCTGCTGCCAGGCAAACTATGAGCACCTTTCTGTTAGAAACATCATTCTTTGTGTTTCTTTGGCAATGGTTGTTCTTTATATAGTTACATAACAGACCTATTCCCCTCATAATAATTCTGCGTGCTCTGATCTGTGGACGTTCTGCTAGGCTTACTTTATTGCGATTGTCATTTCAGTAAAGTTACTCTATCCTTTGGGAGCTGGGTGCTTAAAGGTTGGACATTGTCAGGATAGCACAGGTACATCTCTAAACTGAAGAGCATTTTTAATTAGTATTTGAGTCCTGATAATTCATACAGTGGTGTCAAAAGTACTGATGCACAGCATTTGCTGGCATGTATGGGTTAAGGTTGAATACTCAGACCCCAAGTAATGAGGTAGGCTTGCCAAGTCCCCCCGGGGGGCGGGGGAAACCCCGGCCCAGAGGCCCGTTCCCCGCCGCCGGCGGATCAGGCCCCGGGGGGAACCCCACCCCAACATGCACGTCACCCGGAAGTGACGCGACCACGCCGGGCACGCTGGGGACGGGGCCACGGTCATCCGAGGGAAAAGTCTATGGTTTTCCCTCTGGGAGCCCCCCCCCGACGTGCACATCACCCAGAAGTGATGCGACCACACTGGGCACGCTGGGGGCGGGGCCACGGTCATCCGAGGGAAAAGTCTATGGTTTTCCCTCGGATGGTCGTGGCCCCGCCCAGTGTGCCCGGCGTCGTCACATCACTTCCGGGTGACGTGCGCGCGCACTCCAGCCGCCAGCCGGGAGTCCCCCGCTGCAGCTCAAAAAGCACTTGGCAACCCTATAATGAGGGGATCACTGGGATACGAACAGAAGTCAAGGCTTTTCAAAGGTTCCCAGAAACATCTTGGTATGACAGATATTTTGTAAAAAAAACACAACAAAGTAGTAATTTCATTTAAAGTGTGGTTGCTGTCCTTTTGGATCGCTCCTTAAAATGTAAGGTCTTAAGAGCACCAAAAGCAAACATGCAAAAAACAATAATCAGATAAAAAGAATGTTTGTGTTTTCCTTGGACCTTTTCTAAAACCTCATTTTAGCAATACTCATTGACTGATTCAAGCCCACTTGCATTTGGCAATTTTCTTTGATGGTTTTCTGTAGATCTGCTAGCTGTTTCACATCTCCTGTTGCCAGCCAAGTACAGTGGCATTCTGCCAAAGGCTGTGCTGAAATCCCAGGAAAGCTAAATTTCCTTGTAACTGCTGCAAAGAATTATTGAGACAGTTGGTAATAAGCTCTTCTCTTTTTGTCCTCCTCCCTGAGGTCTCTCATCATAGGGACAAAGATACTGTTACTCTCTTATGTTGAGATTGATTGATTTTTCTGAAGTGGATTAAACATTCAGGAGGATGAGGAAGGTAACTGTGTCCCCGAGTGAGTCTGTTTACTTTGAGAGAATGTTCTCGATGGATTTTTAAATAAACTGCTTGTTGCTGTATTTTTTGGGAATTCTAAAAGTCAACTTTAGATATGTTGAAGTCTCCCTCCTGTCCTCGCTTTGAAATGGAAGTAAAAATAATTGTGTAACAATTCTTGTGTAATAAATGCAGTATCTTCTACCATAACCTCTATAGTACAGTTCAGTAATCAAGGTTTTCTTACAGCCCATTCATTGAGAAATGTCGCTGACAGAGAACAGGAAGAGAAAAATGAATGTGAATTAAGCCTTGTGGTGTTTGTGTGAGCAGTGGCTTGCTTAAAGGCTTGCATGGAGATGATGGTGGGAAGTGTCATCAAGTTTCAGGCTACCCCACAGGGGTTTGCCTGTGCCTTCCTCTGTGTAGCAACCCTGGATTTTCCTCATTGTCTCCCATCCAAGTACTAACCAGGGCTGACCCTCCTTAGCTTCTGAGATCTGATGAGGTCCAGCTAGCCTGGGTCATCCAGGTAATGGCCGCATGAAGATCCAGTGTGCAAAAACTATACCCCCCATTTTTGAATACTTAAGTCAAAGTAATGTTGAGAATTCACTCTTTCAACCCCTTACCTTAAGTCATGCAATTCTCTCGGTGGTGATCAATCTAGGGCAAAATGGAATAACAACCATATATATATCACCTTGATGTCTTTAAGGGTTGTTTTAATCATTAATTCTCAACTGAATTGTAACATGAACACCGTATGTATTGACCATTCTGACTGGGTGTGGCTTGGGTGGTAAAATTCATAGTTGGTATATAGTAGATATCCTGTTACATCCATAATATGCTAAGTTACCTATGAGTAAATGGGCATCTCTGTTCACCGATTAGGGGAAGCATGTAGGTTACTTTAAACACATGCATTTAAATGTTAAAAGATATTTACAGTGCTGTGATGAGTCTTCCCCCCCCCCCAAGCTAATTGTTGAGTTGCTGTATTCTAAATGCCAAGATAAGAGTGACATTATTGCTATCTTGGAGAAATAAGATTTCAGAAAGGACTGCAGTACTTCTTAATACCAAGAATACCAGTTCTTTTAAATGCTTTTTGAGCTTTTTCGCAATACATCTAATATAGCCTGGTAAACATAAAAACATAAGAGAAGCCAATGTTGGATCAAGCCAAAGGCCCATCCACCCCAACACTCTGTCACACAGTGGCCAAAAATACCAGGTGCCATCAGGAGGTCCACCAGTGGGGCCAGGACACTAGAAGCCCTCCCACTGTTGTCCCCCCTCAAGCACCAAGATCCATATTAGGCAAAGCTGAAACCAAAATAAATATGGCGTGTTGCAGTTGAGGTTGTACAAAGTCTAACTCATTATTCTTTCATCTCCTCTTAAGACATTGCAGTGATTACACTTAATGGTATGAGAGCTTTTTAGATGTGCTTCTTCCTGCCCATAGTTCCTCTTGTAAATGTGTGTCCATCAACGATAGAGGTACAATTTGTGTATTACTAAAAGGCTTCACAAAGTCGCTGCCAGATCAGTGCTTTGAGATTGGCTCTGGTAAATGGAGAAGAAAAGGAAATTAAAGCCCTCCCCCTAGTCAGTGCTATATATGTAGGGTTGCCAACTCTGGGTTTGGAAATAACTGGAGATTTGAGAGTGGGGTTTGGGGAGGGGAGGGACCTCAGCAGGGTATAATGCCATGCAATCCACCTTTCAAAGCAGCCATTTTCTCCAGAAGAAGTGGAATTAATGTTTTAAATAAATGAGTAATAAGTGATTTATGTAGTTTGGAGATCAGTTGTAATTCTGAGATATCTCCAGCCCCCATCTGGAAGTTGGCAACCCTATATATAGACTGTGGACGCGAACAATAAAAAAGACAAAATGTACCTTGGTAAGTGAGCTGCTTGTTGTCCATTTCTTTCCATGAATCTTTGTTTCCTCAAGAGTATAAAAAAATTAATTAAAAATACTACTTCTAGTTTAAGCATGCATAATGCAAAATGTTTCTTGCCCTTCCTCTTATATGGTCATGGTCAAGCATGTTTATGACACAGTGGCCTCAATAACTTTTACTACACAAGTATTTATACTACACATTTATAGCCAGTAGCTGTTTTTCAGTTTATCAACTGATTTCCAGTACCTAGCATGTATAGCCACATTAGAAACCAACCTATTTAAAACCGCACCCTGGTATTTACTCTGTCACTTATTTAACATTTTGTTGATTAATTTAATCAACAGATCCCTGGAATTGTGTGTTGTTTGAGTTTGCAGTTTATAGTTGGGTTGCCAACTCTAGGTTGGGAGTTTCTTGGAGAATTTGGGGTGACTTCAGGTATAGGCTAATGGGGTCTGAACTTACTGAGAGGGGAAAAGATCTTGGGGTTGTAGTGGGTACCTCAATGAAAGTGTCAACTCAGTGGGCTGCAGCAGTGAAAAAGTCAAATTCTGTGTTAGGGATTATTAGGAAAGGGATCGAACATAAAACACCCAATATTATAATGTCCCTGTATAGATCTGTGGTATGGTCTCATTTGGAATACTATTTACAGTTCTCATCATGGTATCTCAAACAGGACATCACAGAACTGTAAATAATACAAAAGAGGACAACCAAAATGATTAGGCCGTTGGAGCACCTTCCCTATGAAGAAAAGCTGGCTTTTCAGTTTAGAAAAGAGATGACTAAGGGTGGGATGTAATAGAGGTTTATAAAATCATGCATGGGATGGAGAGAGTTGACAAAGATCAATTTTTCTCCCTCCCCCAAAATACTAGAACTCGAGGGCATCTAATGAAGCTGATGGGCAATAGATTCAAGATGAACGAAAGAAAATACTTCTTTACACAAAATGTGGAATTCGCTGCCAGAGGATATAGTGCTGGCCACAGGAATAAACAGCTTTAAAAGGGGATTAGATAGGTTCATGGAGGATAGGTCTAGGGTTAGGGTACTAGCCATGATAATTGAGGGGAACCTCCATGTTCAGATGCAGTCAGCATCTGAATCCCAGAACCGAGATGCAATATCAGGGGAAGGCCTCAGCCTCTATGCCCTGTTGTTGGCCCTCCAGAGGAGCCCGTTTGCCACTGTGTGAGGCAGGATGCTCGACTAGATGGACCACTGGTCTGATCCAGCAGGGCTCCTCTTATGTTCTTAAAGTATGGTATAAACATTTTAATTTAATAAATATTTAAATAAAATTAAATTACTTCATAGAATCATAGAGTTGGAAGGGATCTCCAGGGTCATCAAGTCCAACCTCCTGCACAGTGCAGGCAATTCACAAATACCTCCTCCCCACACCCCCAGTGACCCCTGTTTCATGCCCAGAAGATGACAAAAAACCTCCAGGATCCCCGGCCAAACTGGCCTAGAGAAAAATTGCTTCCTGACCCCAAAGTGGCAATCAGCATTTCCCTGGGCGTGTAAGAAAGGGCCAGGAGAAAAAAGCACTGATACAACCCTTCCTGACCTCCCTTTCATGATCTGCCTGATTTCACAGAATCAGCATTGCTGCCTCTGTTTGAAAACCTCCAAATAAGGAGAGCTCACCACCTCCAGAGGAAGCTTGTTCTGCTGAGGAATTGCTCTGTCAGGAAATTCTTCCTGTTGTTTAGGCGAAAACTCTTTTGATCAGGGCTTTTTTTGTAGAAAAAGCCCAGCAGGAACTCATTAGCATAATAGGCTACACCCAACAGCAGAAACTCATTAGCATATTATGCCACACCCCTGACAGTGCAGTCTATTAGCATATTAGGCCACCACACCCCCGTGCCTTTCCTTGGCGGCTGTGGGGAGCTTGGGCAAGCCAGCCCTTAGACAGGCTGGGGAAGGCACGGGGAGGCATTTAAATGCCTCCCCTATCCTTCCAGGCCCCCCCTGGCCCACCCTCCTTGGAGTCGCGGGGGGGGTGCCCTCCAGGTCTTCCCTCTGTAGCCACACAGGCAGAGGTTTTGGCTTTAGTGGGCGTGGCCAACTCTGAAGCCAGCCAGAACGCCGTTCCTGCCCCAAAATAGCCCTGCTTTTGATTTAATTTCAACTTGTTGGTTTTGGTCCAACCTTCTGGGGCGACATCATATTGATTACCCTTCCACTTGACTTTTTACAACTGAGCCCGGTTCAAAGTGCCGGTTGTTAAGTTTTAAAGCCCTAAACAACTTGGGGCTATAGTCCCTAATGGACCATCTATTTCCATGCGCACTTGAGATCTTGGCCTGAGGCCCAGCCTGCTCAGTCTCCCTCCATTGTTGGAGTTGAGACAAGCATGAATGCATCCCAGTAATAGGAAACCCTTCCCTCACTTGTCTGTCACCAATCTTAAGCTTTTGGCTTTGGGTGAAGGCTTAGTTATGTACCCAGGCATTTTGTTGAGTTTGTATCTTTTCTTTTAAACCTTGACTCAAAGGTGCTATTATTATTGGTTTATTTTCACTTTATATCTGTGCCTGATTGTCATGGCACTTGAGTCTCACTAAGCTTCAGTTCTGCTACCCAAAAGGCCCTGTGCCAATAGTTGGGTTGCCAACTCCAGGGTTAGGAAATTCCTATAGAATTTGGGTGAGGCCTCAGGATGGCCAAGTTTAGGGCCTCAGTGGTGTATAATGCCACAGAGTCTACTTTCCAAAGCTGCCATTTTCTCCTGAGGGGCTGATCTCTCTGGAGATAATTGACTGATAAGATAAATATTGAACACAAATGCTTAGAGTACTAGAGTGCCCAGTGTCTTGAATCGGTAGCCGTCACTATTTTTGAAAATTAAATGAGTCCAGATAGATTAGGAATTATCATCTGAACAAATAACTAACACCAGCCTTTTCAGACAAAACATTTATTACAGATAAACTATATAGACATAAAAACATACTAAAATCATGTTTTGTGCTTATCATGATTATATTTTTCTGCAGATCATGATTTTATATCTGCCTTATCTGTAATGAATAAATGTTTTGTTTGAAAATGTTGCTGTTCCATTATGAGATTGTAATGTCAATTGGTTTGCATCTGTGAATTACTATAACAGGAGTCCAGTGCTGTATTAAAGGCTTACAGAATTTTATTCCAGCATAAGCTATCATGAATTTTAGAGCCCACTATTTCTCCACAAGGGAGCTGCGGTGGCTCAAGTGGTTAAGACGCTGAACTGCAGGCTGAAAGGTTGGTAGTTCAGCAGTTCGAGACCCGAGTGCCGCATGACGGAGTGAGCTCCCGTCTCTAGTTCCAGCTCCTGCCAACCTAGCAGTTCAAAATCAAGAAATTGCAAGTAGATAAATAGGTACCGCTTCAGTGGGAAGGTTAACAGTGTTCCGTGCGCCTTGGCGTTTAGTCATGCTTGGCCACATGACCACGGAAATGTCTTCGGACAGCACTGGCTCTTCGGCTTGGAAACTGAGATGATTACCGCAACCCCAGAGTCAGATTCAACTGGCTTTTGAGCAAGGGAAACCTTTACCTTTACCTGTTTCTCCACAAAAGGTGATGCGGAATAAAATTTTGTGAGTCTGTAAAATGTCACTGTAGACTCCTGTTTGTTTTTCTGGCCACCGAGCATATTGGCTACCCTTGTGGAAGAATTGCTAGTTGTCATTTGAGAGAACTGTACCCCTTGCTAAGTTCCTTCCCTGCCTAAGGCTGCCAGCCTCTAGGTGGTGCCTGGAGATCTCATGGCCTTCAGCCAATAAAGATCAGTTCCCCTGGAGAAAATGGCTGCTTTGGAGGGTAGACTCCATGTCATTATACCCCATTACTCCAAGGGATTTCCCAGTCCGAAGTTGGCAACCCTTCCCCCTGCCCCACTGACTTAAGTACATACCCCACTGACTTTTTAAGTACTAGTTCCCTTTGTTTCAAGCACTACAGTTCCAAAGCATCACACCTCTTAAATATTAACCGAGCAACTGTATTAGAGCATACTTTCAGGTTCAGTTCTGTGGAACTGAATATTTAAGGTCAAGCCTCTTGAGGTGATGCTGTAAGCAGGTTTTTTCATCTCTGTCCAGCAGATCTTTGGGTTCCATATTTCTCTCATGATGGAAGAATCTTCCATAGCACACAAAGCTTGAGATTGCAATAGAAGTTCCATATCTAGCAGAAAACTTCTACAGGTCTTGCAATGCAATCCCAGAAACCTCAATAGCATAATCACAAACACTGGCTTCTCTGCCCTTCATAGCAGTTGATGCAAATTGGGAACAGCAAAGGAGAAATGGAAACAACACAGCTTGTCCAGCATGAAGAACCATTTGGAGGACACGGTGGCATTGAGAAGGTGACTTGGAAAATTAAAGAAGGCAGAGAGAATAAGCTTCCTGTATAGGGTTCTCAATAGCTTCAAAACATTTAGATACAAAGGAGTGGAATACTTCTAACACAAGACTGCACAAAATACCTCCTCGTCCGCTCTTTGTGCTTCTGTCCCCGTGTCCACCCCCCCGCATCAACAAATTTGCAAACAATGAAAGAATGAATCCCAGTCCGTCTGTCTCTGCTATGTTGAGGTAGCTGCCTCATCGCCAGTTCGCTGGGAATAAGCTTTGTATGCAGAAGGTGGTTTAAAAGAGGAAGGGAGGAAATGTTCTCTGTAGAAGACGCATGGGTTGCCAACTTCCAAGTGAGGTCTAGAGGTCCCCCCAAATTGCAACAAATCTCCAGACTACAGAGATCAGCTCTCTTGGAGAAAATGGCTGCTTTGTGGAGTGTGGCCAGCATGACATTATACCTACCCTGTCCTACCCTGCCTTCTCCAGGCTCCGTCCCCAGATCTCAAGGAATTTCCCAATCTAATGTTGGCAACCCTAAGAAGATAAAAGTTCAGGCTAGAGGGCCATGCAGGTTCGTGACTGGCAAAGCTGTGGGGAGTTCTTTCCCCTGTATAAATGAGGGTTTTAAAAATTATTTTAATCCCACTTTTCCTCCAAGGAAGGAGGAGTGCAGCTTTCATGCTCCCTTCCCATTTTTGTATCCTCACAGCAACCATTTGAGATAGGTTTAGCTCAGAGTGTGTGACTAGCTCAAGGTTACCAAGAGGGCTTTGTGGCTGAGTGGGGGTTTGGACCTGTGTCTCTCCAGTGATTGTCTGGTACTCTAAACTCATCACAAAAACAGATAAAATATGGGTGATGGTGATCAGGTATTGCTTACAGAACATGTCCAACTGGCTGGGTGTTCTTCCCAGAGACAGAGGGCCATTGTCTCCCCTGCTGTGTTTCTTGTGTGGAATCTCCGCCTGTAGAAGTTTGCTTTCCCACCCAGTTCTGAAGTGGATGTCCAATTTGTGTTTTACTTCACTGGACAACCTATTCTGAATTAGTCTTAGCCTGGAGGGATACTGTTTTGATGTTCTTGCCTCATGTTAACTTCTCCAGTTCTTAGGTGGGATGAGATCACTGACTGGTGGGTTATCACTCTAGTAACTAATATTTATTGCTGTTTTTTCTCGTACAACTGATTATTGCAGCACATATCATTTGCACCCCTCCCTTCTCTCTTGAATTTGTAGTGCAAATTTTCCTGGTTTAAGAAGTTGAATAAAAATAATGTTTTTTTCCTTAAAGAAGAATTAAATTAGATTTTGATTAGAAATGGAATTTAAATTCTTTAAATTATTCCTCTTGAATGGAAGGTGGAGTGAAAATTTTATAGCCCTTGAAGGCTCAGTAGGGTTTAAAAAACAAAACAAAACATGTTCGATTATTGTAAATAGACACAGGGTGTAATGGATCTCCTGAGTAATTTTATTTGGTAATTATCAGCTATGGTAGGGGGACTGATTTGGGTTAAGGGGAGAGGTATTGACCCTCCCCACACACACACGGTTTTCCAACCTCCATTTCTAGAGCTTTTCCACCCCAGCAGAGCTATACCAGCTCTGGGGTCAGAGGAGTTGGGGATGAGAAAATATTTAACCCTCCCCATTGGGTTGCCAGCTCTGTGATGGGAAATACCTGGAGATTTTGGAGGTGTAGCTTGAGGAAGGAAGGTTTTGGATGGGGGGGGGGGCTTCATTGGGTCTAATGCCATAGACTGCACTTTCCAAAGAGGCTATTTTCTCCAGGTGAAGTGGTCTCTGTTGTCTGGAGATCAGTTGTAATCCCAGGAGATCTCCAGCCACCACCTGGTGGTTGGCAATTCTGCTTCCCCCATAGTATTATCTTGATCTAAATTAACTTTTCTCCACAGCTTGCATTGGGCTCACTGGCAGACAAAAATACAGGTGCCATATAGGATGTTTGACATCACACCCCTTCAGCCCAGACTTATTTGCAATGTTGGGTAGGTGTGTGGAGTCTCACTTGTGAATTATAAACAAACAGAAAACAGTTCTAAAATCTATCCTGACTCTTAACTTTGCTTGAGACTGCTTATGGTAAAAGCAATAATAAAAATATTATAACAGTGAGTAATATCAGTGAGTAAAAAGGAAAAGAACAACCTCTCTCCAAATACATAGCTGTGCAAATCTCAGAATGAATTGTGCTCTCGAAGTACTTTCTGCATTAAAAAGGAGTCACACAGCAAAAACCAAAAACCCAGGAGGCATTTTTCAGTCCCTTGATCAAAAAAGAGGGGCATCAGGAAAACTGAGGAAAGATGAAGCGGTGAAGGGGAGGTTAAACATTTGATTAAATATAAAAACCATTTTTTGGAATAATATGTGGGTTTTGAATAGTGTGAAGGGTAAGGGAGGATGAAGGGCCCCTGTCTTGTTCTAAGTATGCTACTGGTTTTAGTCTACGTGTTTTGTATTTAACATCAGAAAAGGAAGAGAGGGGAATTTAATGTGAAGGGAAGAAGACATCAGTTAAGATACTAGGAAATATCATACATGTACTTAGGTTTCTGTGCCGTCACTACTTAACAACTGCTTCATGAAACCCATGTTTCTGTTCCAAGCAACAGGCAATGCTCCAACTGGTGTATCTCCTATTGTTCATCACATGTAACAACAACAACAAGAAGAGATTGGATTTATACCCTCCCTTCACTACTCGAAGGACTCTCAGAGCAGTTTCCAATCCCTTTCCCTCCCCACAAAAGACACCCTGTGAGGTAGGTGGGGCTGAGAGAGCTTTCTCGAGAACTGCCCTTGAGAGAGCAGTTCTGAAAGAACTTATGGCTGACCCAAGGTCACACCAGCAGCTGCATGTGGAGGAATGGGGAATCAAACCCAGTTCTCCCAGATTAGAGCACACTCCTAACCTTTACACCAAAAGGACCCAATGACTGACTATATATGGACCATGTGAAGTAGTCCTCAGAAAAGAGTCACCAAAGAAAGATTTATGCTTTGGTAATACCTGTGTGAAGACTGTGTTCTTAAATACTACAGAAATATTCAAGTATATATAGAATGATGTGAAGAAAATTAAGTGACACAATATTTAATACTAAACCAAAACACAGGTCTCTTGCCCTCCCGACTTCTTTATGAAAGAACAACAGCTCAGTTTGCCTGAAGGCCAAGTGTGGTTGCTTGTATATGCACATAATTGCTTCTCAGAAGTGCAGGAGGAGAAATTTTGTTTATCAAGGTGCTCTGTCAGCATGTTAGAAATTAAGCTCCAAAGCCCGCTATACCAATAAGTGTTTTACTGATCATTGTGAGCATTTGTCAACATTATGGGCTTCTTTCTGCGGCTGCAATAAAACAACTGGCATATCCTAGAGGAACAAAATAGCTTTATCCAACAAGAGGTGACTTTAACAGGGGGAATGAATAGCACCAGCCATAAATATGGGGATGATGGGTTATTTTTTAAACAATGGGTGTAAATGAGACTGTGACAGCTTGGCAATGCGGCCAGTTATATACATAATGCAACTTGATTATTTCCATTTATTTACTTTAGGCATTTTTACCCCATACTCTCAGTCAGAAAATTCCACTTTCAGTGATTTGTAATAGCCTGATAAAAAAGTCAAACATTAAAAATATGAAAGGCAAATCACAGGCTTTAAGATCAAGGGTGGGGTTTTCTCCCATCAAGTCCCAACCAATTTATGGCAACACCATAAGGTTCCCAAGGCAAGAGATGTTCAGAGTTGATTTGCCATTGCCTGTCTCTGGACTTCCTTGATGGGTCTCCCATCCAAGTACTAACCAAGGCCGACCCTGCTTAGCTTCCGAGAGGTGAGGAGATCGGGCTAGCCTGGGCCATCCAGGTCATGGCAGAACAAGCATGGCTAACGATTTTTACTAAATAGTAAAACCGGCAAATCTAAATGGCTAGAATACTTTCAAAACTAACAAATCATTAACACAGGCAACATTAATATATGTAACAATAATGGTCTAATTTTACCTCCAGTGATTAGACAATGACAGCAGGGATGATTATGAAATCTAATCAGTCAAGCCAAAATGAAGATTAAAAACAGTGATCAAGATAGGGTAGGGGAAAACACAAAATTAACAAACTCAGGGTCTTGCACTGAAAGTGCGAGAGTCTCTGTGCCAGACAGATAATTGTGGAGTGGGAATTCTGTATTTGAGGAGTTATCACGGAGGAGGCTCTCACTCATGAAGCCACCCACCCACTGTTGCTGCAGACGATTGGAATAACTAGAGCAAGGATTCTGAAGCAGCGATACCCTGCTGGTGGACCTCCTAATGGCGCCTGGGTTTTGGCCACTGTTTGACACAGACTGTTGGACTGGATGGACCATTGGCCTGATCTAACATGGCTTCTCCCATGTTGTTAATTGATGGGGAGTTCATATTGGAACAAACATTCCTTTAGGCACTTTGGTCCCAAACTGTCTAGGGATTTAAAAGATAATAACTTACACTTTTTAATTGGGCATAGAAACAGGCAATCACTGCAGTTCTTTGAAAACTGACATGATCCCTATAATTAGTGCCAGCTGGCAATCTGATGCATTTTGTACAAATTGAAACTTCCAGATAATCTTCAAAGACAGCCCACTCAAAGTGCTTTACAGTAATCTAACCTGGATTTGATAGAGCACAGATCATGGCCAAACGATACCCCTGAACGGGGTGCTGCTGGAGTATTGGCTGACATCCCAGTCCCTGATTGACTATCCATGTCCACCAGCATCACCTCATTTCTTACCTGGATTTCTTAATGTCGGTTTGTTGGCTGCCTTCCAGCCCATTACTGCCTCCAAGCCCCTGTTCAGCACATGTGCTGGCTTGCTTGATTAAAAAGAGTGGGAGAAATAGAGTTGGATGAAATCCATTAACTGATGATGCTCCACTACAGGTCCCCAAACAACCTCTCCCTGTGTCTTCATGTTGATTAAACAGCATGTGGGACAGAATGGAACCACATGAAACTCCACAACACAAATGTCAGAATGTTACTCTGCTGTCTTAAAGGACTGTCTTCTGGTCATAACTGGACTGGGGCATGTTGCCCCAGTTCCCATCTTGGTCTACCATGCCAGTAGGATACCACCAATATCAAAAGATGCTGAGTGGTCTGTTGCACTCCACCTGTCTTTCCCCTGATGAAAAAACCCAATCAGTTCTGAAATTAGATTGACAAACGAATACATATAACCCATCTCTTCCCCTTACCAAGGGGATATTTGTATAAGTCATGATAAAGAGGGTGAGGGGAAGAGAGGAAGAGATGGGTTATATGGACCCATTTGTCAACCTAATTTTGGAACTGATTGACATCAGGACAAAGACAGGTGGAGTGCACCAGACCACTCAGCGTCTTCTGACAATTGGAGGGTGTGTGTGTTGATTTAATAACTGGTGTTGTTGGAATCAAGGTATTCCTTAAGGGATGGATTTTCTGCTTTCTGGAGACCAAAGAGAATGAGTGTGGCCAGTTTTTCATGCTGCCATCAAAATAGATTTGGAGATGCTATACTTCAGACACTTCACTGTGCATTGTGCTTTCCTCCTATGCATCCAGTTATAGGTGCTGTTTGTCAGGGAATATTCAAGGCATATGTGTCCATCTATGGACATGATATCATGGATATTGATTCTGCAATGAACACTCACTGTGGTCAAGCAAAGCAAGCACTCAGCTGGTACTGGTACCCAAGATGATAGAGAATGGCAGTAAAATCCCTCCGGTATAATGCCATCTGTTCTATATTTGACTCCAGTACAGTGCATCTGGCATAAAAGGTCAGCTGTTGTTTATTAAAGCTTTCTTTTTTCTTTTTTTAAAAAGTATGAAGTGCAGGGGCTCCCTCCCTTATCAGGTTGCTGGTGATAAAGCGATGTGACCATCAAAGAGACAAAAGGAAAGCTGTGAAACTTAGAATTAATCTAATGCTGCTATTGTACAGAGCAGTTGCTGCATCATCTCCATAACAACCATGGTCCTTTTACCAAAAGTCAGGCATGACACCTTCGCTAATCAGGCTTTTCAACATCATCTCGCCTAGTATGGTGTCAACATGATTAAACCCACGGAAGAATGCTTTTCCAATCAGCTTGAAAGAGTGCTGTCTCTCTCTTGGTGTGTGCGTGCACATACACACGATAAACACATTGATGACTAGGGCATTCATCATAACAAAACATTACTCTTGCTAACATTTTTAGAGAAACAGTTGTTTAGTTAATTATGCATGTTGCAGTGGTATTTTATACATTTTTTTGTGTTACTAGAAATTAATATTCCTGGGGCAGGTTGGTCCTGAAGGCCAGCAGAGACCTTCTCATTGCTTAATGGGGGACAGACAGGTCAGTGAGAAGAAGAGCTGCCGTGTCTTGGTTTTTAGCACCAATTTGAGACTGTTTATGGAAGATGGCACACTGTCTGGTTCATTTTTTTAAAGAGCTGTATAAGGTTATGGATGCGTAACCTACTTTGCTATACTTGTTGGCTCATTATTTACTTGTGGGAATCCTAAGGGATTCTTTGTTTGAATTAAAATTATTTGTCTTTGTTTGAATTAAAATTAAAGTTTGGAGGTAACGTGATTAATCAGGTGCAAAAGTGACATAGCATGAAGAGGATAAATGTGTTTATTTAGGCTCCTCTCATCCATAGATGAGGCTGAGAGAGAGAGAGAGTGACTGTGCCTGGGTCACCCAACAACCTTCAATAACTAGAGTATAGATTTGAACCTGGGTTTCCCAGCTCCTAGGCCAGTTCTCTAACCACTATAGCATGCTGGTGCCGTGGTTCAAACACTTCTGTTACAAATGTGCTGTTAGTATTAATCTGGAAGCAGAACGCGTTTGCTTGTCACAGTACCCCATTTGACTTTGCTGTTGGCATGAGCTCAGATTTTATTTATGACACTGTTCATCTGCCTTTTTCCAGAAAAAGGACTCAAGGTGCATTACAATATTTGGAAGTTAAAAAAGCAATAGCAATATAGCACCATCTTTATTGGGCTGCTCCCTTTTAGAGTGTCCATGGGAATTCCTGCCAGTTGGAGGGGCCCCCAATTTAATATCAATCTGGATATTTTATCTGGGCTTCTGGAAGTCTAGCCAGAGGATCTTTAGGGGTTACCAACTATGGGGGTCCCAGTGTGTGTGAGTGTACGTGTGTGTGAGGGGTATCAAAACTGTCTACTCTGACTAGTAACAGTTTTGCAGTGTCTCAGGCAGAGAAAGTTCTTCCATACGAACTGCTGCGTGAGTTCTGCTACCTGAAGATGCCAGAGATTGAATTTGGTCTGTTAAGGCAATTCAATATACCACTGATTTATGAACTCTCTTGTGACTCAAATGTTTTTAGATTATGTCCATTTAAATTTTCAGTAGTCTATACAAAATAAAAGTAGAAGATTAAAGTTATTTTTCTTGTAGTATGTTCATATGTAAATATACTTAATTTCCATAACTTAATCACCATGCAGAATATGACTTTTTCTTAGCATCAAATTTGGATTGCTTGAATGTGAATGTACATTTTTTAAAAAAGGCTATACACAGCCCTGGTAATGGCTGCAGTTAGGACACAAATTAATGCTGGCATTTTTGTTACAGAACATGCTATAATATCTTTCATAAATCAAAAGCAAAGAAGGGAATAGTGGGCTAATTCTGAAAATTAGTTTTTCTTTCTTTTTTTAAAAAATAGATGATCTTGCAAAATCCACACAGAAGACTTGTTTGGGAAATGTCATGTGAGAATTTTTTCTTAAAAAGATAGCTGTTCAAGTTAATCAGTTCAATGCCCCCCCCCCACCCCCCTCTCCTGTACTGTAGTACATAGTAGGGCCTCAAGAGCTAATCAGGGTTCCGTCTGTCATGTTGCTGAACTTGAGTAATTTTGCAGAGAAATTTATACAAAGCAGCAGGCAGCAGATATATTTACACTCAAGTTTTGGGAGACTTTATTAAAGCCAAAAGGAGTCCAGTCTGTTTATATGTTTATACCCTCAGGCATTGGAAAAAATTACCTAAGCTACGGTCAAGCTAGATATGCTGCTAAATGTTTGGCTGCTGCCAAAAACAGATGCCACTCGTGTTGCTCCCCTTCCCCCCTCTGTAGCTTCTGCTCAGATGACTTGACCATTTCCTGATAGCCCAGGGTTCATCAATTTTCTGTCCAACAGCAGCCGATGATGTGGTGAAACACAGAACATCATTATGTTAGAACGTGGGGAAAGTTCTGTTGGATATGATTGGAGCATATGTGGGGGGGGGAGGAAACAAAACCAGCGGCTGCTGTTCTTTTCACACCTCATTTGGCTCTTGGAATTGATTAACATTTTACTATTGAGCTTTCTGGCAGTCACTTGGACTGACTCAGCAGCTCTTGTTTAATCATCCAGAGGTTTCTATGGGGTTTTCAGCCGTTCTCCCTTGCTCACTCCACTCGGTGATAAGGTGCTTTGTGAATCTGTTGGACTGAGCCAGTAGGAAGGGGTCCCCAAGCTTGCTGAGCATATGGGCATTTTTGGAATTTTGAGATAGTTGGATGGGCACAACCACCCAATGGCTGTCACAGGGTCTGGCTCTGATCACCAAATACTGCAATGTTCCAAGCTGGATATTGTCCTATGATAAAAATGGCTGTTTGTGTATGGGTGCTCCCTGCAGTCAGACAGGTCATGCCTCCTGGACTCTAGAGACAGAGGAAGCAGGGATTAGCTTTTCTTTCCCAATGTATTTCCCCCCCCCCAGAGGAAAGTGGGCACCAGAAAACACATCGGCATGTATCACAGCACCGATTATCACCATGCTGGGGATCACTGATGTAGAAAGTAACTATATAAATAAGTGAGGCAAAGCACCCTAATATCCCTCAAGGGTTAATGTGATTATTAGTAGGCCTGCTCCGTCTCACAGGTGTCCCGTAGTTTAGGCCTTCCTGCAGATACCATCCTTATCTCTTTCAAGGCCGAAGTCAAGAATGAGGTAATTAGTTAATCACAAGGAGCTATGCTCAGCTGGGGGTGATTAGGAGCAGTTGTTGAAGTCCTCTGGAAAGTTCCATAAAAAGGGATTCCTGATTGATGCCAAAGGGCAAAAATAAGGATATGGACCAAGGGGAAGCCATGCTACCTTTATGTTTACGTCATGCTAGTACGTTTTGATATTTTATGCTACATCATGATGGACTTCATTGTATAGCATGCTTTAAGCTACAGCTTGGACTCTATTCATTGCCTTTCTGCCCTCACATTGAAGGCCACTGAGGTGGCAAACTGAATGCCATCAATGTGCTGATGACACCCAGAGACTCCAGTTAGAACAAAATGTCACAGTGTAATTATTATCAGGAGGTAGCCAGAGTATATATATTACTCCCACTCTTCAGTCACTCCATTGGCTGCCCGTTGGCTTCCGGGGGCAATTCAAAGTACTGGCCAACACATATAAGGCCTTTTATGGTCTTGGACCCTCATATCTTCAGGAAAGCTTATACCTGGAATTAAACTTTGTTGATCTTAAAGATGCTACTGGACTCAAACTTTGTTCTATTGCTTCAGACCAACACAGTTACCCACTTGAATCTATTCTCTATCAGGACAGCTTCGCTCATGTGAGCATTCTGCAGGTACCACCCTGTAAATGGGCAAGATCAACTGCTTGTATACTTGCATTCACTGTCATGGCCCCCACCTTGTGGAATGCCTTGCCTTAGGAGGTCAGGAAGGCTCCCTCACTTATGGCTTTTCACCAGTTACATACAATAATTGTTCAGGAGGACATTTTTATAAAGGTGATAGGGTATAATATAGGGTGTATCATAACAGAATGGTTCAGGAGATATTTCAAGGAAGGGAGCATTTCTCTGGACTTTTCTGCTGTGTATGTCATGTGTTACCTGTTGCACTGTGTTGTTTTCAGACAATTGTAGCTCTACTTATGTAATACCATTTACTGCTTAATGCTTCTGCTTTGTTCAGATTTCTGCAGTTCCAGTCCTATTAGGTTGCTTATTAGGTGTCTCATCCTATTGATTGCATTGACTTCTGCATTGAACTGCAGTGAGAAAAGTGGATTCTAAATAAGGCAAATAAATAAATTTGGGCTGAAAAAGGTTCAAATAAAGTTTGCAAAGAATGTGACTAACCCCTTCAGTGTATCTGTCCAGTTTCAGTTTTCCCCGTTACTGTCTCTCCTGCCTTCTCCTTTTATACATCTACGTCAAAACCATTTCTTGTTCTAGTTCATCTCTAGAGGGTGATAATTGTGCATGTGTGCTAGTTGCCATCAAGTTGCTTCTGACCTATGGCGACCCTATGAATTAACGTTCTCCAAAATAGCCTTGTTCAAGTCTTGGTAACAGCCTCGCTGAAGTCTCGCAGACTGAGAGCCATGGCTTTCTTGATTGAGTCAATCCATCTCATGTTGGGTCTTCCTCTTTTCCTGCCATCTTCAGCTTTTCCTAGCATGATTGTCTTTTCCAGTGAGGCTTTTCTTCTTATAATTGGTTGAAGCAGAGTCAACTGAAATTAAATCCATCTAAGATGGAGGTCCCGTGCCTGAGCCACTGGGGGATGGAACCGGGGATCCAGCTCCCCACCCTTGACAAGGCACTGTTACCAGTGTTGATGGTGAGGAGTCTGGGTGTGACCTCTGGATGCCTCACTTTCACGGGAGGCCCAGGTCACATCTGTCACCAGATCAGCCTTTTACTATCTCTGGCAGATCAGGCAGTTGGCCCCTTATCTCTCCCCTCGTGACTTAGCCACAGTGATCCATGCGTTGGTCACCTCCGGGTTGGATTACTGTAGCTTGCTCTACACAGGGCTACCCTTGAGACTGATCTGGAAACTCCAGTTGGTCCAAAATGCAGCTGCACGTGTCCGTACTGGGATTCCGGATGAGCACATACACAGCCTGTGATCTGCCAGCTGTATTGGCTTCCAGTGGCGTACCGGATCAAGTTCAAGGTTTTGGTGTTGAACTTTAAAGACCTATCCTGGGGTGTCGAACTCATTTGTTATGAGGACTGGATCTGACATAAATAAGACCTTGTTGGGCCAGGCCATGTGTGTCATAAAAGGTAATGCCAGGTAGTGGGGATATAAACGTTATAAAGGATACAGACAAACACAATTAAAGATATCTTAAACTTTAAATAACACATTTCCAGTGAGTTCGACACCCCTGATTGCAGTCTGGAACCATCACATTTGCAGGACCATCTCTCCTGCTATGTCTCCCAAAGAGTTTTGTGCTCCTCAGATCAACGTCTACTAGTGATTTCTGCGCCGAAGGATGTCTGCTTAGCCTTGACCAGAGCCAGAGACATTTTGGCTCTGGTTCCAGCCTGGTGGAACAGCTTTCCAGTTGAGATTATGGCCCTGCAGGATGTACAACCATTCCTCAGGGCCTGTAAAACAGAGCTATTCCATCAGGCCTTTGGTTGAGGTGGCAGACACCATATGAGACTGCCCCCCCCTTCTGTTCCCCATGCTATGCACAGGTACTCTTATATATGAACTAGTGGGAATTGGTCCACTTGCAAAAACTAGCACGTCTCAGCACCCATACAGGGGTTAAAGTCTCTGAAAGTATTTAAATTGGATTATCGACATCTGCTGATTTATGTATAGAGCCAAATTTTAATTTTTACTGTATTATGTTTTAATATTTTAATTTGTTATATTTATATGCTGTGAGCTTCCCTGAGCCTGTTTGTGGGGTAGGGTGGGATATAAAAGGTAAAGGTAAAGGTTCCCTTGCTCGAAAGCCAGTCGAATCCGACTCTAGGGTCGCGGTGCTCATCTCCGTTTCAAAACCGAAGAGCCAGCGCTGTCCGAAGACGTTTCCGTGGTCATGTGGCCGGCGTGACTAAACACCAAGGCACACAGAACGCTGTTACCTTCCCACTGAAGTGGTACCTATTTATCTACTTGCAATTTCTTGCTTTCGAACAGCTAGGTTGGCAGGAGCTGGAACTAGAGATGGGAGCCCACTCCGTCTTGCGGCACCCGGGTCTCGAACTGCTGAACTACCGACCTTCCACAGCCTGCAGTTCAGCGTCTTAACCACTTGAGCCACCGCAGCTCCCAGGATATAAAACAAACAAACAAAACAAACAAGAATAATGTGACCAAAGTACAATGGCTTCAGTTTAGTCATTTTAGCTTCTAGGAAGAGTTCAGCTGGTCTAGAATCCACTTATTGTCTTTTTGGTAGTCCATGGTATCTGTAAAACCCTCCTCCAACAGCACATTTCAGATGAATCAACTTTCTTCTTGTCAGATTTCTTCAGGGTGATAATTGGACCCAGAGTATTCTGGGGGTCTTGGCCATAATCCTCCCCTTCAGCAATTCCAGGTGGGTTGTGATGTCCCCTTGAGCATACCCTGAGCTTTGGCAGTTTAGAGAGTATAGTAGGTGAAGCTTAAAATGTGCATCACTGCTGCCTTTCATTAGTTTAGACTACCTAGAGAAGTTTAAAAGAGGGGCCTTGTAAATATTTTGCTTTTTGTGACTCTGTGTGTAGCTTTATTTTGCAGTTGGGTGGATGGTAAGGTGACACGATGGGATTCCAAAGAGCACTTCTTCGAGAACATGCTTAGTAATAGAGCAAGGTTGTTAAGTACCTTTGGGTTTGCAATCTACTGGGAGGGAAATGGCTGAGCCTATCATTCCTACCTTAAAACTTTTATATACCACTCAAAGGCAACAGCTGAAGATGAATGATTTTATCTGCCTTGGTCAGTTCTAACTGGGTAGGGGTGTATTAAAACGAAGCAAAATCTGGCTTGTACGGTACCCTTAAACCAAGCTTATCGAGCAAGCACTCTCTTACCAGCACATTTAATAGGAAGATAAATAAGCTTTTCCACCATAGTGAAGAGAGCAGCTAAATTTATGGATGGAAACTCACAGTGTATCTTGCATAGCCAGCTATGCTGTCTTAAGTAGGCTATGTGGTAATACAAGTACCTGGTTTTCTGGACATGTTTTAAACAATGCAATAATGGGTTCCCCTGGGAGAAATGGAAATGTGTTTCAATGCTTAAGCAGACGTGTGATCCATTGTAGGTCAACTGGAACATCTGTCATATAGAACATAAATTTGCTATGCCAGAATTGTATGTTTTCAGCTTTGCAAGAGAGAGAAAAGAGGTAAATGCTTTGGTACGTTTCTTTCTTTGTGCATGTATGTTTTAAATTGAGTTTTTGTTGCTTTCCATATGTTTTGCATTGTATATAGATGTTTTACCCTTCTGAACATGTTTGTTATGCACACATCTGTTGGACACATCTTTTGAATTCTGCCCAACAGAATTCCCTGTAATCAACCTTCCTACACTGCAGTAGCAGAACAGCATTTCAATAATCAGATTCGAGTCCAGTAGCACCTTAGTGACCAGCAAGATTTTGGGGGTATAAGCTTTTGAGAGTCAAAATTCTCTTCATTTGATAGGAGTAGGAATGGGGATGAGTCTTTGTGTCACAGTCAGAAGGTGGGAGGGATGTTGTAAAGAAGGAACTCAGGATGCAAAGGTACAATGCATATTATAATTATCTTGATTAGAGCAAAGGGGAAATGCTTTGGGGCAGAAAATTAGCATCTGTAGTGAGACAAGAATCCTGTGTCCTTATTCAGCCCCCGGGGGGGGGGTATCCATTGTTCTCAACTTGTGAATGAATGCAAGTTCAGCAATCTCACATTGTAATCTCCCCTTGAAGTTTCTTTGTTTGAGTACTGCCACTGAATGACCTAGAAGATTATAATGTTCTCCCACTGGTTTTTGAGTGGTGGTTTTTAATGCCAGACGTATTTCCATTTATTCTTTCATGTAGGGACTGACCTGTTTGTCCGATGTAGAAAGTAGAAGGGTGTTGCTTACATCTGATGGCATGTATAAAATTGGAAAATGAACAAGTGAATGAACCTGAGATGGTGCAGCTGGTGTTGTTAGGTCCATTCAATAAGAGACCCTTTTCTTTCTGTGTTCCCTTTCTGATCAGCATGACATCATTTGCCCTTGACCTATTTCAGTTTGGCTTCAGGCCAGGTTATGGGATCAAGGCAGCCTTGGTAGCTCTGTATGATGACAGGTTACCCATATGTAGAGGAAATGTCACATTTGATACTGTAGATCTGGGGTGTCAAACATGTGGCCCGGGGGCTGGATCAGGTCCCCCCGGAGAGCTTCTATCAGTCCCGCAGTGGAACTGGCTGTCTTCTGCTTCTGCTTCCAGTTCTGCTGCTGCATCATAGGTTTGCAGCTTACAGATACACACCTGAACAGCATACTCAAGATTGCAACAGCACAGACATTTTGATGCAATAATTCAGAGCAAGAGGTGTCAGTTATCAGACACTGTTAAATAAACAAAATATTGCAAGAATGCTAATGTTTTAAGCATGTTTTTATTTTAGGTTAAAAAAAACCCTTTGTGTTTGTGTCCTTTATAAAGTTTATATCTTTGCTACCTGGCATTACCTTTTATGACACATGTGGCCCGGCCCACCAAGGTCTCATTTAAGTTAGATCCGGCCCTCATAACAAATGAGTTCGACACCCCTGCTGTAGATCACGCTATCCTGTTATGCAGCCGTGAGCATCTGGTGGGTGTTGGGGATTGTCTTCATGCTGGTTTTGATCTTTTCTGAGTATGAAGAGGCAGAATAGTGAAAGAGGATGTCAACTTCCTGGGAGTCGACTTGTGGGATGCTTCTGGGTTCTTCTCTTTTCCCTGTGTTAATATTGATACAAGATTGGTTAGTGAGATCTTCTGTAACTTTTGAGTTGGGTGTCATCAATGCAACAGTGATGGCTGGATATCTACCATCTATCTTTCTCTTTATGTAAGCCTCCTCCTGTTGCTGTCTCGGTCCTTGGGCAGTAGGCAAGCAAGGTAAATACGAATCCAAACAAGATAGAGGTGGTGATGGTTGGGAAGTCTACTATCACGGAAAGGGCTTTGTTATCAATCCGAGGCAGAAAACTTTAATATTGGTGGATTCAGTGACAAGCCTGGTGATGGTTTTGGACTCAGTCCTGAGGATGTGGTTTATGTTGCTATGATACAGCTGACCTATCTGCACTGAATCCAGTGTAACCGTAAGTCTAGGTTATTGCAATATATTCTACGTGGGGCTGCCACGGAGGATTGTTTGGAAACTACGGTGCATTTAGAATGCTGCAGCGCATCAGATGGGGCTGGTTGGGCCAGTCATAGCAATACTGAACACACACATGAAGCTGCCTTATGCTGAATCAGACCCTTGGTCCATCAAAGTCTACTCAAAGTCTACTTGTCTACTCAGACTGGCAGCAGCTTTCCAGGGTCTCAAGCAGAGGTCTTTCACGTCACCTACCGCCTGATCCTTTTTTAACTAGAGATGCTTAGGATTGAACCAGGGACCTTCTGTGTGCCAAGCAGATGCTCTACCCACTGAGCCACAGCCCTGACCCATTTACTGGATCAGCTGCACTTGTTACCAATTTGTTTCTCAGTCCAAGTAAAGGTATCTTTTTAAAGAGGACTGCAGTTCTTTGGCAAAGTTTACATCTGCTTGAGTGTATACATTTTGGTGTGTTTGTGTGTTAGTGATCCCACTTAATGCTTAGCGGTAATATTGCTGACGTCATTATTAAGTAATTATAGAGCGGAAAACAAAAGTGTTTTGACTGTTTCAGTTGTTTGGTTCTGTAGAATATATTAAATGGTGCTTTTTTCATGCCAAAACTTCAGGAAGAATTTGACTAGAAAATATGTGGATAACTTAATTTTGAAACCGTATCAAATAACTCTGCAAGAATGCCACGTATGACAGGTTTCTGTTATATTTCACATTTTTATTTATTAAAAGTCTCAGCCGAAATATGTAACATAAGCATATTGTGGAACTCTTGCTCATATATAAGATCTTAATGATGTAAAATGTCCAAACGAATATTTTGTTGATAATCTCAAATCCCAAGGGTTTAAGCAGCATCCCTGCACAAAGAATGTTTAATATTTCTTTGCCTGGATGTTCTCTGTATTAGTTACCAAACATGTGGTTTGTGCTGCATTAAGCAAGGATTAGAATAATAAACCCAAAAAGGGAGCTCTAAAGGAAACTTTGGGTCATTGCAGGAATAAAATAGCCAATTAAAATCAATGCAGTTAGTGTGCAAAATTAAAATAAATAAAGCTCCATTCTATGCAGTGCTTGGGCATTGAGCTGTCTTTAAAAGTAAAGGTTTTCCTTGCTTGGAAGCCAGTTGAATCCGACACTAGGGGGTGGTGCTCATATCCATTTCCAAGCCGAAGAGCCGGTGCTGTCCGAAGACGTCTCTGTGGTCATGTGGCCGGTATGACTAAGTGCCAAGGTGCATGGAACACTGTTACCTTCCCTCTGAAGTGCTACCTATTTATCTACTAGCAATTTCTTGCTTTTGAAGTGCTAGGTTGGCAGAAGCTGGGACCAGAGACGGGAGCTCACTCTGTCTCGTGGCACTATGGTCACGAACTGCTGATCTACAGACCTTCCGGTCTGCAGCTCAGCAGAGCATCTGTTTCGCTCAGTCGATGTCCTATTTTGACACATGGTGGTATGTAGAGGAACGTTACAACTGTTTATAACTGATGAAGTTTCTTAGTGGTACTATACTGCAGTTTTGAAAGCATGTGGGAAATTATGTGCTGATCATGTGACCAATGCAGGCATATGTATCAGAGATAGCAAGGGAAAATCTTAAATTGTGGGCAGTTTCATAAGGGTGAAGGCAGTTTCTCAAATACCCTCAGGTGCACTTGCTTTTGAGAGTGTTCAGGTTTTGTTGTGTGGTTTCAGTGATAGTAATTCTTCAAAGCATGGCTAGCATTTCAATAAGGGAGCTGTTGTGCCAATCAATGCCCTTGGTTTCCCTGAGTGATCATCTTTGCCATGAGACTGACAGGGGGAGTATGTCTCTGCTGATTCTTCTGGACCTCTCTGGTTTTCAATACCATTAAACATGATATCCATCTGTAGGGCCTGACTGGATTTGGCAGTAGGAGATATCATCCTTTGGTGGTACAACTCTCACTTGACTGACTGACTGACTGACTGACTGACTCTGGAAGGTGGTGCTGAGGACTGGCCCTGTGGCATTTGTGCTTTGGGGATTTAAAAGGGATCTGTCTTGTTCCATGCTGTTTCTGATTTGGGTGGCTCTGTGGAAGCCCTGAATAGGTGCCTGGAGAAAGTAGTGGAGTGGATGAGGGCCAATAAACTGAAGCTCTATCCAGACAAGACTTAAGATGCTGTTGATGAAGCTGCTTGAGGATTGTAGAATCACTGTCCTGGAGAGGGTTGCACTCCCTCTGAAGGATCAGGTTTGGAGCTCAGGAGTGCTGCTGGATCCTGGCCTACAACTGGAAGCTCAAGTCTTCTCTGTGACAAGTAGTGCCTTCTGTCAGCTTTGGCTTGATATGGCTGTTCCTCAAATAGTGAGATCTGGCCACAGTGATCTATACTCTGATCACATCCATTTTAGGTTAGTGTAGTGTGTTCTACATGTACCTGCCTTGAAAACTATCCAGAAACTGTCTAGCTTGTGGTTGCAGTGGGATACAGTGACTGTATCATCCCAGTGCTGAATGATCTGCACAGGTTGCCCATCAGCTTCAGGGCACGATTCAAAGTGCTGATTCTTAACTAAATGGCTTGCAACCAGGGTACATGAAGGACATAATGCCCCTGTATAAATCAATGGTGTGACCTCATTTGGAGTACTGTGTACAGTTCTGGTCACCACACCTCAAAAAGGATATTATAGCATTGGAAAAAGTGCAGAAAAGGGCAACTAGAATGATAAAAGGGTTGGAACACTTTCCCTATGAAGACAGCTTAAAACGCTTGGGGCTCTTTAGCTTGGAGAAATGACGACTGAGGGGTGACATGATCAAGGTTTATAAAATTATTCAGGGGATAGAGCAGGTCGAGAAAGAAGTACTTTTCTCCCTTTCTCACAATACAAGAACTCATGGGCACTCAATGAAATTGCTGAGCAGTCGGGTTAGAACAGATAAAAGGAAGTACTTCTTCACCCAAAGAGTGATTAACACATGGAATTCACTGCCACAGGAGGTGGTGGCGGCTACAAGCATGGACTGCTTCAGAAGGGAATTGGATAAACATATGGAGCAGAGGTCCATCACTGGCTATTAGCGACAAGGTATAGATAGGAACTCTCAGTCTGGGGCAAGTGATGCTCTGTCATCTTGGTGCTTGAGGGGGGTCAACAGTGGGAGGGCTTCTAGTGTTCTGGCCCCACTGGTGGACCTCCTGATGGCACCTGGTATTTTTGGCCACTGTGTGACAGAGTGTTGGACTGGATGGGCCTTTGGCCTGATCCAACATTGTCTTCTCTTATGTTCTTATGACTGCCTCCTCCCATACTGTCCAGCCCACCGTCAAGTGTCTTTATCACAAGCCTTACTCTCTGTGCTCCCACCTGCAGAGATGAGACAGGTGGTAAACAGGGCTTTTTCAGCAGTGGCACCTTGCCTAAGGAGTGCTTGCCTGGCTCTTATGTTGTTCTCTTCTAGGCGCCAGATCAAAGAAAGGTTTCTTTCTACATAGGCTTGTAATATGATCTTAATTTCGAACATCAGTAGTCTTTTTTTTAGCCCGAGAACTATGTGAGATCCAGTTTTATGTTTCTAAAGACTGGTTGAGTTTGCTGCATTTTAATTAATAACCTCTGTTATGTTTTATGTTGAGATTTGTTGTAATCTACCTTAGACAGGTTCCCTGGAGAGGTGGCATAGGAATTTTCCAAATAAATAAGACCGTCACAGCTTATTTAGAAAAGCTTTTTACTAAGAACTGTAAGGTAACTAGGGCTAGTGGAAATTACAAGAGGATGTATGTATTATTACTGAGCACAACTTATTTGATTCTCCTGCAGTGTACACTAAAGTACTTAGAAAATGTACAAATCCATAAAAATGTCACCTTTGTGGCTGCATTTAACTCTTCTTCCAAAAATAAGCTAGACTGTGTCTTCTGCACCTGCACCATAAATCAATGAGTAACGAGCTGTTTTACTGTCATGATTATGGGTTTGTAATTTGGCTAAAATACAGCAAATGGAATTGGTGCAGTTAAAAAACACTGAGTTTAAAGGAGCAGGCAGAATTTCCCCCCCTCCCCAAAGTATTCTACCCATTGATCATTGTGGTTTGTAATTTAATTAGCTGTTTTTAAACACTGAATAATAAACTTCCCTTCCTGTAATTCAGTATTGGCAGGATTATTTCTTTGAGTCTCCTGTGGAAACAGAGTAATAGTAAGTCATGTTAAAAAAAAAACAACCACACCAGCCTTTGATCCTCTGCTCACTATCTGAAATACTACAGCCCAACAACATGGGTTGGAAGGCTGTTTCAGCACTGGGTGAGGATGAATCCATTACAAAGCAATGCTGACTTCTGCTTGGATGTCTTATTCTGATTTTGTGCGTATGGATGAGATACAGTGAAGGTACCATTTTATACTTTCAAGGACCTCAAACACTGATAAGATCTGGGTAAAGTGAGTGGTTTTCAGGGTGTGGCAATGTACCGTGGAACATGTCAGCTAGTGATTTTTAGTCCAGCTGTTGACATAAGAAGAGCCCTGCTGCATCAGACCAGTAGTCCATCTAGTCCAGCATCCTGTCTCACACAGTGGCCAACAAACTCCTCTGGACAGCCAACAACAGGGATTGACTTGAGTTGTGTCGATTAGGCAGCTTTTGGCACACATCTCCCTTTTAAACTGGCACTTGGTAATCTTTGTTAATACATGCATTAGCAAGCAGGCTTAAAATGAGGAACAGATGCAGCGACTAATGATGTGAGGGAAATAGGAACAGGGCACATGGGGTTGGGGGGGAGGAATAGGGGGGACTGGAAATGTAAAGGGGGAAATCGCATGTAAAATGGTTGCAGAGAGAGACAGATTAAAGGCAGGGGTATGGAGATTTATGAAGGTTTTTGGGATTTTTACAGCCGTCATCAGAAGCTGTTAACTATCCTAGTATATTATGGTATTCATACTTGATGCTTTTTAATGTGAAGTTCTGAAATACTTGAAGTCCTCATTATGAGTTCCATAATCCCTCCTCTATCGAAGCCCCCACCACTTTATACTACTGATATGCCTGACACTCATAATTACCTGGGCTTGGATCTCATGCCTGTCTTGTCTTCTGCTTGTGGTCAAGGCAGTTCTCCATTACGGAGTACATTTCTTCAAAGCAAGACACATTCTGTTTATGCAGGCATGCCCCTCTGTGTGCCAGAATTACTGCCCATCATATTTTCTGTCATCGGTGTCCTTTAAGCCAAGTTTTGAAGATTCGGACTAATATCACTCAAAGTCAGGGGCCATCTGGTGTTTCCCTGATTAAAATAAATCTTACCTTATTGAATGCTAATTGTCCTCATGGTAAAATATAACTTGGAACACCTCAACACTGGATTTTTTTTAAATTTGCTGTTATGCGTGCCAGCTGATCGTGTCATTTAATTAAGGTGACCCTAAACAAGGAGCCTCAAGTGAGCTGTAGGGGATAGGTGGGAGGCTGTAGATCAGACTGACAGTGGATGTGGTTGAGCTGGAGGCCAGAAATCTACCTTACTGTGAACTAAATCTATCTAAATTCTAGATAACAAAGTAGACGCACTTGTTTGCTTATAAACATTCTTTTTCTTTGAATTAGTATATTTCTAGGTATATTAAAATAGGTCTTAATGAATATTAAACATTTAAAACAGGTGAATTATTCATTGCCAGCATGCCCACCCATTATTCAAGCTCAGGTTGACAGTTAACTTTTAATAACTTTTAATAAACCCAGTAGATATATCGAAACAAATTCTAAGAAGATCTAGCAACTAAAACCACCTGGGTTCAATCCTGGGCATCTCCATTCTAAAAAACGATCTGGTGGTAGGTTATCTGAAGGACATCTACTTGAGACCCTGGAGAAGCAACTGCCAGTCTGAGTAAGCAATGCTGACCTTTATGGAACAGTGGTCTGATTCAGTATAGAACAGTATAGAACATTCATATGTTCATCCTTTGCTAAACAAATCAGCTTGTCTGCTAAATGTCGATTTGCATAGAAATGAGTACAACCAAAAAAGGGGAGAAAAACACAACCCTGGACAAGAAAGGTAACCAAAAAGGTTGGAAAAAAGAGAAAGAAAATAAAAAATAACTATGCATGTAGTGCAAATGTACAAAGTAACAGATATAATTTAATAATACATTCAGAAGTGCTGAAATGTCATTTAAAAATAACAACCCTATGGTGAAGAAGGAGGAAGAGGAGGAGGAGATATCCCACCCTTCACTACCCGAAGGAGTCTCAAAGACATAAAGTTACTATACACAGAATGGACCTTACAATGGGATCTTCACCCGTGGAGTAAGTGGTGTCAAATTGTCTTGTGATACAACATGGGCAACTCATCAGGATGTAAAATGTTTCCTTTGCCCATTGATCTTCTTAGGTCCAGTCTGAAATGCTCACAGCTCCAATGGAGTGCTCAGGTACAACTAGCTGATCTTTCTAGGTTGGAGACATCGCATGTCTGGCAGTCTCTTGGATGCTTGTTGGGTTCAAATCTGCATTATCTTATGCACCGCAGGTCCTTGATTGGTCTGTCCTACCACATTTTAATCTTGCCCTTCCTGTGGAGAACTCAGTGGGCATACATGGTGGTTCTCTATTTTAGCTTCACAATGCCCCTGCTGTGATACTAGGCTTACAAAGCATGGTTGGCCCAATGTAACCCAGTTACCTTCATGGCAGAGTGAAAATTTGAGCTTGATTTTCCAGAGTTGTAGGCTGGCACTCATAACAGCTACATCACACTGGTTGTTTTTCCCCACTGGGCATGGAGGGTAGAACCACAGCTGGGCTGCCATGACTGCAAGGAAGAGTGATGGGTAATATGATAGGATAAAACTGGTATACTATACTGACTTTGAAGAAATGCATCCTTGGCCATCTCTGCCATCAGGGTATCCAGGGTCAGAGTTGAAATCAGGAATAATTGCAAACTTTGAAAAGGTAGAGAAACTCATTTCAGAATAGGTCATACACTTACTCCTAGCTCAGCTAATTCTCACAACCATCAACATGTCTGGGTTAAGTTGTTCCTGTCACATAGAGCATGGGCAGACAGACGCTGTTTTTGATGTCCTCCCCTTAAGAGCTGTAATTATGAAGTGGCCTTATTTTGGATATTGCATGAATGAGAATGTCAAATAAAACAAGAAGCTTGTGAGCTGCCCAATGAGAAGTTTATTGACTGGGAAACTGATGGAGGAAGGGTGGTAATGAGAAGGAACGCTTGTTTTAATTTTCATTTGAAACCTAACTATGCAAAGCAAATTTCTGCTTAAACTGCAAGCCTGCTTCTCTTGGTGCCAAGGTAGCAGATGGCCTCTTGTCACGTACAGAAATTACGTTAATTGATATATTACACAATTCAGTCTGATTGAAAATTTTGATTTGTTTTTAAAATAAGTGATTGTTGTGATAGTTGATTTTTCTGGAAGGTGAACTTGGGGAATACTCAAAGAGATTTATTAATCTCTCAGTCAAAGTAGGCTCTTTAAAACAATTTTTTCCCCATGATTGAGTATGTCGGTACGTGTCCTTCTCCCCTAAGTAGTGGTGATAATTAGGAAAGGGCACAATTTGTCTGTTAGGCAGGGTAAAGGTCTTGTGTAAATAAAAGAAGATGGCAAAGGACCTGTCAGTCTGCAGGATCTGGACTGAAGTTCTGATTGAGACTTGAAGTACTAGAGGCATAGGGACACATTCCAAAGGAGAGCCCAGGCAGATAAGGCAGGACAGATACCAGGCATGGGTGGAACCCAGGAAACCTGGGAAGGCTTCCATGTCTAGGGAGAGAAGCAGAGGAAAGTCTTCTGTGGATTCCAGCGAGCCTGTGGAATCTGTGGGCTCCATCAAGGAGATGCTTTGTTCCGAAAACAAAGGGTGTGTTGGCTCTGGGTCTGGTGAGTGCCTAGATAGGACATGCCCTGGGAGCACTATGTGCATGGTCAGAAGTTCCACAGTGGAAGAAGTGTGGGATATAAATGTCATTAATTAATAAAACATTTATCAAGAATGTGAGGGAACCCTTTTTTTTTAGTTACGTTATTGGTCTTCATGGCATCATATGGCATAAAGTTTCCACTAATATTTTGGTCTTAGTGTTTGAAAGAGACTCCCTGCCACTTTTGTATAATCTTCCAGCTGTTTAGCTATACTCTCTTTTACCCTGTTCACATTCTCCTTGCTGTTTGTGATGACTGTAATCTGGCTGCATGTCTAGACTTGCCAGATGTTGCAGCGTACAAGTTCTGAGAGGAACATGAAGCTCATACACTTTCCGCGTTGGGAAAGCACCACAGACCCCTACTGTCTCCCACAAAGCTTGGCATCTAGTGACTAATAATTCCCCTTCCTTACTACCCTGTAGCCTTCCTTTTGAAGCTGTGGAGTCCTAATGAAATGTCCTTGGGATCCTGCAGTTGGAATGCAGTACTCTTGCATAGTGCAAGTATTAGCGATTGGGCTGTTGAGGTAAGCTGGGAGGTACAGATTTTCTGAAACAAAGGGGAGAGTTTGTATTGAATGCAGATGTTCATTGGAATTCCCACTGAAACCCAGTGAAGACGTTAGCGAAATCTCCTCAGACCATATTTCTTCATAAAAATGAAAATTGAAAACCTGCTTTTTATTAGAAACCATCAAAATATCCATTCCTTAGGATATAATTTTCCCCACAGGGGATGAATTATAGCCAGTTGCAGCATGGGGAAAAATAAGGAGAGGCACTTAGGGGCACTAGTGGGGCTAGCTACTGAGCTAGCTTGCAATCCATTTATTGTGCCTCATTGAACAGTCTATTGAGAACCAATCCAGCCTGGGTCTGGCTTTTGAACATACTAGAGCCTTGTTGTGACCTCACGTGGTGAATGTGGTTGTAGTGTTGGACTGGGACTGAGGAGAGCTGCGTTGAAATCCCCACTCAGCATAACCTACCTCACAAGGTTGTTGTGAAGATAGCATAGAGGAAGGTGTTAATCTGTATACCATGCTTAGCTCCTCTGAGGAAAAATATAGTGGATCTCCCTGAGCTGTACTTGAAATTTACTTCAGGGCATGAGATGAGAACTCAAGCTGTTCGACTGTTCCTCCACACATTTTTTTTCCTCCACACAAAAATTAGCCACTATGGAAAATGGCCCTAGGCTAGATCTCTCACTGATGAGCTTTTGAAACACTTAGGCCCCAGTCACACAAGAGGTTTTGGGCCGGGAGAGGGACGAATCGGGGGCGCAGCAAACGGGCGCAATCTCTCAGCAACATCTGGGAAGCGTGGTGCGCCCGTTCCCGATCCGGCCCTTCCACCCATAACCCTGCATCCAAAATAAACCACCTACCTAGGTGGTTCTTCGGGAAAGGCCGCATCAAGGTCGGCCGTGGGATCGCCGGCGCGTCCTTCCGCCAGCTCATCCCCGGCTCCTGGCCAAATTGCACATGCTCAGACATGCGCAGTTCGGCAGCCTCCCCCTCCCGACTGTCGCTTCCTCCCCGGCATCTGATCGTGCCAGGGAGCAACGGCGTCACGGCTCAGGGGATCTGTGGGATCCCGCCACGGCATCTCTATTTTGGTGCGCCTTTTAAAAGCCGCACTTTGCCCGGTTTTTTTCCTGCCATGTGGCAGGGAACTTAAACAACCAAACAAGCAACAAATCTTGTGAGCATCTGAAGTGGTAAAACCCTGATTCAGGTTTACCATCTAGATAGAAGGTGTAAAGTATCTACGGCAGAGATGTGCTTGTACACACATGGCGTGACCATTGTTGGAGGCCAGGCCACAAGACTTTGGTGGATAACCGTTTACCCTTTACTACCATATTGTGCCCAATGCTATTGAAGACTAGTAGGTTGTCCATGAAATAGAGGGAAGTTATTTGCAGACATGATCGTAAGCAGGGGTCATTTCGTAGAAAAAGAGCTACGGGGACTCATTAGCATAACTCGTTAGCATATGCCACACCCCCTGACATCACCGGAAGTGTGACACAAGGCCACACCTCCTGACATCACCGGAAATGTGTCATAAGGCCACACACCCCGCCCCCAATGGTCCCGGCCGCCAGTACCGGCCTTGCAGCTCCACTGCCGAGCCCCATGAGGGGCCCGGCGGTGGACCTGCAAGGCCGGCGGGAGTGCAAGGAAGCCCCGCGAAGGCCCTCCCTGGCCCCAGGCAGGCAGGGGTGGGGAGAGGCAGGGAGGAAGCAACTTACTCTCCCTCTTCTGCCTCCTCCTGGCTGAATGAGGGCCGGAAACGGGGCGGGCGGAAGCAGGGGGCGGGGCTTCGTCATGTGCCCCCCGTACCTCACCCGGGGGAACTGTGTTCCCCCGCGTTCCCCCCCAGAATGACCTCTGATCGTAAGGATGTATTGTAATTGAATGGGTGGGTAAGAACCAACATGAAGCCCTCTTCCCTGGTCTGCTTATTGTCTTATTTTCCCTTTCTTCTGGCATCTGCTGCCTCCACCTCTGAAAGGATTATTACTTGATATGCACCTAACTCCTGACTTCTCTAGTATCACGTTTTTATGCTTTACACACTAGCCAAAGGTTGGTTTAATTTTGTTTCTTTTAAAATTTAATACTTGCTTTAAGCAACATTTAGAGTTTTAGATTATTTAAAAATGGAGGGTTTTTGTACTGATACACTGGTTTTCCATCTTTTGTGTGTGTGCTGAGTTGACATCTAGGCCACTTGGTTGCTTGGCAACCTGTTGGTCAGGTGGCTTGGTAATTAATATTTGGTACTGAAGTCATTCTATAAAGAATTCAGTTGTAATTGGTGCATTGATTCATCCTACCATACTTTTTCTTCCCTGAGGGATATGTTTGGTCCAATAGCTTTTCCTATTGCTATTATTATACATAGTTGTGATTATTCTCGGAGCGATTTACAAATTAATAATTTTTCATGTATTCAGGAATGTTTAGCCTTCTTTGGCTAACACCTCAAAGCCCCACAACTGAGAAGCAAAGGCACAAATCGAAGCACCAGTGTGCCAAACCACAAAGCAATAAATTGAATTTTTTTTTTTTTTTGTAAACTGGGACCGAGCACTGTCACTATTTTTCAATAAACTTTATAATGCCATTTATTAGTTAATCACAACTGGATAAAAGTTATTTTCCCTGGGACTTTCTCTTTCTGTGGTTAAAACCTCTCTTTCTTAGGATGCTCTCTAGTTTCTGACTAAGTTGCAGAATGTTCATGGATGTCTGGTGACAGAGGGAAGACTTGCATACAAGGAAACACCCACACAGTAACCCTTTTTGGGGTATTTCTTATGGCATGCTGCTCCCTGGCATTGCTGCAGTATATAGACCAGGAATGCTGTGATTTTTGCCAAGTGCAATTGATATTTGAATTTCTTGTTATAATGCTCAGTGTAGCACCTCAGAAGGCCTACACAATTTGCTCACAATTCAACATAAGTGACTTTTCAGGTGGTTTTGCATCTGTGGCAGCGTTCAGCATGGCTGGCAGCCAGCCAGGTATGCATGCTCACAATTACTGACTTGCTTGGTTGATGCATGCCCCAGAGTCATAATAGGTGGATAACACACCATTGAAAATCAGCTGTGTTGGCATGTATGTGCTGCTTTTGCACTTGTTCGGTTTGTGACGTTCATCATTTGGCAGCATTCATCATATTGGCCCATGCTGAGAGTTGAACGAATTGAACTACATTTCTAGTGTTGCAGTGCAAGAACACATAAACATGTTTAGCTTTGGGAGTTGGGCGGGAAGACAACATGGATAAAAACCTGAAAGGAGGTTTTCAAACAGGGGCTAGATGGCCATCTGACAGCAATGCTGATTCCGTGAATTTAGGCATATCATGAGAGGTAGAGCAGGAAGGGTTCCTCAGTGCTTAGTTCTCATGGCCCTCTCTTACGTGCTCAGGGAAATGCTGATTGCCACTTTGGGGTCAGGAAGCAATCTTTTTTCAGGCCAGTTTGGCTGGAGATCCTGGAGGTTTTTGTCATCTTTTGGGCATGGAACAGTGGTCACTGGGGGTATGGAGGGGGGGTATTTGTGAATTTCCTGTCTTGTGCAGGGGGTTGGACTAGATGACCCTGTAGGTCCCTTCCAACCCTATGATTCTGGAGGAAATAATGTTTTCCCTTTTGTTAGTTGATTTTTCCCCCTACTGGATGTGTTGGGCAATCAGATGAAAAAGGGCAGAGGACAAGGGGAGCACCGTGCCAAAGTATTTGCAATCTGGACCTGACAAACAATGATGTTTTTGATGTGTATAGCTTTCTTATAAGGTTAAGGAGTCTCTTATCTAGGTTTAATTGTTGTAGTTTAGCCCAGAGGATGTCGATTGAATCAAATGCCCCTTCAAGATCTATGAAGGCAGCGTATCATTTTACATTGCTTCTTTTAACATACTTATTAATCAGGTGCTCTAATATAATGCAATGGTCTAAAGTAGTTTCCCCTTTACAGAATCCCAGCTGTTCCAGGCCCAAGACTCTCTGTTCTGTCATCCATATGGTCAGCTTAGATAGTAGATGTTTGGCATAGTTTGCCCATAATGGAAAGCAGGCTGATTAGTCTATAGTTGGAGGAAATTGAGCAATGACCTTTTTTGTAAATTGGGACTATGATTGCATTTAACCATGCATCAGGGATAAGGCCGGGTTTATCAATCATTGTAAAAAAGGATACAAGAGGGGCCGCCCACCAATCAGGGTCTAGTTTTAAAATTTCCGGGGGAATTATCTCAGGACCAGCTTCTTTTCCTGGTTTTAATTGGCCAATCAGTTCTTTTATTTCATTGGGTGTTACATGAGGCCAATCAGGTAAGTCCTCAGACAGAATATCTGAGGGATCCATAGTGCAGACATCATCCTGATGGAATAATGTCAAAAAATATTGATACTACATTTGGGGAGAAATAGCAAACATAGAGGGGGCCTCCTCGCAACATGACTCATCCAGGCAAACTGGGCAAGGCTTAGGATAAAGAGACAAATAATGCACTTCCCTCCCCCAAAGCAGGATTTAAACACTTCTTTAGCAATTAATTTATTTTAGCACACAGATAAGGGCCCCATTCCCTCAGTAGAGGTGGTGATACTCCCCCAAATCCTGTGTTTTTTAAATAAAACAACACAGCATCATGTGTGGAGCCACATCACATCCAGTAAAAGAAACACACAAAAACAACAATAGAAGTGGCAGAGGGTAGCTCTAGGAATTGCTGGAAACTCTGTGGTTTTATTTATGTCATTTCTATTTTTTTTTTTACTGGAAATGACATGACACCATAGCCAGTGTCACAGCCTCCCCTATCACTGCCCACAACCTTCCTGATGTTTTCCAAGCACTGCCTGGCAACTGTACACACAGATAATGGTTGAGGTATGAGGGGAATGAGTTGGGGGAAACACAGGCACAGAGAAAACAGTTATTAGCAGTGAGAGCCAGAGTGGGGTAGTGATTAAGAGTGGTTTATGAAGAAGAGGTGAGTTGATGATAGTTGCACAGCTAGGTATCTTCAAAAGTCTAGCCTCGAACCCTATAATGTTTCCCTTTGCTTGGGGCAGACCCATAGCCCCAGGGGGATCATTCCCTTTAAAATTCATAATGCTCCCCAGGAACAGAATGGATGTAAGGCCTCCCACCCCCGGGTTCATCCCAGCCTGCTTCTTCAACACCATTGCATCACATCCTTTCCCTCCAGGTTTCCTTTGGTTCCCCCACCACGGTGTGTGGAAACACTATACCATCTCAGTACGTATTTGTAATTCTGAAACATTTCTGTGTGATAGCTCATCTTGTTTACAAGTATGAATATGGCTACTTTGTATTGACTGGTGACAGAGTGCCCCTTCACTGTTCCTATGCGCCAGTTGTGGTCCTCTAGCTGTCACCTTCTGCTTGTCTCCCTACTTAAGGTACCCTCCTGGCATTTTGCTAGTGCCTGCACCTTTTCAGTTAATGGTTCCCATCTTGTGGAACAAGCTCCCTGAGAAGGTGAGGGAGCTGCCATCCTTATAAGTATTTAGGAGGCTGTAGGGCCCTTATTTGCCCTGACCTGGATGGCCCAGGTGAACCCAGTCTCATCAGGTCTTGGAAGCTAAGCAAGATCTGGTTAGTACTTGATTGGGAAACCACCAACAGAGTCTAGCAAGGAAGCTGCAATGGCAAACTCCCTGTGTTTGCCTCCTGCCTTGAAAACCCTACAGGGTTGCCATGAGTCAGCTGCAACTTGAGGGTTTATTTGTTAGGGCATCTATTGGGATTTGAGCTGCAGTCATTGTCCTGTGTGTGTCGGCTAATTGAGTTTTATTGTGTTATGTAAGGTTCAGGGGATTCCAAGACCATCAGGGCTATTATGTCTTTGTGAGAACTGAGTAGCTTAGGGCTGTTTGCTGATTTTGTCCTCTGACCCAGAGGTCATTACATCACCTGTCAGTTTAGAGTCTTTTGCCTCTCTGTCCCCAGCCTGGCGTGATCTGGTCCATGGGGTCGCGAAGAGTCGGACTCGACTGTGCGACTGAACAACAACCCCAGCACCACCCAGTTCCCACAGTCCCTTAGGAATCATGTACTTAATCAGTGACTTCAGGAAGGAGTTGTTCTTGGCTGTGAAGGCATTTCCCCCCCATTTGTGTATGCTGTGCAAACAGGACAAAAATCTCTCCTTTTGTTAATGGTATGGCATGACCCATGAGCTTCAAAGTCATAGGGAAATGTAAATATTTGAACTAGCATTTGTTTCCTAACTTGACTTTCATTCTTTGTAAGCTAATTAATAATAAAGCCTAAAACAAGCAGAGTAGTGACATTCTCTGGATATAAATTACAATACTTTAAATATCTTTTCTACAGTTGCCTTAAAAAAATAGCATGGTTTTAGAAATTTCTTCCATGAGTTCTCCTAGCACAGACTGCCCCCAGGTTTATCGTTTGAAGGTATACGGGCCTTTGAAGAGGGTGTGGAGGGTCCAGATGTTCAGTGGTGGTGGATATTTTAATTGCTTTAATCACCTGACTTCTGGAAAGATTAGTCAGTTCAATTTACCATATTTGTTATGTTGCTGAAACCTTTACTCAAGTACCTTGTTTGTGATTAATGTATTTTATACCAAGTCTTTTTAAATCCATTTTTCCTCCAGAGAGCTTTACGGTAGAGCTCAAAGGGCTGGTTGGGTCAATAGTCCTCTTTATAAGGCAGCATGACATGGATTAGTTGATGGTATTCCCTTGGCAATGGAGGTATGATACAGCCCCTCCCCCAACTCACAATAGCTGCTGCTGACACCTTCTGTAGTTCTTGGTTTGAAGGCTTTTTTGCTTAGAACTTCACCACTGTAAACCAGCATCCTACTCACTGTTTGTTGAGTACATACAACTCTCGTAACTCCATATAAATATTGAATGAGCGAGGTTTTCTCTATCGGGCCAAGACTCTTTCTAGGGAAGTGCTAGTCACTCAACATCGCTTTTGTCTGTCAAAGGTAGTCTGTGCCTCTGTACAGCTGACACTGGATGAGGCCAAACACCGTCCGGCTTGCTCTTTCACAGCTGTGTCGAATCAAGTCGGAATCAAAACTTATTCTAGGCACAAAGCCTTCTGGAACTCCCTCTGAAGCTTTGTGGCTTTAGAGAATTGAAGGCTTGTGTGTTGTCTCTGGCAGCAAAGTCTCCAGTTTCTATTTGATGCACATGGCCATTGGCTGCAGGGCTAAAAGCTCCTGTAAACTTGTATCGGAGGCAAATCTTTAATTTTGTTTTACAGGATTGTAGGCATAGTGTCCCTTTTGAAAACTCGCTATACAATAACGTAGTGTGAGAAGCGGAAATAATCCTCCTGTCTTGGAAAGGTTTAGACTGTCCAAAACACCCCAAGCAGGCAAGTCTATGGTTAGTGGTACCATGTTCCGATTCTTAGTTTGAAAGATCTGAGAAAGGCTGTCAAGGATCAGACATTTTGGAGGACACTGATTCAGAATTCGCCATAATTCAGAACTGACTCAACAGCACTTAACACACACGCACACACACTCTGATTCAGCATATTTAGGTTGCCAGTTTACAGAGTGCTTTATTCTGAAAAAGGCCTTGTTTAGGCCCCTGCCACACGGCAGGGAAAACACAGTGAAAAGCGCGGCTTTTAAAAGCCGCACCAAAGTTGCGACGCTGCGGCGGGATCCCACGGATCCCCGAAGCCGCAGCGCATCGCTCCCCAGCACGATCAGATGCCGGGGAGGAAGAGTCGGAGGGAAGGGGGAGGCTGCCGAACTGCGCATGCTCAAGCATGCGCAGTTCGACCAGGGGCCGGGATGTGCCGGCGCAAGGATGCGCCGGCCGATCCCACAGCCGGTTTGAGGCGCTCTACTTCGGAAGAACCACCCAGGTAGGTGGTTCTTTTTAGTGCAGGTTTTCGGGCGGGAGGGACGGATCGGGGACAGGCAGGCAACGATTCCCAGATGTTGCCGTGGGATCACGCCCGTTTGCTCCGCCCCCGTTCTGTCTCGCTCCCGGACCAAAACCCCTCGTATGAACAGGGCCTTAGTTAGGTTTCTGGATCATGGGTGGTGGAAGATGTTCCCTACTACCTAAGGTCCTTGAGCTCGAAATGCTGCTGGGGTTAGTTTGGGATCTTCCCTGTGCAAAATACATAGTCTATCATGACTCATAGCTTCTCCCCAATGGGACAAAGAACATCTTGGCAAAGGGGTGTTTCTACTAGGCAACCAACATGGAGGAAACAATTAATTCTTCTCCTCCTGATCAAAGTTATGCCTGACCTGATGGCTGCTTTTTAAGGCTTCAAAAATATGGCTGGCAGTTTGATCATGGGTCTTGTTCATTAACTGTAGTGTTACAAGAAGACAGTTAATTCACAGATTTGCCCTAGAAACAGCCACTTCTGTTAAGATACCATCTCATGTGACTTGGGTAGCTTACACTTGCAGAATATCGTTTTTTCCAGAATTTCAAGTCTGTTCTTAATGGTTCAGAGGGCTCCATGTGGAGGGCTTTCGCCCTTGAAACCATTAAGCAAAGGGAATTAACATAACCGCTGGATGGAAAAAGTGTGGATTAATCAGAGTGTTCTTATAAAAAGAAAAGAAAATTGTATGCCTTTTTGCAGAAGTCATGCTGTGCAAATACCTCAATACCAGGATACACGCGTGCCCGATTCCATTGTAGTTGTTCCCAGCTCCACCACAAATTACATTAAACACTGTAATTAAGGAGTAAAGCATAAAACATCATACAAAGCCTATCATTTCTTTGCCTTTGGTCTGGGGAGATGCAGGAAAGGAAGGGAGATTCTTTGTGTGGGCTTGATTCTGGGTGGTAGGGGAAGGGTTTTATTTTTCTGGCTGAGCTCCTTCTCGGTCAGAGACATTTTTGTATGTTAATGAGTGAATGTTGTGTCTGAGCCATTTTTCATCTGCCAGTAGTCTTGGCATAATAGGAATGTGTGAGAGATTTCTTTTTCATAAGTAACAGACAGCCTATTCATAAGAGATAAAATATAGATGGGGGAGGATAGGTTTTGCTCCTCAGAGAAACTTCTGTTAGTGCAGAAATGTGCATATTTTTAAGGTTTTATAGGCTTTCTTCGTCAGACAGAATGGAAAACAACTAACCTTCATCTGCATCTGGATCAAGGTTGCTTCAAGAGCTTGCTGTCTTCATGTATTCTGATATCCTTCAAAAGTCAGCTGCAATTTTAAACGGAGCCATTTTGGTTCCTTCTGCTTTTAATTTACCTGAAAAGGGCTAGTCCTCTCCCCCTCCCAGGTCTACTCATGTTGCATTATCATCCAAGGAATGCAACTCTTTTGTCAAGGCTAAAGGCTTTGCCCTCTTGCCAGAAGGCTTGGCTTTGGGAATCTGGTTTCGTTTTGCAGGATCTACCTGCTGCTGTTTGGTTTGGTGTAAAGCACTCAGCTAGTACAGTATTCAGCTAGATAGTATTGGGCAGCCTTTCTTGGACCATTGCAGCCCCATCGCTAGCAACTTCTTGCTGGGGGGGGGGATTTTTTGCTCAGAGGGCCAGCCATTGTAGGGAACTATGCACTTTCTCTCCCCCCCCCCCAACTGTGCTGGTTCAGACAGGGCTGATTGACTAACTGCAAGCCAGTGTACCTCAGAGCTGCGGAGTGCACAGCTGGAATCGTGTGCCTTGTCCCACGCAATGATTTCCCTGAGAGGCGCATGGAGGATTGCCCAGCCTCACTCACGTTTTTGCAACGTTGCCGTCTCGGGTTCCCCTGCCGGTGCCCACTCCAGGCGGCTGCTTAGGAAGGCGCCCTGAGCAGCTCCTCTGGAACACCCTGCCCAGCCCTCCTCCAGACGATCCTGCCTCCCTTCCCCCAGCTGTTCCCATTAGTGGCTCAGGCTGGGGGGAGGTCCCTGACTTGTGCTTCTTCTTCCTTCTCCCTGCACTCCAGGCATTGGCAAGGCCACTTGTCAGTCACACAGCATACACACACACACCCCTCCCCAACATGTAGGATCGCCTCTTCCTTCTGAAAACATGGGGAGAGTCACCCGCCTCTCCCTGGTTGCAGAACTTTGAAGAACAACTCAGTCTTAAGTTTGACCAGGAGATGGTCTTGTGAGATCGGACCTGCTATCCTATGCAGCCCCTGTTTCACCAACAGGCACACAGCTACTATGGAGCTCAGGGGGAGGAGAAGCCAAGGCTCAGGTTGGGGCCCTGGAAGAAACATTAGGGGGCCAGGGTCCCACAGGTCCCACGCTTGCTATGGGCCTTGACCACTGTGAAAGAGAGTAAAGCAACTGGTCTCAGTCATCCTGTGAATCTACCCTTTTTGTACACACCCTTCTGCATCTTGTTCCAGTGAGCTGGAATGAACAGGAATACTCCATGTTTCTTGAAATGTTTTTTGAAGAATGCCAGGGCTTTCTGTTCAAAGAAAATGCAGAGAATGGGATAAGTAATATACCCTATTTTGTGAGGTGCCAGGACTTGAATGCATCAGGTAATGCGTCCCTCCCCAGAGTCTATAGGATGGCTCTACTACTCCCACAGTGTGTGTGTGTGGGGGGGGACCCACTGCAGCACTTGATGAAGCAGAGGGGTTTAGTTGCACTGTCTAGTTAGGCCAGATGTTGTGGGTGAGAGGCAAGGATGCGTTTACTGGCATTGCAGCAGAATAGATGTTAAGATTAAAGAAGCAGGCACAGCTATTCCAAGCTGAAATTTGCCTTGGCCCAAGTTGCTGCAGCATGTAATATTACTCTCCTACCAAGGCTGAGCAAGTTTCTGAAGAACTGCTGTTAATCCTTTTAATTCCCCAGAGCAATTTCGTGAGGTAGGGTAGGCTGTTTTAATTCCAGTTTCAAAGGAGATGGGGAGGAGAGGAACTTGCCTAAAGTTGCCCAATGAAGTCAGCGTTCATAGGGTTCACGCAGTTCATAGAGTACATTTGTGAAGCATGGTCCAATTGGCTTCAAAAATGTAAATGCAACAGCCATGTTCTTCAGAATGCAAATTCACTTTTGCAGATACCTCTCATATCATTTTAATGGACAGGCACAGATAGTGTGAAAATGCCCCAACACTTTGCATAATGCTAACTTCTGTGGCAAACTCTTAAAGTAGAAAATGTACAAGGGTGTGCATGCTCCCACCAGTATTAAAATCATTTTGGTTATGTGGATGTTTCATTTTTGCCAAAGTCTGCAAGCATCTCTTTTTCAAATACCAGACTGCTGTTTTTTCAAGTTGACAAGGATCAATTTTTCCCCAGCATTGATAGGATTTTGCAGTCAAAAGAGAAACTCCATGGCCATCTGAATTCTATGCGTCATATGTGACCAGCATTGCTCTTGGAGAGCCAGTTTGGTGTAGTGGTTAAGTGCACGGACTCTAATCTTGGAGAACCGGGTTTGAGTCCCCACTCCTCCACTTGCCCCTGCTGATGTGACCTTGGGTCAGTCACAAGCTCTGGCACAGCTGTCCTTGAGAAAGAGCAGTTTGTGTCAGAGTTCTCTCAGCCCCACCCACCTCACAGGGTGCCTGTTGTGGGGAGGGGAAGGGAAAGGGGTTTGTAAGCCGCTCTGAGACTCCAAGTGAAGGGCGGGGTATAAATCCAATCTCCTCCTCCTCCTCTTCTTCTTCTTCTTCCCCTCCTCCTCCCATATTTTAATAGCCTCTAGGTATGCAGAAATTCCCTGCCTAGGTTTTATCCATTGTTGTACCCCCATTCTGATAATTTTCTGAATTTGGCTTGTCATCCACTTATTAAATACACTGCAGCTATCCCTGTTCATGAGCTTCAGTGTATTTTCCCTTTCCTTACTACCAAACATTTAAGTTCTTAATACTGTTTCTGCCCCTTTGCCCGTATCTACTTAATTCTATAAATTGTTATCAGAAAAGTGTTTGGTTGGGCCTTTGAAGCAGGGCTGCTTGGCAAAATGGAAGGAAGTAATCCTAATTTTTTGTAAACTAGAAGCTGCAATGGATGAACAATAATTAATGCAGACTGTGATTATGTTGTGTATTATGGGTTTGATCCAAAGCCATTCTTCCACTATGTATGAGCCTTCCTCCATGTTCGAGTTAGATTCTTGTTTAGCAGAAGAAAGGTAGACTACCTCCTTTTGGAGGTAGACTCTCGTTTAGCAGAAGAAAGTTTAGATTCAATCCAAGGTAGTAGTAACCTAATCTGTAAAGAAGTAACCCAACCCAAGAAAGACAATGAGAGCCCAACGTCAGCCGGTGGTCTTTCCAGTGTGAGGTCATTGATCACAGATTCCTCAGTAAAGCTAAACCCAACTTTAAAGCTTAGTAAATACAATATAAATCAATATTGTACTTTCCTTAAGAAGTCTGAGGAGGGGACTGGAAACAATAAAAGATAACGTAATGAGAAATTTCTGCTCTAGAGCCTTTCAATTACAGTACGCTCACATTTTCAAGTGTATTTTTGGACACTGAGGCCTAGAAACCATGCTTCAGGGTTGTAACGAAGACCATGCTGCTGTCGAGAAATGCCTTGGGACTGTTTATAGCTGGAGGGTGCACACATTAGTTGCTTCTGAGATCTGATCACCCTTGTTTGTCAGTGTTGCGTCTATCTGCAGGTTTCCTGATTCTTCCAAATGGCATGTTTCATAATCTCCTTTATTTCATTGGGATGTTACTAAGTTTCCAGGTTTCCCTGAAATATTTCCGTCTGGCAGACTTCATTAGTTTAGCTCGATTTGAGTCTAGTAGCACCTGAGAGACCAACAAGATTTAGGGGGGGTACAAGCTATCAAGAGACAAACACACAAAGAGTGCTTTAACTCTCAAAAGCGTATATCCCTGAAACTCCCTTGTTGGTGCTACTGGACTCAAATTGAGCTGTTCTGCTGCAGACAAATGTGGCTGCCCTCTCTGAAACAATCTTCCTTATTTTAGAATACTTTCCTTGGATAACCTGTATGTAAAACAACAAATAGTAAAGCACAGTAAACAGTGATGCTGTTGTGGCGGCAGATGACAAGACTTTCATTAGATGTATTCATTTCATAGTCTTGGGTTTTATCTCCATTGCTTTGGTCAGAGCAATGCCTATATTTTTGGTAGTAAAGGGGACTCTACAATGCAATTCAAGTATTCTTTTAGGAGAAGAAAACCCTTCGTTCCCCCCATCCCTTGGATCCATCTACAAGACTGCAGCAGCATTTACAAATGTAAGCTACTAGCTCCCTCTGCAGCCAGAAATACTGCAGCTCTCTTTTGCAGAATAAGTAAGAAACCCTGGATTATTGCTTAGTGGACTGAAAGGAGTAGCCGATACGATATCCCCTTTTTGCTCTGTTTTCCTCCACAGTGTTCAGTCATGGCATATGAAACTACATTATTTCTGATGTGTTACAGAACAGCAAACTGATAAGGATAAAAAGATAATCTGAAGGGAAATATAGTCAAGATTTTTCTAAATTGTGTAATCTAAATTGAGAGCTTCCAGAAGAAATTTGTGTGGTCTCCCCTGCTCCCAGTGTAATTAATGTCTGCTGGTATAATTACTGTCTAAAGTAGAGCCAGTGCAGATTACTCTTTCAACAGGGTGAAAATTGGACTGCATTGAAGAGAGGCTTCAAACACAGTTTGGATGTGAGGTATTACTGGACAATATCGAGAATCTTTTAGGGTAATTTCTGGGCTCTTCTTTCAGAAGGAGGAGGAGGAGGAGGGGTTCTTTATACTCTGCTTTTTCTCTACCTTAGGGAGTCTCAAATTGGCTTGCACTCCCTTTCCCTGCCTCTCCCTACAACAGGCACCCAGTGAGGTAGGTGGAGTTGGTGAGGTAGGTGGAGCTGAGAGAGTTCTGAGAGAACTGTGACTGGCCCAAGGTCATCCAGCAGGCTTTTATGTGAAGGAGTGGTGAATCAAATCTGGTTCTCCAGATTAGAGTCCGCCGCTTTTAACCACTACACCATGGTGACTGTTCTCGTACTGGTGAAATATCATAAACTGGGGTGGGGGGGGCAATTAAGCATTGAATACCAACAACAATAACCCAAACCTACAAATGGGGAAGCAGTGCAACACTTGGTGACTCCAAGGACAAGAATTCCTGAAGGGAACCTTCTGGCCCCTACAGGCACCAGCTGAGATCTGGGGGTGGTAGTTAGGAACTCTGGCCATGACATATGCCAGTGGTCTATTTTGGAGTGGGTGAGGAAACTGAAAGTCCAACATGTATTTTGGTCAAAAAATATACCTGTTGACCAAGGAGGTAAACTGAACAATTATTGGGAAGTAGCACAGATTCTACATTATTGGGAAGTAGCACAGATTCTACAAATTTTCTTGGCAGCGGCCAAAAGCCAGGGGAATTCAGAGGCAAGGAAGGTGTAGAAAACAGTTCAGAAGGCCCCACTCACAGCAAACATCACAGGATGATGTTGACTATAGCATGTTGATTACTGTGTGAAGGATCTGGTTCAGTGCCTGACATCTGCATTTACGCAATTTCAGGTAGCAGCGACTTCTGCCCTAAGACCACAGGAAGTGACTGTCGGTCAGAACTGGTGATACCGATGTCTCTATAACACAGCTCCTTGATATATTAATTTGTATGAGATAAAAAGATGCTTTGGGAACATTGCCTTGTATCGAACCATGTAGTCCTGAGGACTTCAGGGCATTTCTGGCAAGAGGCTGTGGGTTTTGCTGATCCCCCCCCCCTTCCCCTCTATATTGTTCCTTTGCCCACTGACTCCCAGCACAAACGTCTGAGGACCTCAGTGGGCTGTAGAAGGAAGGGAAAACAGGGAAGTCCTGCTGTGCAGATAGGCCTTGTTGCATACAAGCTATTCTCTTAGATCTGTGAGGCACCGAAGGATGCTTCAACTCCCACCAGTTTGGTTCACTTCCTGTTTGCCAGTCATGAACAGGAAGCTAAGTTTTCGATGGTCACTGTTCGTCAACCCATTTGTTGCTGTGCAGTGCAACTTACTTTTCATACATACATGTTCTCACACACCCAAGTGAATTCTACTGTCCTCTGTCCTTGCTGTGTAACTGTTCCACTTAGTAGGCAGTAGTTTAAATTGACAATTAAATCAGTCACAGATCGGATAAATCAATCATACATAAATCCCGTGCTTTAATGAAATCCTATAGTTTGGTGTTTGTCTAAGTAGTCCCTAGTGACCCTAAACTGCTGATGGGTTTTAATTGGAAGCATCTTTGTGCATTCACGGTTTTGCAAAAAACAAAACAGCACAGAACAAAAACCATGATGCAAAACTGTTCAGTAGGCAATCATGGCTGTTAAGCCTGCATTTAACAGGACAGGCGATCGGTTCACACCTGATTGATGCCTTTGAATGTTGTAAGGTTGAATGCTGAACATGTTTGTGGCAAAATTCTGTGCATTCCTAGTGGCACCATTCATCTGGTCTGGATTATGTGCCATAATCCAGGGGGGACATAATCCAGGGGGACATGATTGCTCTCAATAATATTTGAAGGGCTGTCACTTACAGGAGGGCAGGGAGCTGTTCCTGTTGGCAGCAGAGGATAGGACTCACAATAATGGGTTTAAAGTAAGGTTGGGAAGGTACTGGCTGGATTTTAGGGTTTGTTTGTTTTTTACAGTAAGAGTTGTGCAACAGTGGAATCAGCTGCCTAGGGAGGTTGCAAGGACCCCTTCAGTGGCAGTCTTTAAGCAGCAGCTGGACAAATACTTGTCAGGGATGCTCTAGGCTGATCCTGCACTGAGCGGGGGGTTGGACCAAATGGCCTGTATGGCCCCTTCCAACTCTGCGGTTCTATGATTCTATAACCTCTGTATGGATTTAAGTGAAGTTCATGTGTGGAAGATCTAGTCTGCTCCAAGGCTTAGATATGTATGCTTCCCAAATGGTAGGTGGGGACTCATCACTGGGTCTTAGGAGTCACATGACTTGCCATGTTGCCAGTAGCACAACACCAAGTGTCTTAATACCCACTCATGAGATCAGTTGCAATGAATGAGAATGGGTCTCTCTGAATAGGTAGCAAAGCTTTTGGAAAGTGAAAAGAAGTCCTATTGTGTTATAACTTCCTTCCAACAAGCCCTTGTCACATTTTTATACTAAATGGCAAGGCTACATGAGGCTACACGTCCATGGTCAGCGGGTCAAAATTGACAAATAGCCCAAGAGCGCGTCCAAAATGTTACTGCTAAGTGCTTTTGGCGATACTTTTATAGGTGGTCAAACTGCTGACTTACGAGGCTTCTTAAATTTGCCTCGGTGTTTTTTATGAGAAATCCAGGAAGGATCAGAGATTGCCATCTCTGTTGTAAAGCTATAGTCTGTGGCCTTACCACTGAAGCGGTTTGTGGTAAATTAAGCTGAAAAGGAAATGGAAAAGAGAGAACTTGCTTGACAAGGGTATTGAAGGAAAGGACATAATGGAAGACAAAACAAAATGGCTTGAAAAAGCCAGGGCTGAATTGCTTCCTGAAGTCGAGCTTGTCTGAGAATTAACATGTTGTCTCTACCTTTGCTAAACAAATTCCTTGATGGATATTTCTGGTTCAGCTGTGTAATCACCTTATACGTATGCCAGTACAAAAACTTAGTTTTCTTTCTGACAAGGTTGTTACCTACGCTAAGCCTCTGTACATATAGTCTAAATTCATTCTTCCTTCTCGTCCTGTTGTATTATCCACATTACCACATAAACACAATCAATAACCATTTTACAAATTATAAATTTCTTATAGCATGGCATGACTTGAATCTCTGTATGCAGCATGGGATTGTGGGAAATGGAACTTCATTAGGAAGCCAGACTGGTTTGGCAGGTCCATTGGTGACTCTTTTAACCATCTTGCCAAGTTCTTGTTTAAGTCTTGAGAATTTTCTGCTTATCTTTTATATGTCCATCATTGGGGTTTCCCACATAGTTTATCACAGTGGTTTGGCAACTTTATTCTTTGTGGATGAGTAGAGGACTCATTCCTTACCTGAAAGTCATCCTTGGAGCTAACCAGGGTTCATTATGCTTTCGCTGATATAAATGACACAGACAACATGGGCTTGAAGTCTCTGCAAACTGGAGCAGGAAAGTACGGAGGGAGGGGCTGCACTCCTCTGTGCAATGTCTGTGTGACCCTTCTGTGCCTCACTAGACTGGCAAATGTGATAGATATACTCCTCTTGACACTGGCATTGGGTTGGATCAAGCAGGAATTTTCTACTGACAGAATGGAGGGTGATTTTTGCTGTTTCCTCCCTCCCACTGCATTTGGATTTGAAACGGGACAAAATGTCACATTCTGCTGATGGAAATTGCTTCAAGTCAGTGGGGATTTTGCATGAGATCCAACCCACTGTTAAATGCTTTGGTTCTCGTGTGTGAAATGCTTGTCAAAAAAGTTGTGCGCCACTGTTTACAGATCAGTAGAGCCAAACTAAATTTGTGTGCATTGTATGAGATCAGATTGCGTTGTTCATGGAAGACCTTGCCACTTAGCCTTACAGTTTTCCTTAGCCTTACAGAAATCACAAATTTTAGGTGGTTGCTGTGTCAGTGTGCTCAACCAAAATAAAAGCGTCTTGTGGTACCCGAAAGGCTATTGTTGGCATATGTTTCTGTCGGTCTAAAACCACAATAAATTTATTAACCTTTAAAGCACTATACAGGACCTTGTTTTATTATATTAATGCTAGCTCTGAGAAACACAGGTTTTTGCTGTCTCTAATTCTCTTGATTCTGACAATGCCATCCTAAGGTGCGTTATATCTGTCTAAGTCTATAGAAGTCGATGGCTTAGAAGGATGTAGGAGGACAAGTCTAATAATGAATTTATTTATTTTTATTTATTTACTTCATTTATATCCAGCCTTTCTCCCCAATGAGGACCCAAAGTGGCTTACATCATTCTCCTCTCCTCCATTTTATCCTCACAGCAATCCTGTGAGGTAGGCTAGGCTGAGGGTGTGTGACTGGTCCAAGGACACCCAGCAATCTTCAATGGCAGAAGTGGAGATTCAAACCTGGGTTTTCCAGATCTGAGTCTGACATTTTAATAATTGGGGAATAAGACCCCTATTAGCACTCAGTATAACATATTGTGTTCTAGCTTTGGGAAGTTTTTAAAAATCAGCATAGTACCGTTGGAAAGAGAAATGTATAGAGAATTTGGCTTTTAGATTGAGTGACCAGAAATTGACCACACATGCCACACTTACTCATGGTAAATGATCCTTTGATAGAATGGTGTTAACTTTTTCACCCCTACTGAATTTGATTAGAGACAGCGCTCTGGTAAGAAATCTTTAAACCCATCCAAAAGGGTTTAGCTGAGTAGGTCTGCTGAGTATATTTAGTACAAATTATTCTCTGTATGACTCTTTCCTCTCTGACCATGTATCAGAAGTTGGCGTTAAAATGGCATTTCCGGTCTGAAAATATACCCCCCAAATACTCATTTGTTATTTTTCAGGTTTATTCCAGTCAGCTGAAAAGGTATGTGGGATTCCAGAATACCGAATATCAATTCAAAAAAAATCACAGAAATATTCAGGAATGTTCCCAAGACTCCCCCCCCCCATTTCTTGGTGTTCCCAGACATTGGGGGGGGGGACAGCTCTCCCAGGCAACAGGATCAGGTGTAAAGGGGAGCACTCAAATTGTCTGCCCAGTCATGACAATTTTTACTTCCCTCATAATGGCTACCTACTCATTCAGTTTTTAGTGAGTTGGTTCTCTAGGGTCCAACTCAGGTTTCTTGTAGCCATGCAGCAGCTGTGAGGACTTGCTTTTCAAAAAATAAAGAATAGCCCAAATAACCTTGGAATTGCAAGTTTTTTTAGGGGTTTGGGGGGGCTGGGGCAGGGTCAGACTTTCTCCCCCTTTCTGGTCCTTTAAAATAAATGTCCTTGATTTTTTTTGTGGAGTTTTGGGGTGTTCCTGTAGGTTTTCAAAAATGTAATTGTTACAGCAGATTCAAAGGAAATTTCTGTTAACCGTTCTAACTGTTAACTTTAGGTGAGGGTTTAGGTATTCTCTAAAGCACAAGGTTGGTTTGGCTTGGATTCTCTGGTCTGATGTTGATTCTATTGGGCTTGTTTTGTTTGCATTGGGGGCTTTTGCCCAGTGGTTGCTCTTTTGTGTTTGGCTGCTAGTTTCTTTGAGCCCCCCCTCCCTCACAGGAAACAATGAAGACAAGTAAAATGGATGGGCCCATTCAGAGGCCCATAGAATTGGAACCTGTGGTTCAGTATGCTTGAAATTTGGGAGGTCTTTAGTGGATAGGCAGCATTGGTCCTTTGCAAAGTTGGTGTCATTTGATTAAAAACCTTCTCCCCTGCCCCACCCTAAGTGCCCCATAGGGAGCAATGCAACCAGGATAATTCTGTAATCCAAGAAAGAACCCAAACCTAAATCCCAAAACAATATTGGGGAACCTGAATATATCTCAATACCTGTATTTATGCTCTTCTCAAAATCTGAATCCAAAAAGATGCACAATTATAGTATGAAATGTTTTAAGAGACACCCTCTTGTAGTGGTCTAAAGCTCCTGTATACTAAGGCTTTGATATTTTTATTTTACATTTTATATTTTTATAAAAACAGTGTGTGAACTGCCTAGGATTTTTTAAAAAATGGTGTGACTAAAACATCATATAGTAAATACTAATGCCTAATTTCCCCCTGATAATGATGTCATAAACCACAGGAAACAACCTGAAATATATTTATACTCTAAATAGCAGTGGCTTTTGAATTGGTACCTAGGACAGCAATATATTGGTTTTTAAATTGATGCAGCACATCCTTAAGAGTTCATGTCTAAGGGTGCAAGGGCAGACTGTAAAAGAACTCCATAAAAACAGTCCATTTAGATGGCCATATCAAGTTAAGTCTTGAAAACTTTGTTTGCTAACTTTGAATCAAGCAGGGAACTTTAAATCAAACCATGAGCTCTCTTGGCCCAGAAGTACTAAGCATATAGATTGTGTGTCCAGTAGCCTGAGCAGCGAATGAAGCATAGAATTTAGCTGCAAATATTTCATGACTAATGCACTGACCGTCTGAACCGTCAGCTGAAAACTGGCTGCTCTGTTCTTTTTGTGCCCAAGACTAAACCTTTCCAGGATCTCATTGTCTGAAGTGGTAATGTGAATTGATTCGTTTGTTTCTGGTTGGGTTGCCAGTGTGATCACAATAATGGCGACACTGTCACCGCCTCATGACAGAAGAGGTCATATCTTCACTAATGGGTGCTGAATTGAAGAAAGACCCTCAGCCATTTGCCGCCTTTGTGGCTCTAGGAAGTTTGATGCCACTGCTTTATTATTACCATGTAAAACTCTATAATTGGAGGAATCGACCAATAGTGTGCCTGAGCCAATACTGTTAGAAAAATATTTTTATTTGTACCCCCCTCAGAAACTGACAACCCCTCCATTTATAATTTTTAATAAATAAATAGTCAGGCCTCAAGTTCCTCTTCTCCCTTCTCCTCAGTTCTTCCCTGAGTTCCTCTTTAATGATCAGGAAATGCTGTTTTATCTGACTAGTCCAATCATTGTTTATTCTTGCCCTCCAAACCAGAATTCAAAAAACCTTTTGAAGTCGGGTTCCAAATTTGGTTTAGAGGGCAAACAGTAAGTTGGGTGTAGAGGCAAACGGTTTGCTGTGAGAAAAGAAGGTCAGGGAGAGAAACACTTAGGGCAGAGGGAAATCTACGAGCTTGATTCATACACATGTAGTACCAAACATGCTACAAAAAAGTTGGTAAACTGTCAGTGGTGGGAAGAAGAAGAGGAGGAGGAGGAGGAGGAGATTGGATTTATATCCCGCCCTTCACTCAGCGTCACAGAGCGGCTTACAAACTCCTTTCCCTTCCCCTCCCCACAACAGACACCCTGTGAAGTAGGTGGGGCTGAGAGAGCTCTGACAGAAACTGTTCTTTTTCAAGAACAGTTCTGACAGAACTATGGCTTGCCCAAGGTCATCCAGCAGGTGCAAGTGGAGGCGTGGGGAATCAAACCCAGTTCTCCCAGATTAGAGTCCACACACTTAACCACTACACCAAACTGGCTCTGACATGTACTGAGACTGAAAATTGGCTATTGGTAGAATAATTTCTTATTTCTGTCACCTTAGATATGTCATATCACTCATTCTTTCTTACTGCATCCCTTCCCATAGCTTTTTTACTCAGGAGTTTTGGGTATACAGTCCCTAAAGATGTAGACTCAGCTGTTCACTGAGCTCTCCTTCAGCTCCATCACTCACGTAGGTGAGTGGAGCTTCCAGGCCACCTCTGGGAATGGAAGGGTGGAGGAATGGTGTAGGGTTGGCAAGAAAGAATGTGTGGGTTTGGGGTGGATGGTGAGGGATTACTATTTGGGGAACAGAAAAAAAATAGGAAGGCTCCATCCATATTAAGAGACTTAGGTAGTAAATCTGGATATAGTAATACATAATAAGACACTTGCATGAAGCTATCGCCTAACAGCCAAATTGGGGCGGGGGTGGCTGTTTTGGTGGGATTGTACCACTTGTGATTGCAGGAGTGGAGTGGGACTTGGAAAAAGATGGTATGTTTGAACACCCCCCATGTTGAAAACTCAGTGCATGTGAACAGTTAGTGAAAGAAGTTGGAATTAGACCTCCAAATATGAATATTTCTCACGGAATGGAATTGTGATTTTTATACCACCTTCAGTTTGTCATTGTTTTTGCTGAGGCTTTTGCTCAAGAGAGTTTCCAAATAAATCTGTGTTGGGGGAAGTACTCACATTTTTAGGAATATATATCTAGAACATTGATTATGTGTCATACGGGCACTGACCTTTATTCAGATGCAATGTATGTGCTTTGGGCTTGTGCATTTCTTCGTTCCTTCATGTGTTCACATTCCATCCCTTGTTATAACAAGCTATAGCATTTCATGATGTCTGAATTCGGCATTTTAGAGTTTGTGTAAGCCATAGTTTGCTTCCAAACCTGGGATCAGAACTGTGAAGTTGGGTTCAATCACTGGTTTAAAGGCAAACTTTTAACTTGTGAATGAGGCAAACTGTGGTCACTCCACCAAGGCAGGGATGGTTGGAATCACAGTGCTGGAGGGAGGGGGAGTGGAAGCCCATGGCATTTTCTTAATGGTCAACTTGAAATCATTGGGTTGGATCCAGCACAAGATTTTCATGTGTGCTAGAGCTCTTGCACAGGCAAGAAGAAGATTTCAGTAGCTGCTTGCATTAAGTCAAACATATCCCACTTGTGTTTTCACTTGCACAAGGTCTTGTGCAACCAATTTCTGGGCCCTGTAATATATAGGGATGAATGTGGTGGGCCTTGCACAAGGTCTTGTGGAGGTGGATCTGCATGAAGCCTATTTGTTTCCTCTTTGCTGGTACATGGCTAGATCCAAGCCATTGTTTAGAAAAATCAGGAACATGACTTCTGAGCTAGTCCACTGACTTTGAAGCATCAGAAAACAACCACAACAAATTGAATAAAGTGGTTAGCAGAAGAAATAAAAATGCCACATTAAAATAATTTTGTGGTAGTTATAGTTTTATAGTTATACAGGGTGTGTGTGTGTGTGTGTGTGTGTGTGTGTAGGATATAGTTATATAGGATTATATAGGATATAGTTATAGCTTCTGTTTGCTTAAATGATAACTAAAATCCACCTTCTGAGGCGACTATACTCATGTTGTTTTGTATTTTCTTGCTTGCAAAATAGCTTTTATGCTAGCAATGTAATGCCAATACGAAAGTTGTGATCCAGTTCTATGTGTAAGAAAACCCTTCTTCTAAAAATGATCAATGCGCCATTTTTTCCTAAAGTAATACTGTGATCTTTAAGTGGAACAATACACACTATTAACCCTTAAACAAAGGAATGAGGTCTGATAAATGAATGGCATAATCTCAGTTAAACATTTTTGTATGCTGTCAGTCAGACATATGTTATCTGTTACTGAGAGAGTTGTATGACATTCATTAAAAGTAATGTGCAAGTTTGTCATATGGTATTGAGCTTGCTGTTTTGGTGTTTGCTGTTGAACTTCAGGAAGACGGTGACAAACCCAAAGCAATATTTTGATTCTCTGCTTCTGCCTCTTACCAACCCCCCCACCATGTTGGGTTTGACATTCCATAGCTCCCTGCTCCATCTGTCATGGTTTGCTCAGTGCTTTGTTCTTGAATTTTTATGGCCTTCAGCAAAGCTGTCTCTAGTTGAATTGGATGGGCTCCCGATGCTCAGTGAAGAACTTGGTTCTACTAGAGATGTGATCATAATGAGCATGACTGCATGTTTAACTTCTGAACTGGTGCAAGAATTCAGTGTTGTCTTTCGAAAATCGTCCATAGGCAATGAACATGAGAGCTCCAGCTGTTTTAAAGAATGATGTTATTTTCCCTGGTCCTGATTAAGTATTGAACAGGGCATCAGCTTTTTATTGCAACAATTTGGTACAGCACATCTCAGCTTTATGTGCCAAATCTTTCTTTTAACTGTGTGTATTAAGAATGACATTTATTTACCACACTGGGGAGATCCCAGTGAAAATTAAAGTTCATAACACAATGAATTAATTTCAGCATGTCTTCTTATTTTGTGTAATTTCTCCTTGCCGTAGACAGAGGTGCCAAAGTGTCATATTCTTATATACTGTTGCATTTAAATTCATTGTGTCAGTGTGTGGAGTATGAACCAGCCAGAATTAAGCACATTTAAGTCCCTTTGTTCTTAATAAAAAAAGTCAAGAACTTCACTATACCATGTAGAGATGCTCATACACATTTTACAAAATGTCCTCCCTCTGGTGCTAGCAGCTGGATGCTGTCAGGAATGCATGGCTCCACTGTGGAGATACTTCAAGTATGATAAGAGAGCAAAATACTGACCATTCATGTTGCATTGAATTTAAGCCATTTAACTGGAGATAATTTCAGTCAATTTACTACTGAAACAAGAGCTAATAGCTCATCATACATGTTCTAGGAATGTACAATGAAGCTGTATGGAGAAGGGAGGGAATCACGGTGGCAGACACTGCTGCCAACCAAGCACACTTATTGGAACATATGTATAGAGCCTATCCATGTACAGCCCCTCTGGCACTGGGGAGCCCTATTTTTTCAAGGTTCCTGGTAATATTTTCCATTTTGGAACACTTTCCCTATGAGGAAAGGTTAAAGCGCTTAGGGCTCTTTTGCTTGGAGAAACGACAACTGAGGGGTGACATGATCGAGGTTTATAAGATTATGCATGGGATAGAGCAGGTAGAGAAAGAGGTACTTTTCTCCCTTTCTCACAATACAAGAACTCGTGGTCACTCCATGAAACTGCAGAGCGGTCGGGTTAGAACGGATAAAAGGAAGTACTTCTTCACCCAAAGAGTGATTAACACATGGAATTCACTGCCACAGGAAGTGGTGGCGGCTACAAGCATGGACGGCTTCAAAAGGGAATTAGATAAGCATATGGAGCAGAGGTCCATCAGTGGCTATTAGCCACAAGGTATAGACAGGGACTCTGGGGCAAGTGATGCTCTGTCTTCTTGGTGCTTGGGGGGGGGGTCAACAGTGGGAGGGCTTCTAATGTCCTGGCCCCACTGGTGGACCTCCTGATGGCACTGGTATTTCTGGCCACTGTGTGACACAGAATGTTGGACGGGATGGGCCTTTGGCCTGATCCAACATTGGCGTCTCTTATGTTCTTATTTTCAGATGTCATTTGGTATTATTCAGGCACACATACTGGGAACGTACACTACCTGTGATCCTTTGAATTCATCCTAACAGGGCATAGTGCCATGAGGGTTTTCATATAGTGTATACCCTAATCAGACAAAATCGCTGCCACACATATCAAGAGAATCATGGTTAGTGCTAGTGGGCAGTTGTGTACGCCCAAATGCAATGCCTTAGAAAGTTACTGAAGAAGAGTAGTAGACGAAGAAGAGTAGGTTTTTATACCCTGTTTTCCTCTACCTTAAAGAGTTGGTGCTCAGTCGAGTCAGGCCGCCCGACTCGACTGACCACTCAGAGTGAGCCCTGAAGGCTTTTATAGGCATTTGGAGCCCACTTCTGGATGGACCTTGCCAGGGGTCATTTCCTGCGGGAGCACACAGAAGCGGAGCTCCAGCAGTAAGAAGCCCAGGGGGCAGGCACATGCAACAAGCCCCACCCCCTGCTCCCAGCAGCCCTCAGTCGGGCCATGAGGAGCAAGAAGCAGCCAGGTAAGTTGCAGAGCCCCCCCCCCCTTCAGGTACAAGCTCTCCCTCTTCTGTAAGGGCAGATCTGCGCGCCCCCCCCCCATAGCTAGCAATCCAAAACAGTCCAGTGGCACCTTTAAGACCAAGTTTTATTCAGGTACAAGTTCTCCCTCCTCTGCCAGGACAGATCTGCACGTTCTCTCCCCCCCCCCCAATAGCTAGCAATCCAAAACAGTCCAGTGGAGCCTGAGTGGTGGGTGTTGCCTTCTGACACACTTCCGGTGATGTCAGGGGGTGCGGCATATGCAAATAAGTTATGCTAATAAGTTATGCTAATGAGCTCCTGCACCTCTTTTTCTACGAAATGACCCCTGGACCTTGCCCATATAAGGGCCTGTCCATATAAGGCCTATAAAAGCCTTCAGAGTTCACTCTGGGAGCTCAGTCGAGTTGGGCTGGCTCAACCCAGAGGTGGGCTCCGAAGACATTTAAATGCCTTCGGGGCTTACTTCCGGTTGGGCGGCCTGACCCAAAAGTGGGCTTCGGAGGTCACTCAGGCTGGGCCACAGACTGGTGGTAGGTTCCAACAGCATTCAAATGCCTTCAGAAAACATGGAGGTTCATGGTGGTGGGTTCATGGGATAAACCAGTCTCCCGAACCCCTGGTTCGTGCTTCATGAACCGGCTTGGTTCATGCCGAACCAGGGTTTGTAAATCAGTTCGTGCCCTGTTCATGAACACTTGTATGTGTGTGTGCTGTTTGTATATGATCCAGTGGGTGTACATAGGACTGGGGAAGAGCTTTCTGCTGCAGTCCTGCTTTTACTCTTGCATGTATTCACTTGTACACACTTAAAACAATAGAAATGGGGGGGAAAGAGGTGCTTGTTTTTGGTGTGACTTTTAAGAGGATTTAAGTCTAGTTGTCTCATTCTCAAATCCATAAAATGATTTGTCCTTTTTATGGTAAGGAATACTGTCAGTATCCGCTTGTCTGTGAAGGAAGTCTTTATGTTTTCAGGTGACAAAGGACATAAGTTGCTAGCAGATAGGCACCACAGATATTATGAATATTTTGCTCAAATGCTGCAAAACATGTGGAGACGGTGATCTGAGTGCAATTTTATTTTACTGTTGTCTTTTGTGTGAAGGTGGGCACCTCATCTCTGATCTCTGTTTCTCATGACAGAAGGTTATTGGGTAATTGAGTCTGTCCTTGCAGCTTCTGACAGCTTATAGTGGACGTTTGACAGTTAATAGTTTTTCTGAACTCATTGGCCTTGCTGACTGACTAAGGTTGATGTTGTTCATAGTGCTTTTTCTTTCTTTTTTTTTGAGGGAAAGCTGTTCAGTGTTGTTTTAAAATACAGGGATTGTACTTCGATGCACTTATGCAGCTTTCATCTCAGAAGGGTTATTCAGAAGTGTGCAGCAGAGGTTAGGAATGTGCAGCATATTTGTGACATTCTGGGCACTGATATTTGAACGTCTCAGAACCTTAGCTTTGCTTTTTTCTTTACAAAAGAGAACAAAAGTCTACAGCCCGCATTCTTTCAAAAAAAGATGTGTTTCAAAAGTTATATGCTGAGATTGGTCAGCCAACAGAGAAAAACACAAACCTTGAATCCCATGGTTTTCTAGCTCTGGTAAGGGCTGTAGCAAAGCATTGGATTTGTGTGAAAAAGGTCCCAGGTTCAGTTCCAGAAGATTCTTTTGCTTGAGTTGTTAGAGAGAGTTTATGCTAGTCAAAGTAGATGCTACTGAATAGCAACATGTTGCTTCATGTATGGTACACTATGAAATAATGCATAGAACTTCATGTCATCTTGGTGATACTTACAATAATCTTGTAGACCCCACATGCTTCTGCACACAATAATCTTGTAGACCCCACGTGCTCGTGCATACACACACACATAAGATAGGATTCCCTCTAAGTCCCTTTACTGTTTGAGGTTTGTCTGGTAAGAGTCAGGTACAAGGTTGTCCCAGTGGGAGCAGTTTGCTTATGAAACCCTCCCCAAGTAGTATGTTCATGGTGAAAAGCTTTATTTTTTGATTATCTTTTTGAAGGCAGAGGGTTATGAGTGGCTTTTAATTTTGAAATTTTGTTGGGTTTAGCTGTAGTTCTGAAGGCTGTATTTAAAAAAAACACTTAAATCACAAGGGAGGCAAGCAGTTATCACATGGGATGTGGTTGAAATTAGTGATTTAAATACTGGGCCAGAATCTGATCAGACTGTTATACCATACGTTGAACTAGTTCTACGAAGTGGTCATGGAGTGAGGGTCGCTAAGGCAGCTCCTTATAATTTTAGCTCATTTTATACTAAACCTTATTTTGAGCTGTCAGGCGAGTGGTGGGTAAGTGGAAAGGCATATATTTTGTATAGTGTGAGGTCACAGGTTAAGTTCCTGACATTTTCCAATCAAAATAATTATTTTGGGCCAGTAAATAGTTCTTTGTGAGATTTTGAAGACCCAGTGCCAACATGAGTAACAGTGCGTAGAAAGATAGGCCTACAATTTGTCTTAGTGTAAGGCAGCATCTTAAATTTCAACAGTAACAGTACCTTGCAGATGCAGTCTCAAATATGGAAGGCATCTGAAGCGCCCTGAGCCTGCTTTGGGGAGGGCAGAATAAAAACCTCAAAACCAACAAACACACAAATAAATAAAGCCTGTCTGTCAAGTGATCATGGGCTGCCTGGTGTTTGAAGTTAAGTAATGTTGTGTAATGTTGGGCACAGCACAGGATAACACAGAGCATTTGTTTTCTTCCCCAAAACTCTGGGATGACATTGGGAAGGGCACTAGGGTTGCCAGCTCCAGGTTAGGAAATAAATGGGGATTTGGGGGGGTGGAGTCTGAGGAAGGCAGGGTTTGTGGAGGGACTTCAGTGGAGTATAACGCCATAGTCCGTCTTCCAAAGCAGCCTTTTTCTCCAGGTGAACTGATTTATGTCATGTGGAGATCAGTTGTAATAGCAGGACAACACCAGCCACCACCTGGAGGTTGGCAACCCTAGGCACAACCAAGGCGGCTTTGTATGGCTTGTTCCCAGGGCCGCAGCATCTAGTGCAGAGGTGTCAAACTCATTTGTTTTGAGGGCCAGATCTGACAGAAATGTCACTTTGTCGGGCTGGGCTGGGCCATGTGTGCCATAAAACGTAATGTCAGGTACTGGAAATAGAAACCGTATAAATGACAGCAGCTGGTAAGCTCTGAGTTGATGTATCCTCCCCATAAGGCCCCATGGGCTGGGAGGGAGGCACAGAGGAAAACCCACACAGGCGGACTGGAGATGCAGCAGTGCAGCACAGGGCAGATATTCCCACCATGCTTGACTGCTGCAGACGAGGTTGTTCTGCCCTAACCCACTCCCCCCAGCTCCCTCCTCCCTTGTATCAGTTGCTTGCGGGCTGCATAAGAGCCCTGGAGGGGCTGGTTCCAGCCCCCAGGCTTTATGTTTGACACCCCTGATCTAGTGATTCCTCTAAAATTCAGAGTAGCCTCCACTTGGGAAGAATTACCGATCTTCTGATTAATTCCATGAGTTTCTGAAATCTGGTGGCAACCCCACTGCAGAGGGTAAGCCCGAGAAGGATTTGTGTTCAGCTGCCTCTTGTCAGAACTCCTCATTTGGGTGTGTGTGTGTGTGTGTATTATTTTGATCTCCAGTTCCTTTATTGTTCAATAATGGCAGTGATGACTGCCAATCCAAATAAGGTTAGATGGTAATTATAACCCCTTTGAAAAAATAGCTGATTGAGCTTTTTAATGTGCCTTGTGGTTTCTATTTTGTGAAGAGAGCAGTTGATTTTGTCTAGTTTTTCTTTCCTCCCTGTGATATCTATAGTGTTTCCTTTCTTTTTATTGGTGTAATTATTGCAGGTTAACATAGCTATGATTTTTGCTCTTTGCTTTGTGGAATGCTGCAGTTTCTTTTTTAAAAGAAAAATGTAGATGATTTTAATAGTGCCGTTACCATTGTTCAGCATTTAAATTTCGTATCAAAACTGGTTAAAGGCTGTGATCGCTGCTGAAATTACTCTGTGGGGAATGCAATGAGAGGATTTATAATATAAATATAAAGCCTTAATAGACATTGAGAATGGCGGCTTCTGGGTTCAGTAGTAATGGTATTTTAACTCTTAATGTGAAGCTTTGTTCACAATAAATACCAGTCCATCCTTTTTTAGTCCTTAGAATGCTGCCAGTGCTGAGGTCACAGTTCTGAAGCTGTTTACTGAAGGGCAGGTGCGCCATGCCCTGGGCTAGATACCCCAGCTAGCCTGAGCTCATCAGATTTCATAAACTAAGCAGGGTCGGCCCTGGTCAGTATTTGGAAGGGAGACTACCAAGGAATACTGGGGTCTCTACACTGAGACAGGCAATGACAAAACACCTCTGAATGTCTTTTGCCTTGAAAACCGCACAGGGTCACCACAAATCAGATGTAACTTGATGGCGCAAAAAAGAAAAGAAAAGAAAAGGATCACCAAAGATGTTTTCCCTCTACAGAAATGCGTGCCAAGGATTTGTTATTGGCAAAGGTTATTAATCTTCTAGCACTGGGCAGTTGTACTGCAATATAAAACATTAATCTGGATTACATAATCCACATGCAAGCAGGATCTTGTGTAGTATCCTGTTTAACTCCTTCCTGTAAAATTTGACATATTGTTCATGTATCGATGGAAATCATGGATTTCTGTAGTACACCCTCAGTGACTCCTCCTTCCTGTGTAGTGTTTTAATTTGCTGCCCTCTGTTTTTATGTGTGTACTTTAGTGCTGTTGGCTTTATGACATATTTTATCATGCTGTTTTAAGCCTTAGTGGCCCTGATTGGGCAGAAAGGTGGGATATAAATGTTGCAAATAACTATGTTTCTAAGCACTCATTTGGCAGAAGTATTACTGTATCTGAGAGACCTCCAGTGTGGTGCCTCCTGATGTGTTTCCTGGTGTCTGCTTGCTTCTTCCCAAATGCAAAAGGTCATTCTAGGCTTTTATCCACTTCACTATTATAAGTGAAGCTCAGATGTGATATGGAGGCATCATTTTTTGTCTGTAGGGAGTACACCTGTTTGGAGACAACTGTCTCTGTCAAGGATGACGCTTAGCTTGGAGACTCTTAACACTTTGTTGAACATCCCATTATTTTGTGATTGGTTCCCCCACTCTGTGACAAACCATTTTGTCGTGGCACCTACTACCTGTTTTCAAATTTCCAAAATTGCCCACAGATTCAGCAGGTTAGCGACTTGTGGTGTCTTCAGATAATTCTCATGGAAGAAAATAGTGTATCAGAATTGCTTCCTAGTGAGGCTGATCACTTACCTTTAAAACAGTATGGGAACTGGGGTTTTATATGCCATTTCCAGTGCCGTACAAAGCAGAGTTGCATTTTTTTTAAAGTACCCATAGGTACACTTTTATTATTTTTCATATTATACATATACATACATACCTACAACATATAAACAAACAACCACTTACATACATAAGACAGACAAAGAGATCAGTATATTTTCTTATTACTTATTATAAAAAATTCTTAAATCGCTTTCTATAGGTTGCTTAGGTTTCTGTATACTCTTATCTTTTTACCATAGTTTCTATTTAACTACAAGAAATTAATAATACCAAAAATTTCATTACTTTAAACTATGCATTTATATTATACCAGTCATACAGTTTTCCCCATGTCTTTTGAAATGTTGGGTCTGTTGTCCCTCTCATCAACGATGACAATTTGTCATTTTCAGCCATCTCCAACAGTTTATTCACATATTCTTGCTTCTTTGGTGCTTCCATTTGTTTCCAATATTTTGCATATAATATTCTTGCTGCTGTAGATAAATGTACTATCAAATATCGATCAGCCCGGGGTGCTGGTAGGCAGTCACCACCCTGTAGACAATGTGGCCCTAGTTAGGTTAATTGGTTGGTTAGAACCACTATATAAACCGCCCAGAGACCCTTCGGGGTCAGGGCGGTATATAAGCCGAAAGTATAAATAAATCAATAAATAAAATCCTTTGGAAATATGTTTAGTAGTAATATTTCCGACAAAAATGGTATTTTAGATCTGTATGTTTCTAATTCCATTGGAGCAAGTGCTATGTATGTAACCACCTAACATTTTCTGGATATATTGCACTATTTGCTTGTTAAGTTATTTAGTCAAGAAACATGGATCACTGCTGGATGCCACTAACTGATTATTTATTTAAAATTTGCACCCTGCTTTTCTCCCCAAGAGACTATTTTAATGATAGTTTCCTTCTGCAGGGAGAGAGTGATTGATTGCAGGGATGGGTTCCTCAGATTTGTAGACCTGCCACATTGAATGTAAATAACTTGTAAAAAAATCTAATTATGCTATGTTTGAGATCTGATCTGTAACCAAATTATTGGCTTGACCACCATTCCTGTTAGATTAAATGCAGTTGGTTACCAGTCCTGTATTGCGATTAAGTTTCCTATCCCCCAGGAATCACTTAAAGTCACTCAGCTGCAGCTTGGTGTACCTGTTTCCTGCATGTTTTGCTTTCCAGAGGCTTCCTGTCTTGAAGAGAGATTCCATTGTTGCTGGCATCGTATTGCCATTTGTGCCCTCTCCTGTCAAAGTGCATTCTGTCCAGGGGAACTTTTGTGAACAGAGCATATTGGAGCTCTTCAATGCTGCAGACTTGCATATTAACTGGAAGGGGGTTACCTAGATCTTTATTTGCTTCCTGCTAAACCTTCAGAATTGATTAATACTTAAACATTCATAAATTTTAGATATGATAGTCAATATTTGTGTTCAAGCAGCTAAACAAATGCTATCCACAATGCCTGGCTAGTCTAATTTGAATTGCATATAATATTAGCTGTCCTTCCCCAGATTAATTTTGCATTTCTTCCCATCTGAGAGAGTGCCTTGTTAATAATAATTTTAAAAAGTTGTTTGGATGCTGTTTTTCTTGATGTACAGTGAAATTGGGTTTTAGGCTCAGCTGATTCTTTCCCATCCCTTGTAGAAGTTAATGTCTCTATTAAGACACCCAGCATTAATTTCAACATGGCTCCAAGCAGCAGAACCTGCTACCTCAGAAAACATGCACAATGGCCTATGTGCCATAGGGGTTTTTTTAAGACTTGCCAGACAGTATCCCTTGCAAGGTCTTGAAGCTCCACTTCCTAAAGGCTTAAAATCTTTCAGCCAGTTTGGTGTAGTGGTTAAGTGCGCGGACTCTAATCTGGGAGAACCGGGTTTGATTCCCCGCTCCTCCACTTGCACCTGCTGATGTGACCTTGGGTCAGTCGCAAGCTCTGGCACAGCTGTCCTTGAAAAAGAGCAGTTTGTGTCAGAGATCTCTCAGCCCCACCCACCTCACAGGGTGTCTGTTGTGGGGAGGGGAAGGGAAAGGAGTTTGTAAGCCGCTCTGAGACTCCCAAGTGAAGGGCGGGGTATAAATCCAATCTCTTCTTCTTCTTCTTCTTCTTCTTCTGCTTCTTCTTCTTCTTCTTCTTCTTCTTCATCTTCTTCTTCTTCTTCTTCTTCTTCTGCTTCTTCTTCTTCTTCTTCTTCTTCTTCATCTTCTTCTTCTTCTTCTTCTTCTTCTGCTTCTTCTTCTTCTTCTTCTTCTTCTTCCTCCTCCTCCTCCATGTCATTCGTTTCCCTTGTCTGTCTCTAAAAGTGGTTGAGTGCCATTCAAGTATCCTTTCCAAAAGTACTATAAAACCTTATTTTCAGGCTGGAGTTAAAGAATGTTCTTGTGTATTTGTGTATGGAAGGGGAAATAATTGATGTGTCCTGGCCTGTGCTTGAGCCCATGCCTTCTTTTCTCTTAACAGCTTTTGTTTTATTTTTAGCATCTTGGTGACTTCCCCATCCCCATCCCCAACCCCTCCCTTATCTTTGTTTACTATCTGCTTTTACATTTCCCCCTCTACAAATCATGTCTCCCTCCCAATGAGTATTAGTTCTGTTAATGGCAGATGTCACGGAATCATCACCTAAAATCTTGATGTTCGGACTTGAGCTTCTTTATAAAAAAACCCCAACACAATCCTACTATTTTCATAGTTGACTTTGCTCTTTTTCATACCTGTGGTCTGCACAACATACTAGAAGCAGATTGAAATGAAAAATGGTGGCAATAAAGCATTGAGAGATGCTCCAAAATATTGTTTTTTACCCCTTCCCCGTGGGTAGCACAGATCATAGCGCGTGATGGCCAGTTTAGGTTTCTTTTATTAGCACCTTTGGAAATGGCCCTCATATTTCATGTGCAGCTCTGTGGTTCGGTAAATAAGACACCTCAGTGGTATCTCTCTCAAATGGAATGCTGTCTCTGCTTCCTTTTGCTATTGAAACCAGTGTTCGGTTTCCCATTAACCCTTCAGCAAAGTTGACTTGTGGTTCAGGTGCTTCTGTGGGCTTCCAGGAAGATATCTGAGGATGCTTCTGACAGTATGTGGAAATCTGAGATATAAATTCTCACTGTCTGCTCTGGCCACTTATGGATTGAACATAAAAATCTTAATGGTTCGGTGGGGTCCATGTTTAACAGATATCGGGCTGGTAGCTGGTTTTTATTGGCATCATGGTGACCCATCTTTTTGCAGCTACCGTCTTCCTTCTCCCACCTCAGTTGCAGCCAACTTCCCCCCCCCAATACGTCAAAACAAAGAAACACTGTGATGAAATTGACAATAACATTTAATAATTCCTATTAACATCAATTTGTAGATCAATAAAAACTTTGGCAGTATAGCCCAGGAAATTCTAACATATTGAAGAAAAAGCCCAAGATCCTCAATGAGCACCCGGTTATACACTCATTTCAACAATCTTCCTCAGGAGTAGTCCTATTATGTTAGAAGGTGTCAGCCTCTTGAAACAGTTTAACAACTTCTTTTGCTTTCTTCAAATAGTTGCAGCATTAACTTTTTTACTTTCTTCAAATTATTGCAGCTTAACTTCTTTTCCAAATTATCCTAAAACAAACATGCTTGTTTAGAATAGAAACATGAAGCTGAATGGGAAATAGTTTTGTTCTAATTTATAATTTTTTGAAAATTATTACGTTTTAACTTTAACAATTTTAAACATACTTCCAGTTCCATTTCAAGTATTTGTACTAAGAAGATTGTTGAAATGAGTGTACAACCGGGTGCTCATTGAGGATGTTGGACTCGGAAGTGACGTGACGCCGCCGGGCACGCTTGGGGCGGGGCCACGACCATCCGAGGGGAAACCATAGAGTTTTCCCTCAGATTACCGTGGTCCCGCCCCCAGCATGCCCGGTGTGGTCGCGTCACTTCCGGGTGACGTGCACGTCAGGGTGGGGTTCCCCCCAGGGGGACTTGGCAAGCCTACTTGGCACCCCTCCTGCTAGTCCGTCCCCAAAAATATGCTGACTGGTACTGGGGTCGAAGGTCCACAGGAGTGGGCAATGTTGAATCTAATGGGAAACTAACTTGAACAATGGCACTTGATGGGATTATGTCTTGTGCTAGCCAGAGGCATTGTTCTCTTGTTGTCTCATGTCTGTAGTTTCGACTGGATGATGTATTAGGTGGGAACAAACATGTTGCCTACGTGTATGCAGAAGGGACTCTTCATGGAGTTTGGTCCCCTGCGTTCTGGCCTGGCATGGCAGTTGCCTGGCTTCTCAATGCTGTATGTGGCTATGGAACTGGTTCACCTCACTGCAAGTAAGAGGGTTGGTGACATACAGGGCCCACGGACACATTGTTTCACAGGAAGGCTTCCTTCTTGGCATGTGTGTGTAGCTGGCATCATTTGGAGTCACCTTATATTTCAGTCCCTTTTGCACACAACTAGCACATGTCAGGTTTTTCATAAGTTATGAGTTCATAAAAGCACAATAGGGGCCTCGTAGGGCAACAAATGGAGCTGCGGTGGCTCAAGTGGTTAAGACGCTGAACTGCAGGCTGTGGAAGGTCAGTAGTTCAGCGGTTCAAGACCCGGGTGCCGCAAGACAGGGTGAGCTCCTGTCTCTAGTTCCAGCTCCTGCCAACCTAGCCGTTCGAAAGCAAGAAATTGCAAGTAGATAAATAGGGACCACTTCGGTGGGAAGGTAACAGCGTTCCGTGCGCCTTGGTGTTTAGTCATGCCGGCCACATGACCACGGAAACGTCTTCGGACAGCGCTGGCTCTTCGGCTTTGAAACGGAGATGAGCACCGCAACCCTAGAGTCGGATTTGACTGGCTTTCGAGCAAGGGAACCTTTACCTTTTAGGGCAACAAAACATCATGGTATAAATCCAATCTGGAGCATGAGCAATGCCTAGTGAAACAACCTGACATGCCATGTCTTCAGCTTCTTGACAACTTGTTAAACAATGGAGGGAAAATCTCAGGGTTCAACTATAGACCATTTATGATTGGAATTTTCACATTATTAAGAAAGAAAGCAAAAAGACCTACTGATAATTTGAGGAAAATGGAGACCTTTGAGGTCCTTCATGATGTTTGAGTGGTTGTAAACACATGCTGGTAAATCCAGTAAAATTTGGCCTAGTTATGGTGATTTTTATGTTCAGTGTATAAGAGTGGGAATATGACAGCAAGTGGGCTATTGGATCAGAAAGGGAGCAAGCTTAACACTCTTTGTATTTGTTAAAAAATTGCATCCTGCAGACTTCCTCGCAAGTGTGCAATCCTACTGTGGCTTAGTTTCATTAAACTAATTAGTTGGACTTGTTTCTGGAAAAAAGATGCTTATGTGACCCCCTTTTTGACTCTTTCAGAGTGAAAATGCTGAATGCACTTTCGAGTCAGAATAACACTTTGCAATCAGAAAGTGATCTTAAAAACAACCTCACTTTAATTTTAATGCTCTGAACAGACCATTTTTTTGGGCAATGGACCATTCTGCTTTTGAATGAGTAATACGGTAATTGCATACATATAGTCAAGTACAAAGGATTAAGATAAAATATGAATACAAGTTATAAGAAAAAGAGTTTCTTTTGATTGCATGATGCAACTAAGCCCATTGTTTGCAAAAGTGCTTTCTGTGGGCTGCTTGGCTTGGGTAGATTTTCCCCCTATCTCACTGAAGCAGTTTTGCAGGGATCCCATTAAATTAAGATGAGATTAAATACCGTCCTTTTAAATTCATGGTATTTTTAGCACTGTTTAAAAGTCGTTAGGCAAAAATACATTTCCGCCCTCTGTGCACCAATTTTATTTATTCAGATAACTCTGCAGCCAGCCAGAATGTTCAGGTAAGCAGAAAAACATGATTGCTTTATACATAAGCTAAAAATAGATTAATGGGAAATGTTCACTGTCTGAAGATTCTTTTGAGGTGTAAGGCATACTCGTTCAGAGTACTGGGGCCCTGCAAGCCCCACACTGATTCCTATTTGTGCAAGCAGACTGGGGATTGGTATGATCTCCGCAGGAGGCACATCTTGAGCCTAGTTTTTGTGATGTTTATGTTGTTAAATGTTAAGAAGCTGCTGCTTTTAGGACAGTTAGAAAGCAGAGCAGTGTGTTTCATAAACAGAAATGCCTCATTACAAGGCTTGATAGATTTTAATTTTGACCAAGTCTCCCCTCCCAGCAGATGCTACTTTTTGGAGCATTTAATAAACATGGCTCTTAATACAAATTATAGAGTGGCGAAGACTAACATGTTTCGGAGATCTTTGTCATCTGTGTAGTGAGATGGAGAATTTCTTTGTAGTTTTCTTTTTTGTCAGTGCAGGTCATGAGATTTGTGACATCAAGCCCATGGCTAAATGTTGGATTTATGCATGGCCACAACAGTGTGCCTGAGGCAAGCAAGAATGCACATCACTACCCAAAACACAATGAACAACCTTGGTAGCTTACCTGGATTGTTGCAAGAGTGGTGGGGTTTTTTTGCCTCCTGGGCCAAATTAAGGCTGTTCACATCAAGTTCAGGTCATATCTTGGAAGACTTTGAGCCATTGAGGAAAGGGTACAACAAAATGGCCTATAGATGATGGTTTCAGAGTTGGGTTTCCTACCTGTCCCTAGTTCAAAATGCTTTTTTATAGGGTGGCATGGGGAAGGACATTGGAGGAAGTACTGATATTCTTTTGGGAATGATATGGTATCACCCTTACCAAAATGTGAAAAAATAAAGGAGTATATTTTATGATTCCATTCCACACATCAAGAAATTTTGGGACTGTTTTGATGTTTAACAGTCTGTTTCAACAGTTGCCTGCAAGTAGGGTTGCCAAATCGGGCCGGGGGGCGGGGAACCCCCCGCTTCCGCGGCCCGATTTCCGGTGCAGGGGAATTCCGGCCCGGGGGGAACCCTGCCCCCAAGCTGCGTCACCAGAGGTGACGCAGCCACGTTGCCGACGTTGGGGGCGTGGCTGAGCTCAGCCATGCCCCCAACGTCAGCACGTCGCCCGTCACTTCCGGCGACGTGCCGTCGGCGCGCGCACGCTTCATGCGCGCGCACACATCCGCCCGACTACCGGACCGCGGCGACGCTCCCCCGCCGCGGGGGGAAGAAGATTTGGCAACCCTACCTGCAAGGAGGAAAGTGATGCTGTAGGTTGGGGAGAAGTCAGGCCTGTGTTATAGCCTGCATACACACCAAAAAAGCTGATTTTCTTTATTAGGAATTGTTGGGAGAATCCTGTTGAACCACCCTCAGTCACCAGTGGACAAACAGATGTTGCAGATGTTCCAGCATCCCTAATGTTTAACACAAACTTACTTTGCCCAATACATGATAAAAACTCTTTGTGGGTCTGTACAGGTATGCACACACACAAGCAGCCAGTATAAAGCAATTGTTTGCAGATTTGGCCCGTAGGATGTATTTTAATACCAGGATTTTGGATTTTGTTTTTAGAAAAATGTGGACTTCCCCTGCATTATGTATACCGCTTTACCTGTTGCTTGTATCCTATTGACTTGTGTTTCATTTCCTGGTAATCCATTAATGACACGCTATTGATCTTCCTTGTCTGTGGTATTTATTAGTCACTTAATATGTTTGCTACATGCCACAATGGGAACTTTACAAGATTAATAAAAATTTATGAACTTAATTACTAGATCGGCTCATGTCGTTTGAAGCTTAGCGGCGTAGTTATTGGCTCATGACCGCTCGATGATTGCTTGGAATCATTCCAGACTCATAAAGCTGTCTGGGTTTATACTGCAAACGTCTTGATCAGAAACTCTTCTACCCAAGAGGAAGGAAGGGTGTCTGTCTGTGATAGGTCACCATATAGTTTAAGGTGGCTCCACACACTTTACACAGCAAATCTGATTGTTCCATGCATGTTACAGCAAACATGCAGAAGGTGAATGGTGTGTATGGGGCTCAGATTCACAGGCCACTCGTGGTACATGGGTGTTTAAAGGCCCTCTTCACAGATTTGTGGTAAAGCAGGTGAATATTCTGTTTCTGCCCCTCCCTGTAAGGGGTTGGGTGTGATGGTGGGGTTTACTGAGTTGGCCCATGGAGATGGAGTCCCTTTATGTGGGCTTATTTAAAGGGGCCAGTGAGCAGAAGACTGGAGGAGGCTATAAAAATGGAAGGTTAGGGTAGCCCCGCCTGCAGCCTCATCTTTCAAAATACAGTTCCCTCCATCCCTACTTTGTTGCATGTACTGTTGCTGGTTGCCTTTCAGGACCAAGGGGTATTTTTTTGCCCCATTAATCTGATTGGCTTTGATTCAAGTTTGTTTGTTTCCTGCTTCTCTCTGCAGGTTGTGGAAAGGATTTGCTAAGGATCCAGCTAGGTGGTGGCTGGTGGTAGAAACCCTTGATGCAATTAGCAATTGCAGTGTACAAATAAAGCCATTATTCAATAAGCATTGTGCCCTGAGGCATCAAATAAAAGGTAAAGGGGATGATGCTCAGATCAGAATCTCAGGACATCTGCCTCTGTGGGAGATTAAAGAGGAATCCCGTTTGGGGCTGTCATGATCTTTGATCCAAGGTCCTCATGGCTAGGAAGAGGGATCTGGCATGCTCCCCTCAGACACCTGTTGTGCTTGCCAATGATGAGTCTGAACAGTCCAGTTGTCTGTTCGGAGACTTGGAATACGGCTGGACTCACCCAGATGTTCAGGGATGCTTGTACAGAGGAGGCCTTACTCCTCTTCATCCTGCATAGGTATCACCCACACAGTATGAAAGATATTTGGTTATTTTGCATGTTGCAGATCCCTCGTGTTTAATTTATTTCTTATTTATTTCCAATTTCAATTTACATACCACACTTCTCTGAATTCACAGGTAAAGTTGTTACAGCTAATCAACTTGTGCTGTAGCTCTCTTTATTCGATGACCATCTGCACTTGCAGCTGTTGGGGTTGCAGCATAGGATGTAGTTGCCCTGAGGTTTAAATCTGTTGTTTTTTCAGGCAAGAACTTTAATGTTGCAAAAACCTTTTTTTAAGTTGATTTCTTTTGGGGGGGTAGCCCTTGTCTGGAGCTGCGGTGGCTCAAGTGGTTAAGACGCTGAACTGCAGGCTGTGGAAGGTCGGTAGTTCAGCAGTTCGAGACCTGAGTGCGCCACATGACAGAGCGAGCTCCCGTCTCTAGTTCCAGCTCCTGCCAACCTAGCAGTTCGAAAGCAAGAAATTGCAAATAGATAAATAGGTACCACTTTGGAGGGAAGGTAACAGTGTTCCGTGTACCTTGGTGTTTAGTCATGCCGGCCACATGACCACGGAAACGTCTTCAGACAGCGCTGGCTCTTCGGCTTGGAAACGGAGATGAGCACCGCAACCCTAGAGTCGGATTCAACTGGCTTTCGAGCAAGGGAACCTTTACCTTTACCTTTAGCCCTTGTCTGCTTTGTATGGTTAATTTCTTGTAGGCAGCCCGAGCGGCCCGCAGAGAACTTGGAAGAAGTGAAACAACTACATTTCTACCAGCTCAGCTCATTTAGTCTTACTGGCTTTCTGCTTCGATTGCTTGGTACTTTGGCAACCTTGGGCATTTCTACCCAGAGGTTCTCATGTGTCTCAACTGCTCTCATTTGCGGCACTTGAACTCTGAAGGCAGCACATAATATAGGGTGCTAACCAGTGTTTCCTCTAAGCTGAGTTAGTGTGAGCTGACTCACAGTTTTTTAGCCGCTGGCTCACACCTTTTTGTCTTAGCTCAGGAAGGATGGCTCCAGAGCAAACTAATTTATGCAGTTGCCAAATGGGTGGCTCACAACTTTAATGCCAGTAGCTCATAAAGTAGAATTTTTGCTCACAAGGCTCCACAGCTTAGAGGGAACATTGCTTGCTACTCACCTAAACTTAAACCTGAAATCATCTCCAGACAATCAGTAATTGCAATGAATGTATTTCTGTTTTCTGTGAATGTGAAAACAATGAAAGCATGAAGAATGTAGCAGCCGTTGAAGTACTGGCCTTAAAAGTGTTGGTGTGGAGATGTGTCTCCAGCGGCAAAAAAATATACATTGATTACACATCTTCCCCCACCTCCCCCTTTGCAAGAGATAAATGCTTCTGAATAATTGGTGGATGCGTATAGATTTTAAATGCTGTCTAAAGCAGATGTTGCAGACACCTTTATAAGCTTGACAGGAAGGGCTGGGTTTTGCACAAGTTTTAAAAAGAGTAAATGTGTTATTAAGTTCTGTAGAATAAAATGTAAAATGTATATGTCTTTGTTTTTCAGGTAAGAAATTGCATTCTGCTAAGCGGGGCTGCCTTTGGGACTTGACAGATGCTTCCTCTTGGCTCTCGTTTGTACGCTGCCAAATGATGCAAAAATGTTCTAACTTGCAAAATTAGGGACCCTACTTGTAAGTACCATTTTTTAAAAAAACGGAGGAACAGGCCTGCACTGTACTGACATCTTAATTGTTGATGAGCCCCCCCCCCCCATTGAAACCCAAGTTACATTAAATAAATGGGGACAACTTCCTGGGAGCAAGCCAAACAGGGCATAAAATGGGCACACAATGTGACATATTAACGACAGTGCAAAGCTAAAGAATGTTTTATTTTAAGGATTTGGATTGCTAAGCCAGTTTTCAGGATGGTGGGTGGGAAATCCATATAGTTCCTCAGAAGTTTTGTGATACCTGTGGACCAGGCAGCTTTTCATTGGCCTGTTCCTGAAGCCCAGCAGAGTTAAACATATTGTGGTAGTGCATATTGTCAATGGTGATGGAGGGAAGAAAATGGAGATATGCAACATTGGATAGCAGTAGTCTGCTGTTTTCGTTTTCCCCCTCTCTTTTCTTTCACTCCAGAACCTTGAAGAGTATATGTGAATTCCAGCAGCAATATCTATAAAGGTCCACTTCTATCCTTGACCAATTGACTGGTGGGAAAGATAGAATTGGGAGCAATGTTCCCTTTAACCTGTGGAGTCTTGTGAGCAAAAATTCTACTTTGTGAGCTACTGGCATTAAAGTTGTGAGCGAGCTTTTGGCTACTGCATAAATTAGTTTGCTCTGGAGCCATCCTACCTGAGCTGAGGCAAAAATGTGTGAGCTGGAGGCTAAAAAACTGTGAGCTAGCTCACACTAACTCAGCTTAGAGGGAACAGTGATTGGGAGCCAGCTGATTATTTTTGGCACTACTTGTATCCTTTGGCAATGAAATCCACAGACTGAAGGGCGTACACACACACACACACACACACACTTAAGGCTGCCTCTTTTCTTTCAAGTAGACAGGCTGAGCTGTATTTGAAATGCTAAAAGCCCTGAGCTGAAAGGCAAAATGTGTGTCCATTGTACAAAACTGGCACCTTGAATTCATGTGTGTTTGTCTTTTCTGTCTCTTTCTGCTAAGTTTCCCACATTGTGTAATGCTGTCTCATTCTTTCCTCCCTTGATCAAAAGGAGCTGTTCATTATTAAGGCAGTTTAGGGTGAAAGATAAACTGTGAGGAGATTGACAGGCTTGAAGTGATTGGTTGTCTGCCATGTTTATGAATCTGAAAGGACTGGCAAAATGCTTTGCAGAAAAATGCATGCATTTGGGTTGGTGGTATTCAGTTAGTTAATATTTTTACCAATATCCACACTTTTTAAAAAAAGTTAAAAGAAAGAAGAATGCACACTTGGTACCATGGGAGGAGTAAAGAACTAACTTCTCGTCCCAAGGAAAGTGGTTACACATTTATGGTTCCATATCCCCCCCCCCCTTGGTGGTTAATTGCCTAACAGTTTTAGTAGCTGTATTTCAAGAGTGGGATCGGACCCTTGTGGCAATTTTAAAATGGCTAAATTTTCCTCTAAAATGACATTGGTGGCCACCATCACATCTAGTTTGGCCCTAACATGCTATCATAAAGAGGACACTGGTTGTTTTATTAATTGTGGGGTATTCCTGCCAAAACAGACTAGTCCCTCTAAGGTTTCTTACACACTGCCAATAACTCAAGCCATACCTCTGTAACATCATGCAAGGGGGGGGAAATCTCTTCCCTGTGTGTCCGTCTGTGCTCCCTTCTTGGTTCCAGGTGTTGGAAGGGAAGAAGACTTGAGAGGCAGTCAGACAGAGGCAAACTTCATTATGTCTGGCCAAGGAATGGCTCAAGATGTGAGCTCTAGCAGGGCTCTTTTTGGACAGGAATGCACAGGAACAGAGTTCCGGCTGGCTTCAGAGTTGGCCACGCCCACTACAGCCAAAACCTCTCCATGCGTGGCTACGGAGGGAAGGCCTGGAGAGTGACCCCCCCGGCAACTCCAAGGTGAGCGGGCCAGGGGGGCCTGGAAGGATCGGGGAGGCATTTAAATGCCTTCCCATGCCTTCCCCGGCCTGTTGGGGGGGGGCTTGCCTGGGCTCCCCACAGCCCACAGCCAGGTGTCCGGGCAAGCCAAGGGAAGGCATGGGTGTGGCCTAATATGCTAATGAGTTGTGCTGTCAGGGGTGTGCCCTAATATGCTAATGAGTTCCTGCTGGGCTTTTTGTACAAAAAAAGCCCTGGCTCTAAGTATGTGCTAATGACAAGTCTAGTCATCTCAGGTCTGTTCATGTATTCTTCTCCCTCCCATCCACTTTTCTTAGAAGCTGGAATGCTGGCAGGGCTTGCAAGCAGAAGGCAGCAGAATCAAATCTGAATACAATGGCATAGTTTCTTATTTAGTGGAAGCTGAGTGACACAAGGGGACTTTCTGTGCGGCTTAGGTTGTTCCCCTTGCACAAGTTTATACTTACAGTAGGCATATCCAGAAACTTACAAGGGTGAAACTTTTTGTGTCAAACTCTGGTTTTCAGTGTCTCAAGACAGGGACCTTTTCCACTTTTGCCTAATAGTTTTAGTAGCTGTGTTTGGTGTAGTGGTTAGGAGTGTGGACTCTAATCTGGGGGAACCGGGTTTGATTCCCCATTCCTCCACATGCAGCTGCTGGTGTTACCTTGGGTCAGTTACAAGTTCTTTCAGAACTCTTCTCTCAAGGGCAGTTCTCGAGAGAGCTCTCTCAGCCCCACCTAACTCACAGGGTGTCTGTTGTGGGGAGGGGAAGGGAAAGAAGAAGAAGAAGAGATTGGATTTATACCCTGCCCTTCACTCAGAGTCTCAGAGTGGCTTACAAACTCCTTTCCCTTCCCCTTCCCACAACAGACACCCTGTGAGGTAGGTGGAGCTGAGAGAGCTCTTTGAAAGGACAGGTCTGAGACGCCTTCAGGTAGTGAAAGGTGGGGTATAAATCCAATCCCTTCTTCTTTTCCTATATAGTAATATAAAGTTAGATAAAGCAGCCATTGTAGAATGCAGTTGTTGGACTAGGGTCTAGGAAACCCAGGTTCAAACTCCTGTTCTGCCATGGAGGCTTGCTGGGTGACCTTGGGCCAGTCATAGGCACTCAGCCTAACCTACCTCACAGGGATGTTGTGAGGATAAAATGAAGACTGGGAGAACACTGTAAGATGCTTTTGGTCCCCACTGGGGAGGAAAATGGGGTATAAATAAAGTAAAATAAATAAATAAAAACCTATCATTAAGTTGGCACAGACCCTCTAATTTATGCCTTACTCAGTGGCCTTTATGATATTACAAGCCGCCCTTTCAGTATGACATTCATGAGTAAAGCTTATCTATTGTATTGCAGACACTTGATCAGTCAATACTACTTTTATTGCAAGCCGGTGTATTGACAGACAGGCAAGCTATCATCTGAACAGATGGCCTGAAATTATTTGACAGCTTGGAACCTTCTGTATGTTAATAAATCAAATCCTTTTCCATAAATATGAAATAAAATGGGAATGGGGGAAAAAAAACCCTTAGCCATGTTGGGGGTAGACAATTTACACAGTGACTAGATGTTATGTAACTAAACATATGTGTGTGCATATGTGAAATACCTAATTGCCTCATTCTAAGATTTGGTGTCGTATATTTTGGGCAAGCTTGCCAAAATTTAATGTGTTGTGTTTGTTTAAGGTGGATCACAATTTAAAGTATTCATAATATTGTGGTATCTGGGTATCAGCCAGCTGTGGTTATTGAAGTAATTGGAAGAAAGTGAGATGTTCACCACAGACAAAGTTAAGTTTGAATTTGTTTTATTGGCAATTTGTCTTCTCTGTGTGATGCTGTCTGAAAAGCAACAAGGATCCTATTGAATAAAGCTTCCTTGAAGTTTCTTGTGGAAGAAAGAGGTCTGCTTGATGTGCACCTAGGTTTGTTCATGTATTCTTCTCCCTCCCATCCACTTTTCTTACAGTGAACGGTGCTTGACTATATTGCAGCTGTTCTAGGGCTGCCAAGTGGGGGCGGGTGGCGGGTAAACCCCCGCTTTGGAGGCCCAATTTCCGCCGCTGCAGAATCGGGCCCTGGGGGGAACTCCGCCCCTGCGTGCACATCACCTGGAAGTGACGCAGGCATGCTGGGCACGCTGGGGGCGGGGCCACAGCCATACAAGGGAAAACCCTATGGTTTTCCCTTGTATGGCCGTGGCCCCGCCCCCAGCATGCCCAGCGTGCCTGCGTTACTTCTGGGTGACGCGGACGTGGCGCGCGTGCGCTTTGCGCATGCACGCGCACACCCAACGCCGGCCGGGAGCCCCCCGCTCCCGGCGAAGACTCACTTGGCAACCCTAAGCTGTTCAGTAAACATCTTCCTGTCTACTGTGTTGCCATCAAGCCTCCATTTTGTTTGCCTTTCTTGTCCCCCTTCCCCCATCTTGATGTTGAGACCGGCTCTTCTCTGTCAGAAGTATGAGACCCAAAAAACCAGTCTTTGATCCTCTTATAATATAAAGATTGAGAACCAACAGAAAAGGTTCTCACTGACTGGGAACAAAGGCTTTACACTTTACTTACCATTCAGATAGTTAATCAAGACTTTCATCAACAGCAGTGCAATACAAAGGATTCAAGCCTTGGAAAGAGGTAAATCCCACATTACACCAAAGTTGTCTTCATCCCCAAACCAGGTCTGAATCCAAGTGGGAAGAGGTTAAGGGCAGATGCATCAGTTTGAGACTGGCTGAGAACTGGCCACTTCCTTCTTGTGCAGATAAGACTTCTACAGTGAAGGATCTATAGCAGCTTCCTACAAATATCGGGGGGGGGAGAGAGAAATCTCCTTGGACAAAGCAGCAGTAATGATGTTCATTAACCAGCCATTTTACCCTGTCCCACAAGATTCTATCAGCCAGAAGGAGCAAGGAGCAAGACTCCATACGATAGCCTTCACAACACCCAGTACTCTGTCGACAACACTCAGAAATACCAAACTGAAGTTATCCTTAAAAGGACCAGACTTTGCCACAGACAGCTGCACTACTTTATCTGTTTATTCAGATTGGAGTATACAAGAGAGATTTCAGTCCCCAAAACATCATGGCTAATAACCATATCAGGAACAAGAAGGAATTACTGCAGTGTGACTGTTCCTTGTAGAGCAACTGCATTGAACTAGTTCCCATTCCACAACTGTAAGTGCATGAGTTGGCCCGTAGTGAACAAGAACATGTCTGAAATCTTCTGAGATTTGTAAATCCCAAGAATGTAATTACCTTGATTTTGTAAACAAGGGTTCTGAAGCTTTGCAATTGCTATGTTTTGCTTTGTTCCTGATTTTCCCTCAAGCCATTAGATGTGGGTCAAATATCTTTTTTTTTGTGACTCCAACTTGGCAACCATATCATCGTCTCCTCATTTTTGAATTCAGATAAGGTCTCACTGCAATGTCTCACTTCGGAAGGCATAAAACTAGTACATCATAAGCAATGTTCCCTCTAAGTTGTGGAGTCTTGTGAGCAGAAATTCTACTTTGTGAGCTACTGGCATTAAAGTTGTGAGCAAGCAATTTGGCAACTGCATAAATCAGTTTGCTCTGGAGCCATCTTTCCTGAGCTAAGACAAAAATCTGTGAGCTGGATGCTAAAAAATGGTGAGCTAGCTCACACTAACTCAGCTTAGGGGGAACACTGATCATAAGAAATGCCATTGCTTGATCAAGTGAGAATGGATGCTGGTGTCCTAGGTATCAAATACATTATATTCTTACTAGCAGTAAAGCCCGTTGTGGAAATAAATACAACGAGATCTAGAAAGAGGCTCTGGGGGAGTGCTCTGGCTTTGGGCAAACAGTGTCATTTTGCTGTGGTGACCTCAGCAGGGTATAATGGCAGAGTCCACTGTTTTCTCCAGAGGAACTGATCTCTGCTCCCTGAAGAGCAGTTGTAATTTTGAGTGATCTGTAGCCCTCACCTGGTAATTGGCAACAATTGTTACCCAGGACGAAATGGCTGGTTTGGAGGGTGGAGTCTATGGCATTCTACCTGTCTGATGTCCCACCCCTCCGCAAACCCCACCCTCTCCAGGCTTCACCCCTCAAATCCCCAGGAATTTGCCAGCCTGGAGTTGGCAACCCCATCTCCTCCCCAGCTAACCATCACCCTACCATTATCTGCCCCTTTGACTTCAGCTGACTTCCGCCCTCCCTTCTGCAGAGCAATTGTAATTTTGAGTGGTCTCCAGCCCTCACCTGGAGATTGGCAACAATGGTTCCCCATGAGGGACTGAGTGGTTTGGAGGGTGGAGTCTATGGCATTGTACCTGTCTGAGGTCCCACCCCTCCTCAAACCTCACCCTCTTCAGGCTCCATCCCTCAAATCTCCAGGAATTTCCCATCGGGAGTTGGCAACCCTATCAGGATTGGCCCCAATATGTTTTCTCCCAAAGGCCAAAGTAGGTGACTGGACCAAACTAAGTTGCCTACCATCAGGCACTGAGGGGAAAGTAGGGGTGGCTGGTTTAAGGAGGGAAATACCTGGAGTTTTGGGGGGTGGATTCTGTAGAGGGCAGCATGGGGGGGGGCGGAAGGACTCAGCAGGTATAATGTCATAGGGTCTACCCTCCAAAGCAGCCATTTTCTCCAGGGGAAACTGATCTCTGTCATCTGGAGATCAATTGTAGCAGTGGGAGATCTCCAGGTCCCACCTGGAGATTGGCAACCCTAGGGGAAAGTCAGCTGCACAGCAGGGGGTTGAAGAGAATGGTTTGATGGGTGCTGGGCCAAGATTGGCAACAATAGTTCCCCAGGAGCAAATAGCTGGGTTGGAGGGTGGAGTCTATGGCACTGTAACCTGTCTGAGGTCCCCCTCTCCGGCCTCCACTCCTCAAATCTCCAGGATTTTCCATACCTAAAGTTTACTCCCCCCCCCCAGCCTCTGCCTAGGGAAAGCAGCTGTCATCATTCTCCTCTCCCCCTATTAGGTATGTTAAGGTTGAAAGTGTGTGAATGGTCCATAATCCCCCAGGCAGCTTTTAAAACATGATCCTGGGACCTACACACCACCAGACATTCCAACTGCCTTGCGGGGGGGGGGAGTATGAGGTGTGGAATGGAGTGAAGTCCAATCAGCTTCCATATGCAAAAGACCTTGAAGGTTCCATATGCAACTGACATTCCAACTGCCTTGCGGGGAGGGGGGTGAGTTTGAGGTGTGGAATGCAGTGAAGTCCAATCAGCTTCCATATGCAAAAGACCTTGAAACGCTGGGCGGGACTGGACAAAGCAGCCAGTCAACCCAGCCAGCGTCTTCTGACTGACAGTTCAAGCGTCCATACACTAAAGGGGCCAAATTTAGAATGTTCATATAGAATGTTCTTACTCAATTATATATAAGGAGAGATACGCTCCTTTTTCCGGTACCATAACTCATCCTTAAACTCTCCCACTGAGGTACAACAATTAGAAGATTTTAAAGTGAAAAAGGATTCAATAGCTGGTGAATCATTTGCCTGTTCTTGAGTCTAGAAAGTCTAAATCAGATAGAAACTGAGATCTGAATCAAAAGACTAGTGATTGCTCAGCTTTGAAGGGTGGGTGACAATTCACAAGAATTTCAATGATTCTGAGGTATGCTTTTATAATGTGGATGAACTGTAAAGCACCTCTGAAGTTTTATTCACCATACCGGGTGGGTGCTTTTAAAGGCCTTTCTGGCTTTATGATGGATTACTAATGGATCTCTGTCTCTGTGTGCTTTTACTCTAGAAGTAAATATTCATGGATGACACCCTGATTGCCGTCTCTTCCTTACTTGGAAGAAAACACATTTGTAATCAAAGTGCTATGGCTGTAACTGGTTGGTGAATCTCAGAGGAAGATGTTAAGTACTTAGGAGACCGCTGCTCTCATTCTTGGGAATGATTTGCACAGACTATTGATAACACTTTCCCTGGACTGAATGGGGCACCATGGCTTGGGCAACCATTGGGGAAGTCAGCAGATAGACATAAGGGATTTGGAGTTACAACTGAGAGTAAGTGTGCTCTTCTTGTCCCTTCTCACCCACAAATGTTCTGCTGCTGCCACTTTGCACCATATTAGCAAATGCAAGGTTGGGAATCCAGTGTTTGCCGCTAAATGTGAGAAGGAGTTATTTGAACCCTGTACAATGTATGTGTGTACAGTGCCAAGGCCGGTAGAGAGGAGTGGGAGCAAGTGCTCCAGTCTTGCCCTCCTCCTCTCAATCAAGCTGGTGCCAACTCATGTGCTGTCACTTCACGTGGGCACCAACAGCCTACTAGTATAGTGTATGTCCTATGATTTGGACAGTTAGAAAAGCAGAAGGGATTCCCACAGTTCTGTCCCATTTAGGAGTTTGAGCTGAAGGTCTTCTGTCAAAGTTTTGGGTCTTGACAGAGTGGAGTCCTAGGACTATAAAGGCAACAGTCTGCCACTTCCCTCTCCTCTCCCCGTATATCCCACCCCCCAGTGTCTGTAGAGATGGTCAGTTTTTCATGACTGCATAATTTATTGATTGATTAATTTAATTTATACCCCACCCTCCCCGCTGAAGCAGGTTCAGGGCTGCTTACAAGAGCAACATAGAACAATAATAACATAAATAAAACCATCTAAAAACAATTCAAAACATAAAGTGCTAGCAAGTTGTAACCATTCATTAAGGATGGCGGCAACGGTTACTTTGTTCATCAGTTCTTTATTGCATATATACAACTGGCATAGATTGTAATGGCGAAGTCGGGCACCCCTTTAGTGATGATGTTGGTGATAGTGATGGTAATGGTGGTGGCTCCTTAATCGAAGGCCTGGTGGAAGTGCTCCGTCTTGCAGGCCCTGCAGAACTGTAAAAGATCCCACAGGGCCCTGATCTCTTCTGGGAGCTCATTCCACCAGTACGGAGCAGCCACTGAGAACGCCTTGGCCCTGGTTGTTGCCAGTCTCTGACGTCTTTGGGGCCTGGGAGGGTCAAACGGTTTTGTGACCCTGAACTCAATGCTCCCTGGGGTACATATGGGGAAAGGCGGTCCCTCAGGTATGTTGGTCCCTGACCATATAGGGCTTTAAAGGTAAGAACCAGCACCTTGAAGTGAACTCGGAATGCTATCGGCAGCCAGTGTAATGCCTTTAGCACAGGCTGATTGTGCTCCCGCATAGGGAGGCCCATCAGAAGCCTTGCCGCTGCATTTTGAAGAGAAGAAGAAGAAGAGATTGGATTTATACCCCACCCGTCACTACCCAAGGGAGCCTCAGAGTGGCTTACAAACTCCTTTCCCTTCCCCTCCCCTCAACAGACACCCTGCTAGGTAGGTGAGGCTGAGAGAACTCTTGACAGAAACTGCTCTTTTTCGAGAACAGCTCTTATCAGAACTATGGCTTGCCAAAGGTCATCCAGCCAGGTGTAAGTGGAGGAGTGGGGAATCAAACCCGTTTCTCCCAGATTAGAGTCCGCGCACTTAACCATACACCAAACTGGCTCTAGGTGCAGCTTCCGAATTTGCGACAAGGGCAGCTCCATGTAGAGAGCATTACAGTAGTCCAGCCTTGAGGTGACCATTGCATGGATCACTGTTGCCAAGTCACTGCGGTCGAGGAAGGGAACCAGCTGCCTAATCAGCTGGAGGTGGTAAAAGGCTGACTTGGCAGTGGCTGCTACTTGGGCCTTCGTTGTTAAGGAGGGGTCCAAGAGCGCTCCCAGGCTCCTAACCTCTAGCACTGGCACCAATGGCACCCCATCAAAGGTCGGGAGTGGGATCCCTGCCCTCGGACCACCCTGGCTCAGGCACAGGACCCCTGTCTTCATTGGATTCAGTTTCAGCTGGCTCAAAGCCAACCAGCCACGGCTTGTAACACCCAGTCTAGATCTTCCAGTTTAAAGTCAGACTGGCCGCCCAACAACAGATAGAGCTGGGTGTCATCTGCATATTGGTGACAACCCAGCTCATGGGCAAGGGGGCGCATATAGATGTTGAATAGTATCGGGGAGAGCACTGCCCCTTGAGGCACTCCACAGTTCAGTGGGAGCCTTCGGGACATCTGCTCCCTAAGCGCCATCCTCTGTCCCCAACCTTGGAGAAAGGAGGCAAGCCATTGTAAGGCAGACCCCTGAACTCCCGTCTAGGCAAGGTGGTGGATCAGTAGCTGACCGTGTCGAACACTGCTGACAGGTCCAACAGCAACAGCACTGCCGAACTGCCCCAATCCAGATGTCTCCAGAAGTCGTCCATGAGGGCGACCAGTGCTGTCTCCGTCCCATGGCCTGAGCGAAAGCCAGACTGGAAGGGATCTAAGATGGGTCATCCAAAAAGCCCTGAAGCCCTGCTGAATGCAATTGTCCAGCTTTGTCCTAATAGAAACTCTTGTTCTTGATCCATACAAAGATAATGTTGAAGAGTCAGAGGTTTTTTTAGGGTAGCACTGTGCACATTGACACAAAGTGATGATCCATGGTATAAAATTGGATGTACAGATGGGGAGATGAAAACAGGGAAGTTCTGTGACAGTCAGCACCTTCCACTAATGGATTGCTGGATCCAAACCATGTAATGCAAAACAAATTCAGAATAATGTCATAATAATTTAACACATCTTGAAAATGGGATTTACAGTGGGGCAAAAACTTTGTATTAGTTTTTATTGTATTGAATCTGGCATTAGAATTAAAATTAACTCAGGGAATTTTCTCCTGACTGTGAAATATTGGATCTGTAGGTGGTGAGGGATGCATTTTAATTACTCTGAGGTTTTGCAATGTATTACTATATCTTCTCAATAATGAGTCAAGGGGAGGAAAAGCCATAGCATCTTTATCAAGGGAGCAGGAATACATTAACACATAGCGTGTTTAAATTTTGTATGGATTTTGTGACGTATATCTTTGTGGATATAACTTTTGTTGTACAGTGACCTTTTCGAGCATGATCTTCACGGGTTTTTCCTAGCCCTTAAAGCAAGCTTTTCTTGTGTGTTTAGTTTCGCTTGTGCTGTGTTCAGAGAGAACAGTCAGACTAGCAGGAGACTTTGTTTGCTCTTGTCATCTTTGATTATAGGCACGTTGCTCCTATTTTAAGATCTTTTCTGTTCCAGGATTGTTATCGCTACACAAAGGCACCGGTTACAACTGAGGCCAGTTCTTGCATAATATAACTTGATGGTTGTTTCATGTAGTAATGTCACACCAGTCCACATGAGTTCTTATGCGTAAAGAGTTCTGATCCATGTGATTTTTTAAAAAGTATGTTGTTCAAGTGGGCATTGTAGTCAAGTGACTGGCATACTGGATGATGACAGCTGAGGATTGCATTTAAATTTTAGTGCACTGTCTTGTCATTGGGAAATCCATTGTCTCTTAACCCTGTATGTGTGAATGATAGTCATTTGATCAACAGGGTTGTTTATAAGCAGGCATGAGAGGATGGGACACTGTTGCTTCCTGGGAGACTTAAGGCTATTAGAGATAGTAAAACTGATGTAGAGGGAAATGGTTGGCTCTGCTGCTTTTGTGAATGCTATGTTTTATGTTGTGTTTGATATTCAATTAAAAAGATAATTGTTAGCTCTAGGTTTTCAGGGATTTGAAGGCAAGGTGCCATCTTTACTGAAAGAGGTGGCACATGCAAACCAAGAATTTTCTTGGGTTGGATCCAGCCAGGTTCCCCCCCCCCCCATCCTGCCCAGTTCCTAATCTTTCCACAGTTCTTATCCCATATTGCATCTCTCCAAGCAGATCCCATAATTCCTGCATAGCATTTTTGGTGTTCAAAGAGAACCTCTCATCCCATTTTTACCAGCAGAAAACCTGGCTAGTTCAAACCCAGTGCTTCTGACCTTCTTAAGCTGTTTGTGCACATTGAAAATGAAGGCGCTACTGGTGCTGTACCAGGCTCGGAGCTCAAGCAAATGTCCCATTTTGCCATCCCATGGAGCTGATTATGAAGGTGTGTAATGATGTGATCAGGATAAATTAATTGTACTTGATGCTTCATGGAAAACTGTGATTTTATGGTTATAAGGATGAATGGGCAAGAGCAATGTAACATGTTATCCTCTGTTAATCATATAGAGAGGCAGTCCTCAGCCTTTACAGACCCAATGGGTGCATTCAGACGCGCCGTTTGATCTGGTGTCGTGACAGTTCAGCAACGGATTTTATATGCACGATCACACAGTCAACATCTGCCTCCCGTCCCCAGCTGTTGGTTTCCGGCTCAAAACCGCTTTAACCCAGAGTATTTTGTTACCAGGTCCCAAAGTGGTGTTTTCTCAGCTCTCTCGTTTAAAGCCGCGTTTCCCCCCCGTGTGATCGCTCCTCCAGTGTCAAGCCACTTCCAGTTTAAACCCCCCCCGCTTGAAAGCTGCCCGAGGCTTCTGCTTTTCGCCCGCCATTTTTTTTTAGCATTGGTGCGTGCATAGGCAGAGTTCTTTTACCGTGTTTAGAAAACCAACATTTAAATGGTCACTTGTTTTAGAGTTTAGATGATTTCGGGATCTCACGGAGGCCATTTTCGGGTCAAATGTTTAAAGGGAAGTCTTTTGTTGGAGGGGTTGGATTGATTCGCCCTGGTGGTTCTGTGCATGCGCCATGGTAGTTTCGCCCCTCCCCCCATTCTACGGATGAGCACCTATGCACATGCGCAAACTGAGATTTTTTTAAAAAAAACCTGCCGACACACGCTCCCGCGCGTTGGTAGTGTAGATGCCGGGGAGCGACGTGACTGCATGGTGAGGCGGGATAAGGGAGGTAAGTGTGATCGCGATTATCCAGATCAAATACAATCCGGTTAGAACCGGAGCAGTTTAACCCACTCTCGGTATGCCGCCTGACCGCACCCAATGACTTTTAAGTTCAGGTGGCAACATGCGTCAGGGAGCCACATGGCAGCACAGTCATCTGATAGGAAGAGGAGGAGCAAGGGTCTCAGAGCTTGCCTGTGGTAAAAAGGAGTCATCCACTGCTGAGTGACCTTACCTTGCTGACCTGTCGCTTCTCACAACTTTCATGCAGAGAGAGGCAGGGTGTTGCCCCCTAGCTCTCTACAGATCCATTGCTCACCTTTACTGTGGGCTGCACAGTTGCCACAGTCAATAATTTGTATCTCATAGGCCTTAGAGCTCCTTGTGGGATCTGGGAATAACTTTGCTGCAGACAGGCTCCACTTCCTCTTGCAGGTCTGCCTGAGTGCCCCAGGGCTCAGCCACCAAGAGAAGATAGTGTCTCCAAAAGGAGGCCATTTTGCTGGCAGGAGAAGAATCGGCAGCAAGGTCTGTGCCAACAAATTGCCCCCCTCCCCCCAGTTCACAATGTTTTTGTGGGCTAGAAAGTCACACTCTTCCAGCAGAAGGTGTTATATCTCTGAACCATTTACAATTGACTACTTGTCTTATCGTTCCCTACCTAAAACACCCCCAGAAGCTATAGCTACTGTTGTGCTGAACTGATATAAAATCCACTACTAAACAACTCTGGCCTGAAGCCCAGGGGAAGGAGGAAAAACTCATGTGGAGTACTAGTCTGAGCCAGAAACATGAGTCAACATGAGTCAACAGAGGAGCAAATCCACTCCCGATGTTCCTGCCACTTCTTACTGTTTAAGAACATAAGATGAGCCTTGTTGGATCAGACTAGTAGTCTAATCTAGCATCCTGTCTAACACAGGAGGTCCATCAACAGGGCATAGAGGCCAAGGCCTTCCCCTGCGGTAGCTTCCTGGGACTGGTATTCAGAGATTTGCTGCTTCTGAACGTGTAGGTTCCCTTTAGTCACCATGGCTAGTAGCCACTGAAAGACCTATTCTGCATGATTCTGTCTAATGTCCTTTTATAAAGCTGTCTGTTCCTGTGGCCATCACTGTATTCTCTGACAGCAAATTCAACATTTTAACCACTCACTGTGTAAAGAAGTCCTTTTGTTTGTCTTGAATCTGCTGCCCATCAGCTTCACTGGATGTCCTCAAGTTCTATTATTTTAGAAGAGGGCAAAAAAATCTTCTTTGTAAACTCTGTATCCCCTGCGTATAATTTATAAACCTCTATCATGCCCCCCCAGTCTGATCTGAAAAGTCTCAAACTCTTCAGCCTTTCCTCATAAGGAAGGTGCTCCAGTGCCCAGTTATCTTGGTTGCCCTCTTCTGCACTTTTTCCAGCTCTGCAATGTCTTCTTTGAGGTACGGTGACCGGAACTGCACATAGTATTCCAAATGAATCTGCACCATAAATGTGTATGGGGGCATTATAATATCAGCCATTTTATTTTCAATCCCTTTCTTATTTGCCAGGCAACGAGCTGTAGTTTCCAAGGCTAGTCTGTGAGTCCCCCAACTCTCTCCCCTTGAAACACAAAGAGGCTTGAAAGGAAGTATTTCTTTTGTGCTGGTGAATGAGTTGGTGCCCTTTTTCCATAGCTGTCCTTGAATACTCAGTGAATCATCACTTGTACTCAGTCGATATGTATCCTTGAGGGGAAGAGGACCTCCCTATTTTTTGAAGGCCCCCAAAGGATAAAAATGTCATCTTCTTTTTGAGTAAATACGGAAGTATACCCATGGAAAGATCGTGCCTTCTTTCCCTGCTTGTGGCCAGAATACTGCACTAGACTTCTGATCTATACTAAACATTTGCTCTGTTGTGCAGGGGTTTCTTATGTTTTGGTGGTTTCATTTAGTAAACAGCAGGAAATCTTGGAATGATGCTTTTCGTTTATAATATTATAGATATTTTGTGTAATTAACCAACCAATTAAATTTTATTCTCTTAGGTTGTGTTAGGCAGGGAAAACAATGAAACCCAGCGATCTTTCTTTATAAGAATTGGTCTTGAACAAGGTGGAACTCATATGCATTAAAGGAAATTAAAAACAAACAAACAAACCTCTGTGGGTTTTGTCAATCCTATCTTATGCTTATCCCATATGTTTTGTTCTTGTTCTTGAATTCAGGCATATTGGCATGAAGTCCTCTGTTTATTGAGATGAGTGGGTGTCCAATCCCTTCAGATCCTAAATTAATTAGATTGTGTTTCTTGAAAAATGTAGTTGATGAGACTGATCTTTGGTTGATTGTAAGTCTGTTAATGGCAGCTAAAAATGTCTGCTGTGGCCCATGATGAGGGAACAGAGCCCCATTAACTACAGATTAGTTTAATTGAGTTTTGAAAGTTGCATTGACTAAGCTAACATATTGTTCCAAGAGTTAAAGAGATACATTTATTAGACGGATTTTCTGGGAGGTGGCCAACGTTTGTTATGTTCTGGAATAATAAAGTCAGAAAAGTTCACTGTAGGCATTTTTAACATGGTGAGGCATTTTTTAACATGGTGACATTGCATGGTATTTGCTTTATCTGTTGGATTCTCTCTCTCTCTCTCTCTCTCTCTCTCTCTCGCTCTCTCGCTCTCTCGCTCTCTCTCTCTCTCTCTCTCTCAGCAAAAGAAAACCTATGTGGAGTATGGCTCACTTCACAAACCATGCTGAGCCATGGTTTGTACTCACTGGATTTCAGAATCCAAACCATGGTGGAGAGTTGCTTGATTGCCATTGTTTTCTTTCTACTCAACATTCCTATAGGTATTGTGAGCTCTGGAGGCAAAATAGTAGCTAGGGTTTCTGAGAGGCAGGGGGAGAAAAAATTGTGGAGGTCCTTGTCATCCTATGGACTTGGGTAATTGGTGAGGAGGCTGCTGATGTGCCACAATAAATTCAGCAATCTCTTTGTTGCAGGAAGAGAAAGGGGAAAGTGTGAGCTTGATCTAGTTGCTGTCCCTGGCTCACCAGGATCAATGCAAAGGTAAAATGAGAAAGCAGGCCATGTTCTCTTTTCTGACCTCCTTGCTGGAAAGGTGAGAGAATGTGAGAGAAATGTGTGGTACAGAAAGAGGAAACCAATGATTAACATATGCAGTGTGATGTAGTGGCTAAAGTGTCAGACTAGGATCTGGGAAATCCAAGTTTGAATCCCCACTTGTGTCATAGAAGCTTGTTGGGTGACCTTGGACCACTCACACATGGTTAGCCTAACCTACCTCACAACAGCCCTGTGGGGGTGAAAGATGAGATGTAAATAAAATGCTAACAGCAAGTCACATGATTTGTTTTTATGGGGTGGCTGGGGTGGGTGTGGGTGGTATGATGGGGGGGAGCAGAGGAAACGTTTGTGGGCTCTCTACCCTGAAACAGTCATACCTTTGTTAGCACAGATGTCCCACCAAGCCTCAAACACAGTTTGCAAACTTATTTGACTATGGTTTTTGATCTCATTTTGTCTATCACAAAAAACAACCCAAATAGTTTGCCAAATTATTTATCACCCCCACCAAAGTTATGCTTTCTTTAATAGAATTAGTGTAAAGCCTGAGCCGAACCATTGTGTTGCAGTAGTGCACTGTTTGTTAAACTTTCCAGAGTAAGATGACTTGAAGGTAGACCAGAGTAGCTAGTACGTTTTGCCTTTGGCTCTCACAAATGTATGATTTAATGCAAATAAAAGATATTGCTAAATAGGGCCAGAACCATTATGGCATTCTGAATTTGTATTTTTAATCCCAACATTCAGGCTTCTGTAATGGTTAGAAATTTTGCTTGTGTGAAACATGCTCACTTTGCACTCTAATACATTCTTATTAAAGTACCCAGTGGGTGGCAGTGCACTAGCTATGGAAGAGTATTCTGAATCTTCCTTCCGTCCTTTCTTTAAAAAAAATGGTGGCTATTCTGAAGCTAGTTTCCATGGTGATCGCTGCAGCTTTGATGCTTCTGGGGATGGGGGGGGGTGAGGTGAGGGATACTTCATTAAAAAAATCTCTCCCCCCCCAGGTCTCTTAAAGGAAGGTGCATGATCAATATTGGATTGGAGAAAAGCACAGCATATGTTCTGTTTATCTTACACTACCATGATCCACTGTCTCTCCCCTGAGTTAATGCAGCTTGAAAGAGAGACTGATTTTTAAGTTACATAAGTAAATGTTGGATACCATGATTTATTATTAACCAGGCCAGCTGTTTATATATATGGATTTTCCATCATTAAGCTGAAACAGTGTGGTTCACTAGGGAGAATATCAGTTGGGCTTGGATTCGGATTTAACCATACCTAAGCTATTATCTGCTAGCCTCTGTCCCATATTCCAGGGGGAAAAATGAGAGTAATGCTTTTCCATAACACAGGGCAGTTGGTGAGGATGAAGAAAACAAATCACAACAATTATAGTTATATGTTGTCGAATTATAGTCATTTGGTTTTCCCCTTGTAGATTTTGTTTTGAAAATTTTTTTTGCCATCCATCTTCCTTCAATTCTATCTCTTGGTCAGTTTGCTTGCCTCCTTTTATACCTATCATCCCCACTTTCTTTGCACTACACTTTCCCTAAAATGCACAGTTATTTATGTATTTGATGTTTGCATTCATATTGATGCCTTGAATGAACAGTTTGGTTCCTGTTATGGAAACAGTTTGTTGGCGCTTTAATGCATTAATTTGTTATCACCATTCCCAAAATAGCCTCTTTTTTTTGCACAGAGACGTTCTACTTCACCCAAAGAGTGATTAGCACATGGAATTCACTGCCACAGGAAGTGGTGGCGGCTACAAGCATGGACGGCTTCAAAGGGGAATTAGATAAGCATATGGAGCAGAGGTCCATCAGTGGCTATTAGCCACAAGGTATAGATAGGGGCTCTGGGGCAAGTGATGCTCTGTCTTCTTGGTGCTTGGGGGGGGTCAACGATGGGAGGGCTTCTAATGTCCTGGCCCCACTCGTGGACCTCCTGATGGCACCTGGTATTTCTGGCCACTGTGTGACACTGTGTGACACAAGGAATTAATACCTTGCTGTAACCATTCAGCTTGTTTGCTGCATACACTCTGAAGCAAAAAGGACTACATAGTACAGACCAGGCATTCTGTGGAACTGTGCCAGAGTATCCTGCAACCTAATCTTATCCTGACTTTTATAGTTCCTTATTTTTTGCCCTCAAATGGTTTTAAGAATTAAGATGGAAAAAAGAACTGGTTTTGTTTTTGCAAAGATAAAAGGAAGAAGAAGTAACCTAGAGACTATTGATTGCCAGTAGAAGTATGCAATTCAGTTTACTCAGTTTTTACTATGGTTGCCAACCTATGGCTCCGGTCACACAGGCAGGAAACTGCGGGGGGGAAGCATGGCTGTTTGCCCCGGGGCAAACTAACGCGCGGTTAGGCAATCAGACCTCCTGTGGAGGTACCGTGGAGGTTCTGTGGGTAGGGAGAGGTGCCGATCACAGGACACGCCTGCGCGCAATGAAGAAGCGCGCGGTGCGGCAAACTGGTTTTCTTTTTTTGTGTACACGACAAATGCGCATGCTCCGTTGGGTGCGTGTGCGCATCCATGGAGACTTGGGGGGGGGAAACACCTTTTTCCCAAGGGAACATGGGCGGGTGCCAGATGCCACCGGAAACGTGATCAGACGCCCGCCCTTGCCCCGCGGTTTCTGGAAACTAGTACCTCCGAGGTACTAGTTTTTTGCTGCGCGTTTTCGGCAGGAAGCCTCGGTTGTGCCACGGAAGCGCTACGCTTCCCAGATGTGCCGGTGAGATCGCGCCCGGAAAATACGCCTGTCTTCCGTCTCTCTTGCGTGGCTAATGTTCCATGTGACCGCAGCCTTTGTAGCTTATATACACACTTTTTGAAAAAATCATGTAATAATCCCAGCAGAGTAAATGTTGAAAGCATGTTCAGTATGAAAATTTTAAAAAGGGTCAGTTTACTGTTGTAAAGCTTCAGGTAGTGTTTGCCACAACACCAGGTCTCTGTATGAACTATGATGGGGAAACTGTTGCTTAATAGGTGCACAAGTTAGGGATTGTCCTCCAACTATACTAGAGTCAGAACCTTCTCAGAGTGGCACAGACAACAGATAGGAAATATCTTTTGGAAATTTATCCCTAATACATTCAGCTACTTAAATAAAAATATCACACACAGACGTACAAGAGCTAGGAAACAAAGGGTTGAAGTGATCTTAAGAGATCAGAGACGATAGAGGGTGAAGCATTGATGGTTATAGACAATGCTCCCTCTAAGCTGTGGAGTCTTGTGAGCAAAAAATTCTACTTTGTGAGCTACTGGCATTAACGTTGTAAGTGAGCAATCTGGCTACTGCATAAATTAATTGGCTCTGGAGCCATCCTTCCTGAGCTAAGACAAAATGGTGTGATCTGGAGGGAAAAAACCTGTGAGCTAGCTTACACTAACTCAGAGGGAACACTGGTTATAGCGACCTTTTGAAGAGGAGAGTCCGTGGTGAAGAGCAGACGGCTTGGCTGGCAAGCACGTCTGTGAAGATCCAAGAGAGATGTGGGATCCAGCCAGTAGGTGTCCCAGGAGACTGAACCAAAGAGGGCTGGGTTTGGAGGCCAGATATAGGAAAATTATGCCTCCAGGGCAATGAGCACAACAGGGAAATGGTCCATAATGGACCATAATGGCTGGTAATGGCTCAAAAGGGGGGTTTGGACAAAAGAAATACAGGTTTGGGAAGGGAAACCTTTGTTAGCAAGGTGTTGGGTAATTGCAGTGTCTTGGTTCCATTAATGGCTGAGCTGTCACAGGAACAATGATGACAATATACCGTGGTCAGGGTGGTCTCAGTATGGAGGGCAAAGTCCGGAGGTTTGAGGTTTGATTGTTAGATGTAGAGCTGGAATGCAGGTATGCTGCTACCTTTGAGATGATGAAATTAAAGCATTGTCCTTTCACGATGATAGATACGTGCTTGCTGTGTCTGAGCTTGACGGCTGACTGAGTCAGAGTGATGATCCTGAGCACATGTCTGGGCTTGTTGGCTTTGCACACAGATAGGGCTCGACTTGCCCTACACCCAATTTGGCCCTAACTTGTCCGGGATACTCTCCTTCACATGGCAAGGGGAGGTTTGGCCTAACAGTAGCACTGTTGATCCAGAACAAATTTGAAAAAGAGAAGCCACACCTAGCCTTTTATTAAGACCAACCAAAATAACACCAATCATTTTGAAAACGATGGCATTCTCTGGAACTCTTCATCAAGTTAGATTTTGGGGGAGGGGCTGGAAAGAAAATGAAGAGTTTTCAGATCGTAATCTGAAGGCTTTTCTCCATCTTGTGTAGATACTAAGTCGATTTGGATAGGTTGCAATGCTGGGAGACTCTGGTCTAAGTTTGTACCTTTGGCTTCTGGAAAGAAGGGGATAGGACGAGAGAGTTTTTGAAGGAATTCTAGGAAGGATGGGGAGACATCTTTTGTTGATGCCAAGCTACCTACTATTAGAAATGAAGAGCAGTATTTTCCTGTCACTGAAAAAGTATCCAAAACTTCTAGGTTAGCAGGTGTGTGGAGGGCCTTATGAGCATGGGGCTTCAAAGGGGCAGCTACCTTCAGCTGGACTCTGAAGAGATGGCATGAGATTTCCTAAATCTGGATTTTAATTAATACCTTGTAATGTTTGTGTTTTTTATTATTTTTATTTTATAAACCACCACTGGCAGGTTCCTGGTATAGCAGCATTTAAAAAATCCTTAAAAAATGGGTAACAATTCTATCCCAACTACAATGGCTCAACTTCAGACATTCCTCGGTGAACTTAGATTATGAGAACACATTTCAATATGAGTTCAGTCATCCAGTTGGGTCCTTTCTCCTTTTGAAGATAATCTACGCATAATGGAATATATCTTAAACAACTTCAAGCCTATAATCCAGAGTTTGTCAAACTCATTTGTTACGAGGGTTGGATCTAACATAAAAGTCACTTTGTCAGGTCGGGCCATGTGTGCCATAAAATTTAACAAAGGTACCAGAGATATAAGCTTTATAAGGGATACAGGCAAACCTAATCAACAATATTATTTTTACTCGGAAGAATACAAACAAAAGCAATTGATTCCCAGCAGTGAAAGCAATTGATTTACTGGGATACCCATAAAAGCCCCAATCAATGTATTTAATCATATGCAAGACTAGTTTTTTCCCAAGAAATATCTTACATTTCCATACATAACAGTTGCTTGAGGACTGGGTAAGAGCCCTGGAAGGGGTGGTTCCACCCCCCGGGTCTTATGTTTGACACCCCTACTATAATGGCTTTACCGTATTGAATGGGGGACTGTTGTCATATTGCTTTATGATCAGGGCTGCAGCTCGTGGGTGCATCATGGAGTGCATCATGGAGCATTTTCATACATGCTGCATAATGCACTTTCAATCATAAGAATGTAGAAAAGCTAATGTTGGATTAGGCCAATGGCGCATGCAGTCTAACACAGTGGCCAAAAATACCTGGTGTCATCAGGAGGTCCACCAATCGGGCCAGGACACTAGAATCCCTCCCACTGTTCCCCCCCCAAGCACCAAGAATACAGAGCATCACTTGCCCCAGACTGAGAGTTCCTATCTATACCTTGTGGCTAATAGCCACTGATGGTCCTCTGTTCCATCTCTCCTTATATATAATTGAATAGTGGGTGCCAAAGTTCTAATTCTAAAATGCACTCCCTTAGTGTATGGCTGATGGCACTGCTCCTTAGCATATATCGCCACCAATCAGAAGGCAAAGCCCGGGTCCCGCCCACAACACAACTGCTGCGACAACCTGGTCTTTTGCATATGGAAGCTGATTGGACTTCACTCCATTCCACACCTCAAACTCCCCCCCCCGCAAGGCAGTTGGAATGTCAGTTGCATATGGAATCTGCTGTATTCTGGTGGTGTGCAGGTCCCAGATTCATGTTTTTAAAGCAGACTGACACTGTTTGCCCAAAGCCAGAGCCCTCTCCCAGAGCCTCTTTCTAGATCCCGTTGTATTTATTTCCACAACGGGCCTTATTTCTAGTATGTTTATAATTCCCTCTTGAAGCCATCCATGCTTGTAGCTACCACCATCTTCTGTGGCAATGAATTCATGTGTTAATCGCTCTTTGGGTGAAGAAGTACCTCCTTTTATCCGTTTTAACTCGACTGCTCAGCAATTTCATTGAGTGCCCACAACTTCGTGCATTTTCGTGATCATTTGCAAGTGGATTTTGCTATTTCACACAGTAAAATCCAGTTGCAAAGTGCATTGAAAGTGAATTGAAAGTGCCTTAGATCCCTTTTATGTAGACTTTTTAAACCTTCTTTTCTGCTCAGTGTAGAGTCAAAGTGGCTTAAAATGTTAAAACACACACTCACATAGATGTTACAGAATGACAAATTTACCTTATATCAAGAGGCTCATCCAGAGGCTGGAAAGTGGGGAAGAACAAGCAGAAACTGTCTCTTCCCAGGCACTTCTGCTGATTAACACACAAATATCCATAGCAAGAAGTGCCTTGAATCAGTGTTAGCTGTTATACTAGCTGTGCCTTCTGTGAATCAACTAAAGCTGATTAAAAGGCACCAAACACCACTGATGAGACCTGAGTATCTATCTGGAGCAGTATGCATAACAGTAGCTCTAACCTGTGAAAATGTTCCTTCAACAATAGTGTTTATGTGTGTGAAGTGCCATCAAGTCGCTTCCCATTTATGGGCAATCCTATGAATTAATGACCTCCCAAACGTCCTATCATTGCCTTGCTCAGGTCTTGCAAACTGAGGGGCCCCGTGGCTTCCTTGATTGAGTCAACCCATCTCATGTTGGGTCTTCCTCTTTTCCTGAGGCCTTCAACTTTTCCTAGCATGACTGCCTTTTCCAGTGATTCTGGTCTTCTCATAGCCTCAGTTTAATCATTATAGCTTCTAAAGAGAGTTCAGGCTTGAGTTGATCTATGAGTCTTTTTGGTGGTCCACAGTATTGGTAAAACTGTCCTTCAGCACCACATTTCAAAGGAGTCAACTTTCTTCCTTTCAGCTTTCATCATTGTCCAACTTTCACGCCCATATATAGTAATGGGGAATACTGTGGCATGGATTAACTTGCTCTTGGCCACCATCGACACATCCCTACACTTAAGAATCTTTTGTAGTGCCTTCATGGCTGCCAATAAGCCATTCGCAATCTCCTTCTGATTTTTAATAATGCAAATTTGTAAAAAATGCTGAATTGATTGGTTCTGAGTATGTCAGTCTTGGTAATTGGCTGTCTCATTCAGTACTTGATTCATTCTATTATTGGATAAGGAGACTTTTATACTAATGCAGGGGAAGAAATGGAAGTTACCACTATTGCTATAGGCCTTTTGGAGGGAGCTCAAGACATTTTTGTTTGGAGAAGGTTTTTGAACAGTTGAATGGAGTGGTGGCCGTTTGTGTTTCCTAAGGGGTTTTTTCCCCTTCACTTTTTGATGTACATTTTTGTTAGTTTTATTTCATCAGCCACCATAGATTACTACAACATTAAAACAATGAACCAACTAAACAAAATCCATGTGGTTGAAACACTGGCTAAGATCAAATACGCATTATAGTGCATCTTTGCACTTAGGGTGTAATTACTTCACCACCAACATTGCACTAATGCTAAAACTATCCAGTGGAGATTTTCTGAAGGGTAAATGGGCCTTTTATCTTTTCCCCCAGGAATAAGGCACTGTATGAGACAGGATGTTGGACTAGATGGACTATTGGTCTGATCCAGCAGGCCTCTTCTTATGTTCTTAAGAGAGCACTGAAAAGCAGGTGGTGACTAGAGAGTGAGAGGATCAATCTAGAGCAGCAGCAGCTGAAAAAACCCTCCCATGAGTCCCTGCCAAACTGACAATGCAAGTTCCTTCAGAAAGTTATCACATACAGATCTTAAAGCTTGGGCGTATTGATATGTAGGGTTGCCAGCTCCAGGATGGGAAATACCTGGAGATTTTAGGGGCGGAGCCTGAGGAGGGTGGGATTTGGGGAGGGGAGGGACTTCAGTGAGGTATAATGCCACAGAGTCCACCTTCCGAAGCGGTCATTTTCTCCAGGTGAACTGATCTCTGTCATCTGGAGATCTGTTGTAATCCCAGGAAATCTCCAGCTACCACCTGAGTTCTTCAGGTTCTTTATACGTAAAATGGCTTTAATGATTAAAAATAGCACACTTGGCCTTCTGGGAGGAAGACTCCAGAAACAAGGAAACAAACAGAAGACAGAAAAGAAAGCATCCCATTTAAAATACAAAAAATGTCAGTTGATCAAATCTCTCTCTCTGCTACCAGGTAAGACTCACAGATTCCTTGTGAGGGGAGGAAGCTCTCTGCTCTCATGGCTCCTTCACCCTGGGTGGCGGAGGGTAAGGCCTTAACAATGAACCCTTAATGTGATTAAATTTTGATTGCCCCTTTCAGCCGAGGGGCGGGGGAATATTCCCTTGCAATGCCAGTGTCTTGTAGGTAGGAGGCATTCAGAGAGAAGAAGCAGAGCATATGCTCTTTCATCCTTGCCCCACAGCTAGGGTTGCCAATCTCCATGTGATGGCTGGAGAACTCCAGCTATTATAACTGATCTCCAGGTGACAGAAACGTGGAGCTGGCAACCTTACCCACAGTTGAAGGTTGATAGTAGGCTTTGGTTGGTTACACACTCTTTGTAAGGTGAAAGAGGCCCTGGAAGGAATTCGACAGCCCATAGTGGTTCTGACCAGCTCACAGTGACTTCTACCAGCCTTGACTATGCTGCATGGGGCAGTGCTTTGAATAGATACAAGGCAGCTTCATATCTTCATAAATCTTTCAGGTGGTGATATTCCATGTCTGCATAAATGTTTGAACTTGCTCTTGGAGGCACTATAATTAGCAAGTGGAAGTTGTAACTGCTGTGGGAGAGTAGCGGCCCAGCATCAACCTGGACCGTCTGTCAGTTGTAAAATGCAGACTGGCTCTGAATTCACATGAGTGCTTTTAGGAGCACTAGTCTCTGTTTGCTGCAAACTGTAATGGCTTGTGAATGCTAATAATGTTACTATTTCAGCATGCTGTTTTATGTTTCTACTACCTATATTGTTTGTTTGTGTGTATGTATGTGTGTGTGTGTGTGTGTGTGGTAACAATTTCATTCCTCCTGAGATGCTCTTCTCCACATTCAAAAAATTAAAGTAGTTATCTCATCTCATCTATCCCAACCTGAGTTGGTGTCTAGTTAGGCCATGAAGAATGCCTCACTGACAGGGCTGTTTTGATCCACACATATAAAGAAGAAATTGTGATAATTTGGGGCAGGGTGGTGGTTTGACAATATTTTGTGGGAGATTAAAGGAATGGCAGGCTAAGCAGAAGATCACCAAGCCTAAGTGAATGCTTTCTCCTCCTCTCTTCGAAGTGAAGCTAATTGAATAGCTGAACCTTTGCTCTGTTATGTGAAATTACATTTCATGCATCTCCAGCTGCAAAATGGATCTGATTCAGTTCATCTATGTGACACCTTGCCTTTTTTTTTTTTTTGGTGCCAAAATACTTATTCAGTCTTGGCCATACCCTTGACCGTCCATTTAGGTTTTTGTTTTTAATGCAAATCCTGAAATTGTGTAAGAATTTAGGGAATGAAGGTCTGTTTGGGCTTGCAGTGCTTACAGCAGGAGAGGTGTGGCAAATTACTAGAGATTGTTGGAGGCTCATTTCTGACCCCTTTGGTGATGCGGAAAAAGGAGCAAGACAAAATATTAGCCAGTATTGCTCAAATAATTATAAGGGTGTTGGGATAAGATGTAAATTCAGTTAACTTTTTCTAGGAAGTATGTTCCATATGTAGTCTTCCCTAGTTTTCTGCATTACATATGCTTGCCAAATAGACCTGTGACAGTTGAGGGGCATAATCGTACTAGGGGAGGAGTGAGATTTCAACAGTCAATTTAAAAAAAAACGAATTAGCAAAACACTGCTGTACCACTTCATGCAATCAGTGGACCATTTCATTGCTGTGAATATTTATTTATTATTTATTATTAATTAATTAATTAATTCCATTTGTATCCCGCCCTCCCTGTGAACAGGCTCAAGGTGGCTCACATTAGTCAGTACAAGGTATCATAAAATCCACATAAAAACATTTAAAACATTTTAGAACAATCAGATAAACATAAAGTGCTAGTAGTGATTATCATTCCATCATTAATTGAGATGGCTTACTATATGATATACCAAGCAAACAATTTCTGACTCAGTGATCTTCTGGCGTCACACAATGGTATGGCTCGATCTCAAACCTAGGGCCGGCCCATAACCACAGGTGGTGGTGGTAGTGGTGAGGGCGACTCCTAATTGAAAGCCTGGTGGAAGAGCTCCGTCTTGCGGGCCCTGCGGAACTGTAGAAGGTCCCGCAGGACCCTGATCTCTTCCAGGAGCTCATTCCACCTGTATGGAGCCGTCTCTTAAAGCATCGTGCTGTAATAACTATAATTGGAAATAAAATGTGGGGTGATGGAGAGACCCTTTGGGCTTTCATATTGGCCTATTTTTTTCCTGGCAGTTATAAAGGATTCTGTGCTGCTTCTCATTTGCATGTCTGGATATTCATAGGCTAGGTGGGGCCTGGGGATCTCCAGGAATTAGAAGTCCTTTCCAGGTGACAGAGATCAGTTCCCCTGGACAAAATGGCTGCTTTGGAAGGTGGACTCTGTGGTATTATACCCCACTGAGGTCCGGCCCATTCCCAAATCCCTCCCTCCCCAGGCTTTACCCCCAAATTCTTCAGGTATTTCCCAGCCCAGAGTTGGCAACCTTAGCCATGCCTCATGTGCCATTAGTGACCAATAAGGCTGCACTTTGTTTATATGTTGTGAATTGTACAGGCATTTATTCAAAAATAAGTGTGTGAATTTACCCATTAAACATATACAGAAAGCAACTTGTGAATCTATACTTAGCAGACACCCAGTTTGATTAACAGATCACTGTTCCAATTATCATGGGATTTGTAGGGGATGCGTGTAGTGGAAGGATGGGCCTAGAATAGTTGTATATCCCTTCTTTTGTTGACGTAGCTATAGTTTATAGTTGTGGAGATGCACAGTGAAGGCTTAAGCATGTGTAAGGCACACTGAGTTCACTGGAGTTCATTACTTAGTAACTGTGCTTAGGAGTGCATCCTTAAAGAAAAAGGTCATGAGACAGTGTTTGAAGTTGTCTTTATCTTAAGGTTTCTAGTATCCAAAAAATCATGCCATAGTAAATAGCCTGTGGGTGTGCATTAGAAATTCTGCCACGATACAGAGAAAGAGGCCCAGAAAATAATCACTGTTCAGAGCAAGAAAAAGGCAGAAAAGATGAGTCAAATGGCAGGTCATGCATGAAAAGGGATGTGTCAAGGTCAAGCATAATGATGTTCTGAATGTGCTATGGAAGCAAGGAGGAAAGTTGCAGTCCATTTTGATCAATCAGTACCATCTCCCTTGTCCTGAATTGTCATAACTTTGCTAGCTTTTCTCTCCTCCTTGATAACATGGCACAATTTCTATAACGAACTGAGTTGCAGTGCTTTGAGAGTGGCCATATTGATTTTGATTTCAACAGCGTCTGAGAAGCTCTTTGTTGAACTATTTGTGTCTATTTAAGTCGTGTATGCCTGGATGTTTAAAGATGTTTGCAAGAATCAGGGCTATTTTTGGGCAGGAATACACAGTAATGGAGTTCCGGCTGACTTCAGAGTTGGCCATGCCCACTACAGCCAAAACCTCTGCGAGCGTGGCTACAGAGGGAAGGCCTGGAGAGCAACACCACCACCCCCGCAACTCCGAGGCAGGTGGGACGGGGGGGCCCTGGAAGGATCAGGGAGGCATTTAAATGCATCCCCATGCCTTCCCCGCAGCCGCAGGCGCCCGGGCAAGCCAAGGGAAGGCACAGGATGTGGCCTAATATGCTGATGAGCTGTGCTGTCAGGGTGTGGCCTAATATGCTAATGGGTTTCTGCTGTTGGGTGTGGCCTGTTATGCTTATGAGTTCCTGATACTGGCTGATTTGTTTTCAACTCCCTTCCTAACAATAAGAAGGCTTCTCTATGGGGAATGGGCTGCTGAGCTTTTTCTATAAAAAAAGCCCTGGCAAGAATCAATAAAATTCTGCAATACGGAACAGTACAGCATTAAAAGTCAGTTGTATCAATGAAACAATCAAGTCACAAACCCAGAACAACAAATCAAATCTGCAAAGAACAACAAGGACAGTTTTGCAACCCTTGTGAAATGACTTCAAAGAAAAGGTCTGCAAGACTTCATCGGACAAACTGTTATTTTGGGAGAGGTGATTGTAAGTCTAATGCTTGGTTATCTTTCAATGTTTGCTGCTTTGCTCAATTTGGTCGGGCATTTTCCATAACTGTGGTTCATAAAATCCATGAACCAAGAAAAACAGACTGATTTTCCAAAACTGTTATGCATATTTTTATATCTTGGGTAGCTTACTGTAAATATAGAACATTTATATAGTATAATATACTCTCCACTTCCCCGAGTAGAGAAGAGCCTAGAAGCAGGTAGGGTAGGGTTCTTGAAATCAGAGAGCACTGGAAAGTGAGATCCATGCCTTTATTATCAGTACACATACAGATGAATTATCATGAGCAAGTGTGGGTGTAGGGGTTAGAGTGCTGGACTAGAATCTGGAAGATCCCCATTCTGCCTGGGAAGCTCGTTGAGTGACCTTGGGCCAGTCATACCCTCTCAGCCGAACCATCCTCCCAGGGTTGTTGTGAGGATAAAATGGAGAATGATGTAAACTGCTTTGGGTCCCGTTTGGGGAGAAAGGCAGGGTATAAATGAAATAAGTAATGTGGATATAGCCCTATCTGCTCAGTTATGAAATTGTATGCACATGAAGCTGCCTTCTACTGAATTAGACCACTAGTGCATCAAGGTCAGCATGGTCTATATCAACTACTCCTGATCCCCCACCCTTTTTTACCGGAGATGCCATTAACCTTCTGCAGGCCAAGCAGATGCTTTACCGCTAAGCCACAGTCCCCCCACCAAATCATAGTGGAGTCATATGGATTCTTAGTGAATAGCATAACCACCATTGGAGAGAGGTTACAGACATTAAAGACTAATGCAGAACCATTTTGATGCTCCCGTTCATGCCATGAGAGCTAAATGTTTGTTTATTCACAGGACAGATTATTATTTAGTCGTTCCTAAAATCTACCTCAGTTGTGAGTGCTTAATTCTATATTCAAATAACATCTTCCATTTCCAGATAAATTAAAAATGTTGAATCTCTCTGCTGGAGGATTAGTAAGACTTAATTAAAATATTGTGACTGTCATCCCTAGAGAATGGGAAAGCCCAACACTTCTGCTTTGGAACACTTTTCTGGATTTATCTTTAAATAAAGCTTATCTTATTCTCAGTAATCATTGTTCACAGAAGCATGTACGTCTTTTTCTTTTCTTAAATGTGCTGATTCGTGTTTGGCTGGCTGTCAAAACAATATTTGTCATCTATGGTAATGTTGCTGATGACATTGCTGATGAAAGTAAACAGAAGATGCTTTTATTTAAAATGCTCCAAAATTTGAAGGCAAAGGAATGACACAATAATTAAGTCGTCTTGGGGGCAGTCTGTGATTTTTTTTTTTAGACATTGTATACACAGCACAGTAAAAATGATGACTTTTCATAGTAAAAAGAGGCATACGGTAAAACGCGTCAAGAAAGTTTTTTTACTTGCTTATGAACTGCTTATTAAATAACTGGAAACAGGAATGATCTGTGAAGTGCAGAAAGTAAAATAGTTGGATTCAGGACTGTGTATGCTCTTAGTTTTCTGTGTTGGGAATGGTGTGATTAGAACATGTGGAAGGGCAGGGGGAGCAGTACCTGTCCCAGGCTGGGCTAGGGTGAAGATGCGGGAGTCAAGTCCGGTCCAAGGTCATTGCCAGGAGAGTCAGAGCGAGAGCCAAATCATGAGTCCGAAAGAGGGGCTGTCCGAAGGAAGGGTCAGGAGGGCAGGAATCCGAGCCAGAATGGGTGTCCAAGAACAGGAGCTGAAGGTGGATGTGAGGCACTCACGGAGGTGACTTGTTGCTTCCACAAGAGCCCAATCCTGAGTGGGAGTTATATAGGCCTCCAGCCAGGCTTCCCGTGGCAATGGTGATGCTCCTGCTAGTACCCAGGACTTGGCGCTCGCCTTCCCTACCACCGTGCATCTCAGCTGCGGGTGGCTAAGTCTCTGCAGAGCTGCTCTCTCAGCCAAACCACCCATGGAGGTGAGTCAGGCGGCAATGTTCCCTCTAAGCTGTGGAGTCTCATGAGCAAAATATTCTACTTTGTGAGCTCCTGGCATTAAACTTGTGAGCAAGTGATTTGGCTACTGCATACATTAGTTTGCTCTGAAGCTGTCCTTCCTGAGCGAAGACAAAAATGTGTGAGCCGGAGGCTAAAAAACTGTGAGCTAGCTCACACTAACTCAGCTTAGAGGGAACATTGTCAGGCGGGCTCCCCGGTTGCACCTGTACCTCATCAGCTGCTGCAGGACCAGGTGTGGGGTTTTCAGGCTCAGGTGCTGGTGGCAGCAAACTGTCAACTCCTGAGGAGTCAGAGGGGCCAGCTTTTGGTAAGTTCCATGGGCACAAAGCCTGTGTGTGTACACCCCTCACTCAAACACTTCACAGAACTATTGGAGTTGGAACTCAAACACTGCTTCAGTCACATGCTGTCACCACTTATTCATATCTATCTATCTACTGGTCTTGGGGGTGCTGCTGGACTCAAGCCTCATTCTCACATCTGTTGGTTAGCTCTCACATTTGTGTTCCAAATTATTTCTGTTCATTGATCTTGCTGCCTTGATCCAATCTCAGTTTCACTTATGCATCGTAACTCTGACTGGTCCTTCCTGATGCTTCCACCCCTCCCTTCATCTTCCTGTATGTAAGGCTTGAAGAAATTTTGTTTCAATTTGTCTGAGAAAGTGTGCATGCACATGAAAGCTTACACCTTAAATAAAACTTTGTTGGTCTTAAAGGTGCCATTGGACTCAAACTTTGTTCTCTCTGTCTCATCTATCATCTATCTGATCTACATACCGACACATACAAAATATTGTTCTCTCCTCTCTGTCTTATAGACAGATAGATATAGATATCTTGTACGCATCTGTGTATTTATTTCCCTGAGACCATACACATCCAGTCCACGTGGTTGAGCAAATAAAAAGTTAAGTTTTATTTATGGCTTAAATGCAACATTGGAATGATTCAGGTACTTTACAAAGTTTCTCTTGAACCTTTGAACCATAGCTCTGTTCAGGCATTAAGTATTCTTTGGGCTCTTCGTTATTCTCATTTTTGTCACTCATTTGTCCCTATTTATCACATGTGTTTTTCTCCCTCTGGTACTACTAGAGAGAGCAAAACACATTGTGGGGGAAAAGCAATAGGAACACACAAGTGATGAAAATCAGAATGTGGAAGAGCCCATTTTTTACAAGTCAGGCTTTCTCTTGGCCAAGGCCAGGCTGCTGTTCTGTCACACACTGGCTTAAGCTTTCAGCTCCTTTCCAAGCTAGTTCTAATCCTCACTCTAACTGAACTATTGTCTTTCACTGTCAGCCACTCTTTAAACGGCATCTCCACGACTATTAACTGTAGCCTCTCACCAAGATTCCATCAGCTCCCATTGGCCACTCTCAGCGACAGGTGGAACTTGCCTAGTCTGTCATACTCGCTGAGGAAAAAAACAATACTGATTAAAACTCTTGTAAAACTCAAGAAATCTGTGGTCCAGAAAGATAACTGAAATGTTAAGTAATGGAAGGGTGTTTTTTTTTTTTTAATTTTGTCAAATAGTTTCTTAAACTTGAAGGAGAGGTGAGTATTAATTTCTACCAAGATGGTAGTAGTCAGTGTTCTGCTTGCTGAAGCGACACAGTCTTCTCATTATAGGTCTCCTGCCTTAGATTGTATATAGAGAGGTGACTCATTGGAGCCAATGCCAGAGTCACACTTGCACCCCATGTCAAAAGCTTATGCCACAGGGAGGAACTGGATGCATTACAGTGTGAGAGAGAACCAGTTTGTGATGTACCAGATTGGTATCAAAGAGTACCATTTGTTGACATTTCTGTTTTGAGCTATTTTTCTATGTTTTTAATTAAAAGTAGTTCTTTTTTGCATATTGCCATTTAAAACCCATACTCTGCATGGGATCTTATCATACAATTATCAGTTACAAGAGGCAAAGAGAGAAGAAAAATATAGGTGCCAGAAGACAGTCACTCATTATAATAGATAACGTACGTTCTCATTCTGACTCATGTTTGAATTTAATCTCTTCATATAATGAACACGAGGAAGCCAGTATCTTCCAGATGAATCAGTTTTCTGCTTCCCTTCTTTAACTGTCTTTATAATCATAGCTTAACTGTTATTGATACAGCCCACAATTTCACTAACTACTTCTACATACTGTGCTGCCATACAAACATTGTTTGTCCAAAAGTGGAGGTTAGCTTAAAAAACTTTGTATTGGAAACCAGTGTCCTGTCCTTCGTTGAGACCATCTCTTTAACCAAGTGAAAATAATTGGGGTATGAGAGGTAACTATATATATCCTTTGTAATGCTTTTTTATTATTTTTGCTGGAGTTGATTAGCATTGAGGCTATTTTATCACATATAAATGAAGTCTCACTATGCCTTTTGACAACTTGTGCATTATCAGCATTTGTTATAAATATTTTATATTGTCTCCAAGTTGTCTTTGCAATAGGACCTGATAACTGTTTTCTCTTATATTCTGAGCTGTCAACCCACAAACATTTTACAGAATCTTTACTCTTCCATTCCCTGGAGATCAGTCTTCTATTTTACTTCTTTCCCCTTCATTGTCCCAGTTCTTTTGTTTCTCAACAGCATGCAACACAATGGCTCTTTCCCCCCTTTCACAAACCCAGTCTTTCAAATTAATTTAGTGGCCTCAGTATCCTTTGTTGTCTTGTTAATCTCTCTAAAGAGTTTCTGATATGGAGATGCTGATTAAAAGAGGTCAAATCTTTATTATTATTTTTCCTGATGAACTGGTGACAGAGCACAGCCATTTACTATTCTTTATATGTGCCAGCTCTGTGATTCTCCCCAGTATCAAAGGCTTTCAGTCACTGATGAAGCCATGCAACTTTGAAGTCACATTTGTGATTATGTTGTTCAACTTCATTTAATATTAGCCGGTCATAATGACTTGCCTGGAAGCCTATTCAGCATTTATATTCAAAGTGTCTGCTTCAAAAGCCTCTATTTAATAGTTTGATTTCTTGTAATGAAACCTTGTGCAAATATAATTTACATGCTGACTTATAGCAAACTTCCAGATAGGGGTGGCTCTCAATGAAGAGCATTCCAAATTTCAAATAGTCATTGCTCAGGAGAGAGATTATCTTTGGGTGGGCTATTTTAATAATGCCCTTTACTAGGAATGATGTTTTGTTTATAATTTAGCCAACATAGCTCAGTGGTTAGTGGATATTGTGTGGAGGAGTCTAGTTTCAAACTCTACATGCTCAAGTTAAAGTAACTTAAGGAGAGAGGTTGGAGAAGCCGTTGTGCTTTGGATTGCCAAGTACCACTGCCTATTGGTAGACTAGATGGACCATTGAGCTCTCTTACCATAAGAAAGTCCATTATATGGTTATAATGCCATACCAGGTGTTTTGTAATAGAGAATCACCCCCCAGTAGAAGTTCCTCAGTTGTTGCATGTACCATTCAAGACCCTCCCTCCTCTCCAAAAAAAATCTGAGGAAACACATTTTCCTAGCAGTCCAACTGCAATCCTAGTTACTATTAACCAGGTTCCCTGTCAGTGTGGGTTTGTTAATGATCTTTGAATTCTGGTTCTGATCTTGCTTATTGTAGAAATCCTGGTTAGTGGTAATCATAGGTAAAGTGGACAGATATAACACTTTACCGTGGTTAAGAATGGTTGGAGAAAATGATGTTTAGGAGGAGTTGGAGGGACTGAGTACATAAGACTGCAGCCTACTCTAGCTGTTGAGATTGGGAGTACTACATCTGCACCATGGCAAAATATGTCACTGAAGTCAGTCTGCATCTTATGTATTCATTCATTTAATTCATTTATAGTCTGCTTTTCTCCCCAGTGGGGACCCAAAGTGACTTACATCCTTCTTCTCTCCTCCGTTTTTATCTTTACAACAGCCCCGTGAGGTTGGTTAGGCTGAGAGTGTGTGACTGGCCCAAGATCACCCAGCAAGCTTCCGTGGCATGAGTGGGGATTCAAATCTGAGTCTTCTGGATTTCTAGTATGACATGCTTAAGCACTACAGTCCACACTGGCTCTCATTTGGAACTTTTCAACTATGGAAATGAGTTCTAGAAGCAAAACATACAGCAGGCTTATTTTATTAACCTCAATTGAAGATCTGTTACAGCTGATTATAACAAGTTATTTTCTTGGTCGTGGGAGCACTATTAGGCCAAAATCGTGTTCTGGTATCAGTAATTGTGGGACACCGGTTCTACAGGATCCCCCCCCCCCAACCAGCAAGTAAATTGATTAAACTGCTTGCCAGAGCCCCCAAAATATGAAATTTGGTTTACCAAATTTAAAGTTCTCATTTAGAATTTCTTGAAAAGTGCATCTTCAGCTTGGCAAAAATGAAATATGCTATCCCTGGTATTTAGAAGTAGGAGGAGAGTGGAGGCATGCAAAACAAGGTCTTTAGTTGATGCCACAGTGGTTTATTTTTGCTTGTTTCTCCTTTTGTGACGAGCTTTGTTTTGTTAACTGAACCTGGCCAGCTGGCTTCTATTCCCAAATCCTTCCTAACCTAGGTATTGATCAAACTACAGATATGCCATTGCTCAGAACTGATGTGCTGTTCTAAGTGTCCTATTGATTTGATTACACATTGGCTAGCTTTTACACTACCGACTCATAAGTACTTTTTTGAAATAGTTAGCCACAGCTGGAAGCAGTGTTATGTCGAGGATTAAGAGAGGCCTTCCCCTGATGTTACCTCCTAGCACTGGTATTCAGAGGTTTGCTGCCACTGAATGTAGAAGTTCCTTTCAGTTGTCATGGCTGGTAGCCACTGATGGATCTCTTCTCTATTACTCTGTCTAATCTCCTTTAAAAGCTGTCTATGCTTGTGTTTGTCACTGCATCCTCTGGTAGTGAATCACACAATTTAATTACTTGTTGAATAAAGAAGTACTAATTTTTCTCTTTCAATCTTTTGTCCATGAACTTAGTCGGGTACCCTCAAGTTCTAGTACTTTGGGAGACTGAGAAAAAAACTTCTCTTTCTACTCCATATAAACCTTTATAATTTCCCTCAATTTTTTCTCAAATGAAAAGCCTCAGTCTCTTTTAGCCCTTTGTCATATAGAAGGTTGTTTCAATTCTTTAATCATCTCGGTTACTCTCTCCTGGACTTTCCCCTACTCTATCTTTTCTTGAGATAGAGCAACCAGAATTGTACACATGGATTTCATCTAGGATTTATTGTTTTTAATAAGACTCTAACTATCTCATGTCCTCGTACTGATTTATTGAACTCAATTAGGGATTGGTGGATGGACAGGTTGATCATGATCCAAAATAGACAGGGATGTGATGGAAGTGGCCATTGGCTTCACCCCAAGGACAGTTGGGCTTATTGTGACCGACAGAGGCATGAGATTAATAGAATGTCCTCCATTATGTCAGTGTTTTCTCTTTCTATTCGCAAATAGCTTGTGGGACGCGTCTGCATTTTGAAGCCTCATCAGGTATACTAGTGGTCAGCCAAAGGTGGTTAACATTCTGGTAGAGGTTCTCCTTGCTAGTGTCAGCAGTAGTAAACAATCATGTTCAACATTATTTTAAAATAGGACTTCCGGTCTACGAAACAGCGATGGCGCACGCTCTCCCCACAACGGGGAAGGGCGAATCGCACACCAGCAGCCTGGAGGGGTGTCATCTCAAGTGACACCCCCGCTGAGCCTTTGCAATAGGCTCCAGGCCAGGGGCGTTTGAGGGGTTGCCTCTTCGATGGTGTAATGCCGGAGAATTGAGGCTCCCCTCCGCCCCGACGGTCCAGTTGCTGAGTGGCCTTTGGGCACAAGCTGGACTGACTGGGACAGGTGCCAGAGATCAAGCGAAATGGCGTAAAACCGAGCGTGGTCAGAGAAACTGACCAACAATGAACATGAGTTCTGAATAAAATGGAGTAGTTTGAAAAGCGATTCCCCCCCCCCCGTGGTTGAATAAAGAGATTGCGAAGAGGGACGCCTCTTATGTGAATGAGCGACTAACGGACACGAAGGGGGAGAGGGGAGGAAGTAAACTGAAAGTGTTTTGAGAGACTTATCTGAATTGCGAAGTCTTTTGGTGAGTTTTCTGAGTTGCGAGGAAGCGGCAGAAACTGTAAACAAAATGGGAAAGATGGCTGCCCAGCAGAGAAAGTTTAAAACGAAGCCGGGCAATCTGAGTCCGAAACCGGAAGAGGGAGCAGATGTCCTCAAACTCCTGGCGGATATGCTCAAGCCGGTGATGGAACAACTCAGTGGTATTAACCAGCAATTGACTGTGATGAATAAAAACTTTGCAGCACAGCAGCTTCAGCTGAAGAGGGTGCTTAGTGAGATCATTGCTCCAGTAGTAAGCTTAACAGCGGATGAACTTGTAAACAAAATGGAGTCAGCCTATAGGGCATACTCCAATTACATTAAAAAAAAATAGCCTACCTAGAGAAATAGTGGTCAGGTTTTCAAGAAGACAAACCAGAGATGCCATTTTAAAAGCAACATCAGCAACTCCACTGAAAATGGGAAATGTAATCATCAAAACCTTAAAGGACATTCCATTTGAAATTAGACAGAAGAGGAAAAATTACAAGGACTTTCCTTCAAACTAATGGGATATTGTACAGGTGGGCGGTTCTGGAGGGTGTCATCTTTAAGATCAACGATAGAAGAGAGAAGATAGACTCCACTTTTAAAGCTAAAGATTTTTTGAGACGTCAGCTGGGGACAGATGAAGAGTCCAAAGAGGAAGAAACGAAGTCTAGTGACTCTGCTACCTCTGGAAGCAGAAAAGGGTGCAGGACCTGCCAGAGTGGTATACTATTTCAGAGACAGAAAGCCGAAGTAAAGGCAGAAGGACTTGGAAAATGGCCTTTTGAAGTGAAGAACAAGAAGATGATCAGAGATTTCTCTCATAACAACTAATAAAATAACATATAAATAGTGAATTGTTATAAGCAAGAACTCTACAAGTATATTGTGATATTAACACTTATAGTACTAACATTTTTACTAACAGTGAAAAGATCTCCTCTTTAGGTTTTAGTTTAGTGTGGTTTGTTTTCCTTTATCCTTAGTTTCCTAATATTTCTTTGTAGTTTTTGTAGTATTTGCAAAATAAAAAATATCCCTCCGGGGATTTAAAAAACACACCCAAAAACATTATTTTAAAATAAACATTTTAGTCACATTTTGGTTTTTTAAAACTAAAATAAAGAGATGCGTGTTCTGGATAGGGAATAAAGGTTGGTGCCTTTGTGCAGCTGTAGTGAAACCTGAGATCCCCCCCCCCCCGTTGTCATGTACTGCCAACATTTGCACAAGAAGAGTAGGCTTTTATAACCCCCTTTTCTCTACCTGAAGGAGTCTCAAAGCCACTCATGATCACATTCCCTTCTCATCCCACTACAGGTACCTTGTGAGATAGGTGGGGCTGAGAGAGTTCTGAGGGAACTGTGACTGGCCCAAGGTCACCAAGCTGTCTTCATGTAGAGAAGTTGGAATAAAACCCGGCTCTCCCGATTAGAGTCCACTGGTCTTAACCACTGCTCCACTACACCACACTGCCAGTTTCAGTTAACTTCTTCATCTTAGTGGAACAGTGGTTACAACATGCCTTTAAAAAGCACATTATTGTAGACTAGGCATTATCTTCTGCTTTTGATATCAGTACTTTTTCGAAGCATGTTGTGGTAGGGTATGTGCTTTTGTGAGTCACTGCTCACTTCTTCAGATTTATTTCCATTTATTCTTTGCATCCTCCCAGACTGAATCCTCCTGTACCAAATTGAGATCTAGGTTTCCAGTCTCATTACCAAAGCTGCTATAACCACCCATCTGCATATCACACCCAATCCTGCTATTGCCATTCAGCATCTGAAATCATCTTTATAAAGTTTATATCTCCGGTACCTTGTGTTATATGTCATTTATGTCAGATCCAGCCCTTGTAACACATCAGTTGGACACCTCTGATCTAAAGGCTTATCAGGATAGTGGAAAACTCTGGGGAATTTCAGACAGGCGATATCTCCCGGTAGGGAACCAATTCTCAACCGGGTTCTGGTCTGTCATTTCAGACAGAAGCCGGTTGAGAATCAGTTCCCTACCGGGATCTGACTGCCATTTCACACACAAAAGTCTCTGTTCCGTATAGTTAAAACCGCTGCAGAGTAGTCTGCTGTTCCCTCTCTTGGTTCCGCTACAGTTCTTTCCCGCCTTTTTTCGCCCGTGCGGGCTTTTTCTTTTAACGTTCGGCTTATATCGATATATCGATATACCGGAACCCCCTAAGGAGTGGCATTCCATTGGGTTCGTTATTGCGACCATTTGAGGTTCTGTTATAGCGATATATCGATATATCGCTATAAGCCGAACCTTAAAAAAAAAATCGCTCACCCACGCGGGAAGAAAACAGCGGGAAACCAAAGTGGTGCATGTGTGAAACGCCAAACCGCTTCTTATCCGGTTCCTTTCCGGTAGGGGCAAGCCGTGTGTGAAACGGCAGCCCTGTTCCGGTTCAACTGAAAACGGAAGACTCCCGGCTTGAAACCGGGAGAAACTAGGTAATGTGAAATTCCCCCCTGTATTATAAGGGCTAAAACTCATCTCCTCAGTGACAACATATCTCTAAGCAAATATTCATCCATTGTGTTTGAATTAATCAAGTCACAGTCAGGTTTTCCCACAAACAAATACTAAACAAGGAAATGATTTTCTTTGAAGAAGGAAACTAGCAGATAAAGTTAATTTAATTTGAAATTATCACAGGACTCCTCCAAAACAAAGGAAGTCTTAGGTATATGAGGACTGGCATTTTAGCCTCAAATTGGGTTCCCGTTTTCTTCCAGACTCCCCTCCACCACCATTCCAAAACCAAAACAACAGAATCAGGTGAATTCTCGTTCAATCTCTCCCCTCCCTCTTTCCTACTGTTCTCTCTCTTCCTGTCTCTCCCTCTCCTTTGCCACTGTATCCAGCTTTGGACCAGCTTTCCACAAGTATCATTCAACAGCATCATTTTGCTCCATCTTCATTCTTCCGTCTCACCACCCAGAGACCCACATATCTCCCCATCTCCAGCCATTTCTGCAACCCAGCAACTTTTGCTCACTCCCATCCTCTGTACCATCTAAAAGTGTAGCCCCCTAGAATCAGTCCCAAGTGATTTCTAGCCCCCATTGCCTGACACCTACATTGGCCAGCCTCTTTCTCTTGGTCCCTGCCAGAATCTAGCACACATCTCTTCCTCAGCTGGATCCCTCAAAAGAAAATTTGAGGGGCATGGCATCTTACAATAAAATAAAACAATAATCACCATATATTTGAAATTGCCATTATTGCAGTTATGAACTGCTACTGGTTAAGTGATGTCTGTTCCTTTTTTAAAAAAATGTGTTCAGTTGTTAGTCACTAAAGCTTGCTGTTGCTCATGAGAGGTGTCTTTGTTTCCATCTCCTTTGGGGAAGGGGCAATCCAGTTACACACAGGCCTAAAGTGATCTGTAGACTGTTGGGCTGTGCACTGGTGGGGATGCCTGCACAAGTTAGCCTTACGTTGTGGGTAACTACCTGGCCTCAGAAGGCTAATGTGAGGATATAGTGAAAATGGGGAGAGAATCGTACAGGCTGCCCTGCATTCCTTAGATGGCGAAGAGTAATGAAGTGCATACAAGTTCTGGCTCTTTGATTAGCCTCCCAAACTATTGCTTCATACAACCTTGATGTCCATACCATGCTAAGTGCCTAATTATCATCTTTAAATGTGTTTTGAAAAAGCCATTGCAGTTGTGGCTATTTAATTGGAAATAATTATAGAGGCCATAGACACACATGCCAGCAATTGCTCAATATTACTTTTTCTTTAATGTGGTAGCAGATGTGCTGCTAATGAACAGTCTTCCTTAGGGGGGAAATAGTTTTACTTGTATTGATGTTGCTTCCACGAAACATCACTTCTTGTAATGTTCTTGTGGAACCTTCAGGGAGGGCCAAAACTCCGTGGCAGAGCAGATGTTGCGTGCAGAAGGTCCCAGGCTTAATCTCTAGTCCTGTTAAATGATCTCTGGGAAGAGGCTGGTAAAGACGCTGCCTGATATTTTCTTTCATTCAGTGCAGAAAGTGCTGGGCTAGACTGACCAATGTTCTGAATGGTATAAAACATGTGGAAGCCCCAACAAGGAATGCATGTGAGCAGGCTGGTACTGGTGTTACTAGTTGGCATGGAGGTTCTGTTCAGAAAAGGATGGCTCCACAGCAAACTAATTTATCCAGTAGCCAATTCACTTGCTCACAACTTTAATGCCAATAGCTCACAAAGTAAAATTTTTGCTCACAGGACTCCACAGCTTAGAGAGAGCATTGGTCCCAACTAGTTCACCCTTCGCCAATTAACCACAGCAGTAAGACACTGGTTTAAGACCAAAGGTTTAAGATAGACTCATCAGACATTTCAGATAAAGAGATGTAGATCAGCGTGTCATCAATGCATTAATGAAAATCTACTTTACAGCAGCAAATGATTTCTCCTGAGGGCTTTACATATAGATTCAACGGCATGGGGGATAAAACAGCACTGTAGAATGCCACAAGGCAAGTCCTACATCGGTGATAGTTGGTGACCAAAAGCAACCCCCTAAATCCTGTCTGTAAGGGCTGATTTAAGCCAGTCTAAGGGACATCCCTTAATCTCAACTTCCAGGCACCTCCATAAAATGGCATGACCATAACAAAAGCTGCTGATAGATCTAATAAAAGCCACACAGAGGCACATCCTTTGTCTGTATTCAACCAGACACTGTTCAGTTTAAAGCTATCACACCATCTCCACTCTATAGCCTGGTCATATGAAAGGAGTCCAGGGCAAATGAGTTATCCAGAAAGGTCTGAAGTTGTGTTCTTAAGATTACTCTCATCTATTTCCTACAAAATGCAATAAGTATCAAATGAACAACAAGAGACCTAGATGGGAGAAGTTTTATTCCGGTGGGTTTGATTGAACAATCATTTCCGCTGATGAAAGGGATTTTCTTCTGTGGCATAGGAGTGTCTCTCCACCCCCCCCCCTTCTTGCTGCAGTTCAAGGTGCTCCTCAAAGTGCTAATCTTGGGAGACAAGGACCCTAAGGAGCATCATAAGGGGCAAACTGGAGGCCTGTAGTGGAAAGAGGGAATCGATGGAAAGCCTCCCCCCTCCATTAGTGGGAACATCTCTCTGGATCCTGCCCATTGCTTTTAGAATCAGTTTACAGGAATATTGATCATAGTATCTGGTGAGAAAAGATATTCACTAAGGTTGGATTTGGGTGTCACAACAGGCTGATATTGATTCTGAAAGTGCATGAACCAGGGCAGCAGATCCTAATGGGCAAAACATATAGAGATAAATAAAGAAAGCAAAACTGATGTTCTATCTCCTAATCCAATTATGAGGCTTCTGATGAGAAGAAGTTTCCTCCACCAAGCTTCAATTTTCAATATTGTCTCTTAAAACAATGTTTGAATACAGAAATTGTTACAGGGTTGTCTGGCATTATTCTGGTGGCCTTTAACTTGAAATTTAAGGGAGGGGGATACGGGCGGGGGGGGAGAAAGAGTGAGTGAAGAGACTGAGACCAGTTGCTGTAGAGTGGCTCTTAGGTGGCCCAGTACTACCGGACAGATGAGTGTTCCTACATTAAAGGTTTTGCATTGGAGAAATGTGCGTATGTGTAAAGTGCCGTCAAGTATACCTCCAGAAGTACAGGAAGTAAGAACCTCCTAGTAGTCCCTGGCCTTAGAGAGATCCAGATATCCTCAACCAGGTCCAGGACTTTTCCAGCCCTGGCCCCCACCTGGTGGAATTCTTTGCCAGAGAACATCTGTGCCCTGCAGAATTTGTTATCTTTCCGCAGGGTATGTAAGGCTGTGACAGACTCCAGGCTTGGGATCAGCCTGCAAGAAAAGACACCTGCAGCCACGTGACTAGCAGTGGTGATGTAATTCTGATGCAGAACTCGGGAAGTTCTAATAAAAAAAACCCTCTTGACAGTTGGAGTTTGGCAGTTGAGACTGTCAGGCCCCGGTCACACGGAGCATTAGGCACGCTAGAGAGACGGAAGATAGGCGGATTTTTCCGGGCACGATCTCACCGCCACATCTGGGAAGCGCAGAGCTCCCGTGGCGCACCTGAGGCTTCCCGCCAAAGATGCGGGGTAAAAAACGAGTACCTCGGAGGTACTAGTTTCCAGAAACCGCGGAGCAAGGGCAGGCGTCTGATCGCATTTCCGGTGGTAGTTCCGGCGCCCGCCCATGTCCCTTTGCAAAAAGGTTTTTTCCCCCCAAGTCTCCACGGATGCGCACACGCACCCAATGGAGCATGCGCACATTTCAGTTTTTTTAAAAAAACACAACCCCGTTTGCCGCGCCACTCTGCTTTTTTGCCGCGTTGTGTGATTGGCACCTCCCCCCTAACCACAGGAGCTCAACGGGACCTCAACCAAGCAGTCGCACATTAGTTTGCTCGGGGGCAAACAGCCCCCCCCCCCCCCCCCCCGCATTTTCCTGCCTGTGTGGCTGAGGCCTCAGTTGGTTTTAGTCAGTTGGTACTGTGCCAGGGGAATGAGAAGTCTTGTTGAACATCACTGAATCCGAGGAGCAAAGGAGCCTTCTCTACAGATTCCAATATTAAGGGAACCTGAGAAGAGCCAAAGGTAGTTCTATACTACAGTGAAAACTAAGGAGTCTTAAAAGTAAAATAAGCTCCTTGGGGTTAAACAAGAGATTCACATACCTCTCACATAAAATCTATACCCTGCTGGAGAGAGAGTCAGATTTAGTGGATGTAGTGTGTGCCAGGAGGGTTCAGTGGACTAGTGAGTGTCTAGAAACCAAGGCACAGCAAAGGTATTTATCTGTGGAAGTGGAGAGTACCTGAGAAATCCACACAGAAACTGACAGTCTAGAACAGCACAGGGGTTGAGATTGGAGAGAGTGTGTTTTGTACTGTAGCATCTGAAGTGAGTGATTATAAGTGAACTGACCTAAGGCTGAAATATCCCATTTGAACCAACGTATACACAAGCATCAGCTTTCTCCTTGTATATATATTCCCTGCCTGCCTGCCCTTGTAAATAAAATCTTCAGTTTGTTTTATTCTTCCCAGTCGCATGTGCCTCAGTGTCTGACAAAGTAAAACACCTGACAAAGTTAAACCACAGGATTCATCTCAGAAAAAGGGTGGTGTTCATGAAAAGCCACAGAGATTAATATTTATAAAAAGATCTCATCAATAAGTGGCTGGGTATGTGACAGAAGGACAAACTGGGTGGGTTCCTGGTCAAACAGTGACAGTATCAGTGAAAAATAAGACCGCTCCAACTTGAAAAAGAGTGAAGGAACAAATCACCGCATATCCAGAAATAAGGGGGTTCGTCACAAAGGCAGAAATGTTTTGCCAGGCATTCAGCTTAGGACAGCAATGGTACATTCTCATACCCTCCATTTCCCGCAATTCCACCCCCCCAGGAGGACTGTGAAATTTGATTTCCCCCCATACCATTTTAGGTTGACTAAAATGATGCTGATGAATTATTGCTGCTGCATGTTTAATGTTTAATGTTTTTATTTTTGGTTTTAAACTTTTATTTACATGTTGTGTGTCCTCTTCTGTTGTAAGCCTCCCTTGCTCGCGAGGAAGGGCAGCCTAAAATCTAATAAAATAAATAAATGTTGCACCTGACTTATGGCAATCCCGTAGGGTTTTCAAGGCAAGATAATGGCAGCAGTTTGCCCTTGCCTGCCTCTGCATCCCGACCCTGGTATCCTTTGGTGGTTTCCACCGGCCCTGCCTAGCTTCTGAGATCTGATGAGATCAGGCTAGCCTGGGCCATGCAGGTCAGGGCACTGGAGAAAGAGACATGTTCATAAAATGACAGAATTTGATAAGAGTACTGGGCCCCTCATAAAACTGTCCACACCATGTTCAGTATTAGGCAGGAGTGGAAATAGTTGATTTCAGTTATCTAGTTTGTTTTTGTAATTTGGGAAGGCTGCCGAGAGTGGAGGTGGTTAATCATTCTGACAGATAACGTGCTGGATATCTTACAATTCAGGTTAGCACAGTAGGTTAGGATTGGCATGTGCTTTCACAGACACCAGTGCTCTGCAACCTGAAGCGGTTGGAATGATTCTGTGATCCACTTCTGTTCTTGCTGTTTGTTTTGAGTTTATTATCTTTTGAAGCTACCTTATCAGGGCCAGCGATACTTGGGACACACATGGATATGAGCCTCTCTTATAGGTGTAGGAGCTTGAAATCTTGGATTAAAGTAAAATAGGAAGTCACTGAAAAGGCTTTCCTCTTTTGGAGAGAAAGCAGGTTTTATACCAGCATTGGTAACAAACAGCTTAGTTTTAATGTCAGTTTCTGCATTGCAGTGCTGAACTGCTTTGTTACTATTTTTTTTTCCCTCTGTAGAAGGCAATCTCCTCCTTCTCTGTCAATTAATCTCTGGTCCAGTGGATTCTAATATTAAGTTTAAATAAATGTTGTTGTTCCCCCCCCCCTGCAGATTATGCTTCTGCACATTGACAGCATACAATCTTTGCTGATGAATGTCAGGCCTTTATGATTGAGACCTTTAATTTCCCAATGTGTACAAGCTATTTTTGCATGCATTTTGTGCCTGCTGTTCAACTGTCCACTCTATCAATAGCAACTTCCTAGTGATGTTTCTCTAGTTGCAGGCTGGAAGAGGGGGAACCAAGCTATGGAAACTTCATTGAGTATTCTAGAACAATTACCATTGTACACTCCATCTCTTTGCTGCTTGTCCAGGTTTCTCCTTACCGCTGAACATTCTGAGATGGTGTTAGAATTCTCCATTCCCCCAAAAATCCCTTATGTAGCTCAGCTGTGCTGTGCAAGATGTCAGCTGCCTCTGTGTGTGTGTGTGTCTGAAATGCTGTCAAGTCGCTTCTTCCTTATGGCAACCCTGTGAATTAACATTCTTCAAAATGTGCTATTCAGGGCTATTTTTGAGCAGGAACACACAGGAACGGAGTTCTGGCTGGCTTCAGAGTTGGCCATGCCCACTACAGCCAAAACCTCTGTGTGTGTGGCTACAGAGGGAAGACCTGGAGAGCACCCCTCTGGCGACCCTGAGGTGGGCGGGTCAGGGGGGCCCCTAGAAGGATGCCTTCCCCGGCCTGTCCAAGGGCCGGCTTGCCCGGCTCCCTGCAGCCACAGGGCGCCCGGGCAAGCCAAGGGAAGGGATGGGGTGGATGGCCTAATATGCTAATGAGCTGTGCTGTTGGGGTGTGTGGCCTAATATGCTAATGCGTTTCTGCTGTTGGGTGTGGCCTATTATGCTAATGAGTTCCTGCTGGGCTTTTTCTACAAAAAAAGCCCTGGTCCTATGATTAACAGCCTTGCCTGGGTCTTGCAAACGGAGGGCCATGACTTCCTTGACTGAGCCAATCCATCTCATGTTGGGTTTTCCTCTTTACCTGCTGCCTTCAGCTTTTCCTAGCATTATTGTCTTTTCCAGTAAGTCTTGTCTTCTCATAATGTGACCAAAGTACAGCAGCCTCAGTTTAGTCATTTTAGCTTCCGGGGAGAATTTGGGCTTGATTTGATTTAAAAGCCACCAAGTTTTGTTCTTGGCAGTCAACAGTATCCGTAAAACTTGGCTAACTTAGTGAGGGTATTTCCCCCCTTATTATTATAATAGAAAACATTCTCATATTTAAGGACGGTCCTCATGCTTCATGGTCTGTAGAAAGCTAAGTTACAAAACCTCATAAAATGAGAATAAATAAATTGACTGGGTGTCAGGGCAACAGCCTTGGGGTGGTCAAGTACTTTTAGGTGAAGCTGATTCTGGGTATATCTCAGATTGAATTAATATTCTCTTTGAAGCATGGTTGCTCTGTAGCATCTGGTGCATGAGAGGTTCCTGGCACAGCAAATATCCAGTACAACAGTTTTAAAGTTCATCTACTATTGATTTTCTTCTAGTGAACCAGAGAGAGAGAGAGAGAGACTTTTAACTTCTTCCCTTTATAAGCATTGTTCCAGTCTCAATCAAACCAAAACCATTGGGATGACAACTGCAGTAATCAGCATCGTATCTTTCCCCTGCTTTGAATTCTCCACTCCATTCCCCATGACTGATAGCAATTAACAGGCAAACTCAGTAATCGTTATTTCAGGTCAGGGTTGGGACTTCCTCAGGTTCAGTATAAACAGAGAGACTGGCACAATGCGGCAAGAAGTGTGTCACCGTATGACCCTGGTGGTCAAATACCAGACAGAGTGCTTCTATATCAGTGACTGCTATCCTGATAGAGGTGAGAAAGGTGCTCTGCGTGGATTGATAACATTGTAAGGGAAGCATTAGTTGTTGAGGATCCTTTGTGGCTGGATAGCTGGAATTCAGTTTAAATTTTGCAGTGCCTTCTCATCTCTCACACAGACATAGATCTTCACACAGGCTTTCTCTCTTTTTACACGTGATTTGGTGGTGCCCTATATATATTTTCTATACAGAGGATTTATTTTTGCCTCCACCCCACTGTTTTGCAGTACTGTGACTTGTTTAAGCAGAGAAACCAGGTAGAGCACTTGGATTCACTCTTTGTTGATCACTGATGATGGGTTGAGGAGGTGACAGATTAAAAGCAGCAGAATATTAAAGACTAATCTAAAGGACTAACTGGTCTATTGTGCCACAGATATTCATGGAATTCCTTAGAATGCATGGGTTCTGACTCACAAAAGCTTATGGCATAAAATGCATTTATTTATTTACTTTGTTTAGTCTACCTTCCTCATTGAGTCTAAAGGCAGATCACACAGTTAGGAGGGGAAATGCAATATAATGCATATAACACACGATGCAATAAAGATGGGTTACAAAACTGGGAAACAATGCAATAAAACAGTATAATATATACAATACACAACACATTGAAGACTGCCCCACATTTTCAGGCATTAAAACTACAGCCGTGTTTCCTTTAGAGAAACACTCTCATGAACAATTCCATTCTACACCTTCTGTGGTATGATAACAGTGTGGGAGTCTTCTTGACCTTGTTAGGTAGGCCATTCCATCATGTGGGAGTCACAACTGAAAATACTCAAATACAGGCAGCTGTTGATCTTATGCAAGGTGACACTTTCAGAAGAAGGCTTTGCTCAGGTGAATGAAGCTGCTGCACTGGAATGTAATGGGAGAAGGGGTCCTGTAGATATGTGGGCCCTAGGTCATGAAAGGTTTTATAGTAAGGACCAGTACTTGAACTGGGCCTGTCATCTAATTGAAGAGACTGCAACATAGGTGTAGTATGCATACTCCACTTAGTTCCTGATAGTAATTGAGTTTGCAGCATTCTGTATCGACTAGAGTTTACAAATTGTCTCAAAAAAGAGTCATGTAAAAACACAGTGATGAGGGCAAACATTAAAAACATCGTGGAACCGGCAAAGGGTTTAGAAGAGCCTTCACTCTGGTTAAGTGCTCTGCCCTCCCTTCTGCTGTACTTGAAGGGAAATACAAGAATATTCTTCTCACATAAAGGCTTTGTACCTGACTACAGAGCACATGTAAGAACATAAGAACATAAGAGACGCCAATGTTGGATCAGGCCAAAGGCCCATCCAGTCCAACACTCTGTATCACACAGTGGCCAGAAATACCAGGGCCATCAGGAGGTCCACCAGTGGGGCTAGGACATTAGAAGCCCTCCCCCCAAGCACCAAGAAGACAGAGCATCACTTACCCCAGAGCCCTGATCTATACCTTGTGGCTAATAGCCACTGATGGACCTCTGCTCCATATGCTTATCTAATTCCCTTTTGAAGCCGTCCATTCTTGTAGCCGCCACCACTTCCTGTGGCAGAGAATTCCATGTGTTAATCACTCTTTGGGTGAAGAAGTACTTCCTTTTATCCGTTCTAACCTGACCACTCAGCAATTTCATTGAGTGCCCACGAGTTCTTATATTGTGAGAAAGGGAGAAAAGTACCTCTTTCTCTACCTGCTCTATCCCATGCATAATCTTATAAACCTCAATCATGTCACCCCTCAGTCGTCGTTTCTCCAAGCTAAAGAGCCCTAAGCGCTTTAACCTTTCCTCATAGGGAAAGTGTTCCAACCCCTTTATCATTCGAGTTGCCCTTTTCTGCACTTTCCCCAAAGCTATAATATCCTTTTTAAGGTGTGGTGACCAGAACTGCACACAGTATTCCAAAGGAGGTTGCACCATTGATTTATATAGGGGCATTATGATATTGGCTGATCTGTTTTCAGTACCCTTCCTAATAATCCCCAGCATAGCATTGACCTTTTTTATTGCAGTCACACACTGTCTTGACATTTTCAGGGAGTTATCTACTACAACTCCAAGATCTCTCTCTTGATCAGTCTCTGCCAGTTCAGACCCCATCAATGTGTATTTATATTTAGGATTTTTGGCTCCGATGTGCATCACCTTGCACTTGGCCACATTGAACCCCATTTGCCATGTTGACGCCCACTTGCCCATCCTTGACAGATTCCTTTGGAATGCGTCACAATCCTCACTGGTTTTCACCACCCTGAACAACTTCGTATCATCCGCAAATTTTGCCACTTCACTGCTTACTCCCAACTCCAAATCATTAATGAATAAGTTAAAAAGCAGTGGACCAAGTATGTTTTTCTTATGCCTGTATTATGAGGTGGTGTGTAATGAGATCATCACCCCATTGATTGAAAAAAAATCGGGACTGACTCGAGTTTCTTCTATCTGATAGAAATCCCAGGATTACCTACCAAGTAGCCAGTTTCTGATTGGCGATACTCAGGATACAGAAATTTTATGTTAGTTAAATATTAGGTAGTTACAGTAGTTAGACATTAGATGAAGTTTTAAACGGCTTTCTAATGGTTTTTTAAAACATATTTTAAAATTTTGGAATCTTGTAAAATGTACTTCTTTTTTGTATGACTGGTTTAAGGACCACAACAATAAACTGAACTGAACAGAGTCACGTAGAATGTATTACTAGCCTCCAGGTTACTGTTGTTTGAATCCACATGGCAAGATCAGCCACATCAAGGCACGGAGCCATCCCACCGGCTAAATGAAGACAGAAGAAACATTCTTGGAGCTGCATTAACTTGCTTTTGCAGTAATAATGCTGGGTCGAGTATAATCCCTTGATTCTTAACTGAGGCACTGAGGGTCAGGTAAACAGCAGCTGTGGGAAGTGCAGTGTTCTCCAATACCAGCATCACCTCTGTTGTGTCAGGATTCAGTTTCAACTTGTTTACCATTAGTCTGTTAACCACAGCAGTCAGGCGCTGGCTCAGGACCACTAATGCACAAACAGTCATTCTGGACAAAGAAATATGGAGCTGGGTGTCGTCAGCATATTGATAACATCCAGCTCTAAAACCACAAGTGATCTCTTCTCAGTGCTTTACATAAAGATTAAATTGCATAGGAGGGGGCACAGCTGAACCTTGTGAAACCCCAAAGGACAAGTCCCACTCTGATGGTAATTGATCTCAAGTAGCAACCTTGTGAGTTCAGTTAATCAAGAATAGTTTTTAAACAATCCAAAGCCCATTCCTTGATACCTCCAAATGCCTTAATAGGATGGCATAACCTACTGTATCAATAGCTGCTGATAAATCCAGTAATAAAAACAAAGAGGCACAGTCCTTGTCTGTATACAGATATAATTAGCTAAAGCCAGTAACACTTTCTCTATCCCTATAGCCTGACTTGAAGCCAGAATGAGAGGATCTAGAGCTGCAGTGTCACCTATGAGGGCCTGGGTTGCTTTGCCCCCACTCTTTCAATTACTTTTCCTAGTAAGGTCAGATTAGAGGCTGGACAATGGTTGCATAATTCTTCTCTAGTGCTGTTTTTAATGTAATGGGCAGATAGCTGCCTCCTTTAGTCACTGTGGGAAAACATCCTGAAACAGGGATTGATTTAGAATGGACATCAGACACTTATTTATCCTGCTTCTTAGAAAATTTCAGTAATCATCTTGGTTAAGAGCACCAGTGTTGTGGGTCAGCCAGGGCTCAGTGAGAGCGAGGGCTCCTCAGTAGAAGGGGAGCCCCATATAGCCAGCTCTGAGTAAGCAGAAGCTGGCAAGCAGGAAGTTGAGCTGCAGGATTGTCAGGATTCAGAGCCAAGAGTTGGTGCAGAGGCACCAACACCCTCCAGCCCTGATTCAACAGGTGAAACTCAATTGATTGTTTCTAGTCCTCCAGTATCACCCACACACTTAGAGTGCTGCAGACAAAGGCTACGAACAGAACTACAGGAAAGACGACAAAGTGCACACCTCCTGGTCTGATGCCAGCTGCTTGAGTAGTTGCAGGATTCCTCCTGAGCAGCTGACTATAAGCCTGACCCTTAAGCATATGGCTATAAAAACCAGCCAAGAGAGGCTGTTAGGCATGGAAGCAACAAGATGAAATCCCTCTGACTATGTTACCACTGTATCAGATCCTGCCTCTACCCTGTGACTCTTTGGCTCAATCAATCAATCAATTTATTTCTACAGTCCTTAGACCAGTCATACAAAAAGAAGTACACCTTTACAATATTCCAAGATTTTAGGATACATCAGTGAAACATTAAAAGCAAATTAAAATTTAATGTAATATCAGACAACTATATCTAACTAGCTACCTTAGAGTTTCCATGATCTGAGTATCACCATACAGAAACTGGCTACTTGGTGGGTAATTTTGGGGTTTCTATCAGATAGAAGAAACTTGAGTCTGGCTTTTTCGGAAAGACCTGGAATTTGTTCAGTCAACGGAGTGATTTTATTACGCGCCACCTTATAATATGGACATCTAAAAAACATGTGCTCTGTAGTCTCAACCTCCCTTAATGGGCAGGTACAAAGCCTTTCTGAGAAAGGAATATTCTTGTAGTTTCCTTCGAGTACAGCAGAAGGGAGGGCAGAGCACCTCGCCAGAGTGAAGGCTCTTCTAAACCCTTTTACTTCAAGAGATGTTAAATAGTTGGCTGGACCCACAGTATTTTTGATAATTGCCCTCAGACTCTTTGGATCATTTCCTGACTCTGCCTTCGTGTTGCTCCTGAACCTGCTCATGAGTAACTCTTGGATTTTCATACCTTGCTGTATGGACTGACTTTCAGACTAGACTCCTGATTCTTTGCTTAACCTTGGATGGGACCTTGACTACACTTCTTGAGTTGGTGCTCTTGTCTTACTCACTCGGCACTCTGACAGTATGCCCTACGCTGTTTCTGCCCGGCTCACAACAGTACTCCTCCCACCAACCAAGATCCTGTTGACATCCATCATGGTAACCATGATGAGAGGGACCATAAACAGACCAAATAATGCATTAGACAGTTCTACTGCCTGAACTGTATCACAGTGGGCATCCAAATTGGGACATAGTTGAGAGACTTTTTCACAGAAGAGTCACAACTAATTACCAAATCCTGGTGATTTAAAGACTGAGGCCTAGGAGTCAACAAATGCCAAAATGTCATAAACAACTAAGCCTCTTCATCACTGCTATCACGGCTTTCCAATGGTCTGTATAACACACTGGGTGCGTTCAGACGGGGGCTTTACAACGGTATAGGTGCCGGTTGCAATCGTTGTACTTACCGGCGTTCATATGGCGAACATCTGCCTCCCGTCCCTAACGGTTGTAAAGCCCTTTAAACCGTTGTACTCTGCCACTAGGTCCCCAAGTGGTGGTATCCTGAGTACAATGGTTGTAAATGCTGTACCCCGCCGTCTGATCGCTCTCCTCCGTTGCACAGCTACTTCCGTTCGGAAGCCTGAGGCTTCCGATTTTCGCCCACCATTTTTTTAAAGGACGGCGATATGTGCTTGGGCGAAGCTTCACCCTGCCGTTTGTTTTTTAAAAAAGAAAAGGGCCTTACTGTAGCGTTTCGGAGAAGTCCGGGACCTCAGGGAGGCTACTGTGCTCTTTAAACTTTAAAGGTAAGTCTTCACCTTTAAAGTTTAAATGCAAGACAGGGTTTTTTGCGCATGCGCGAAGATCGCCATTCTATGGATGGCTGCCTATGCGCATGCGCAAACTAAGTTAAAAAAACAAACCGACGATGAGTGTGGACGGGCGTATTGCGATGGGCTGCGCAGACAGGAGGTAAGTGTGATCGCGTTTCAGCCGGCATAAACTGCACCGGTTCCAACTGGTACAGTTTATGCCGGCTGAAACGGCGCATCTGAATGCACCCAATCTGTCAGATTCACTGCAAGTTTTCTACCACCATCCCTATAGACATCACTGAGCTCCATAGATATACATAGTGGTGAATCCTGCCTTGAGAGCAGAAGAGGAAGCTGAGGGCCAACCCTGTTGATGGTTTCCAGGAGCTTATTCTAAGCTCCTTCTGTGGTCTCAACAGAGCTGCTGCTTGGGGTCCTAAAATCTCCTGGGGCATTTTGGAACGCAGTCTCTGTGGGGGACCATTTTAATTGCCCCCCTGCCAGTGCAGTCAGTCAGTGCCACATTACAGTGAAAATGAGAAAGAGTCTTGGAGTATCTAACAAAAACTGTTGCATCTTCTGAATGTATCTCAGCATGTTGCTTTTCTTCTCTGGGTTCTGTTACATGGATGTGCAATTGCAAGAACATCTTATGTGAAAATGATGTGTAAATGTTGCATTGGGTACAGAGTTGGTTTATTTTTATTTTTTAAATGATAATTAGAACTGGGATCTAGATTTTTCCATGTATATATAATAGGTTTCAAAACATCAGTCTCGTTTGGTTCCATCAACCATAACAGCAATCCCCCCCCCAAAAAAAACCCCCACCACCTTATGAAAAACCATGGTTATGGTTGGAGGAAAAGAACTTTAAAAATCATATCTACACATGCTTCCAAGGCTTTTTGAACTGCAGAGTGATTGGAGCTCCTGACAATTTGCCTGTGTGGTACAATGGACAGAGGATCTATCAGGATTCCACTAAGATCTATCCACTAGGGTTCACTAGGATTCCAGGAGACCTGATTTCAGATCCCAGCATCTACCATGAAAGCTTGCTTGGGTGACCTTGGTCTTGTCACAAACTGCTTCACATGGTGGTGGTTGTAAGAGTGGGGATGAAGGGAGAATGATGTTCTTAAGCCACTTTGAATCTTACTTGGGGAGAAAAGCGGAATATCAATCAATCAAATGCTTGTATATTGGAATGAATTGACTGTAAAATTAGGGATGTGGAATCATTGCCAGTTTCTTCTTGGTACATACATACATATATGGCCACTCTTCTGTTCAGTTTGATTTCAGGGCAGAAGACTGTCTTTCCCCTCATCTCCCCTGAAACTTCAGCATCAGGGCAGTTAGGCTAGAATGCTAGATTGCAGAAGTTCAGGGCGTGATTAGCGGGGACATACCCCCTGGTAATCAGTGATGTGGCAGTACTAAGGTGGGGATTTCCTAATTGTTCATGCCTCCTTGCACAATTCTTCAAGGTCTTCCAGCTTCCTTCCTTTAAAGGCAAACTCTGTTGTCAAGTGCATATTAGTAGGGAAGTAAAATGGATTCATCCACAAGGAAGAAAGGGCTTCTTGCATATTCTGAGTATTCCTGGCCCTTAATTTGTTAGTAAGATTGCATCAGACCTGTGTACATGTGCACGTTTGTGTATGTGCATCAGACTTGACTGTGGTTGGCTCCATCTCCCAAGGCAGCCATTTTGTGCTAGTGCCCATCACTCTGTCTAAGAACCCCAAAGGTCCCTATAGGCTCCAAAAAGGTTAGGAACCTCTGCTCTAGTATTTCTTCCCCATGGAACTCAGCCTATGACCATAATTTCTTGATTGCTGGAGGTAAGTATAGACAATTTTAATTTCATCAATCATTTGATAATGGTTGGAGGCAGGGCTATTTTTGGCCAGGAATGCACAGGAACGGAGTTCCGTCTGGCTTCAGAGTTGACCACACCCACTACAGCCAAAACCTCTGCGTGTGTGGCTACAGAGGGAAGGCCTGGAGAGCGACCCCCCCAACAACTCCCAAGGCGGATGGGCCGGGGGGGGCTGAAGGATCAGGGAGTCATTTAAATGCCTCCCCGTGCCTTCCCTGGCTTGTCCAAGGGCCGGCTTGCCCGGGTTCCCCGCAGCTGCGGGGCGCCTAGACAAGCCAAGGGAAGGCATGGGGTGTGGCCTAATATGCTAACGAGCTGGACTTTCAGATGTGGCCTAATATGCTAATAGGTTTCTGCTGTTGGGTGTGGCCTATTATGCTAATGAGCTCCTGCTGGGCTTTTTCTACAAAAAAAGCCCTGGTTGGAGGACTGAGTTTGAGTTCTGTTTTGTTCTTCATAACATGTTTGTACTGGCTTTGTTTTAAGTATATTATGCAGAATTATATTATATTATGCAGAATGCTTTGAGCAGAAGAAAGAGTACATTTTTATATGATTGAATACGCTTCTCAGATTGTGCGTTTGGCAGCCTCCATTTCATCACATCTATCCTAGCATCTGGCAACATGGGTGGTTCTGCATTTTCATATCACCACATGGCGCTTCATTCTATCAAGCAGGAAGGCCTATGGTTGATAATTTGATATTCAGTGGAGACTTGCAGTGTATGAAAAATGTCGTGTGGAAGAGAAAAGGGCAGGGAAAAATATTATCTCAATATAATATGATCCATAATTGTGAGGCAATTTCTGTATCAATTAGTTCTTGTCTATTAAGGAACTGTGTGAAATCTAGTGATGAGAAAAGCACACATAAGCAGCCTTAGCACCAACTGGGAATCTGAGCTTTTGTTATCTCAAAGCCATTTTTAAAATTACCCTTTTCCCATTTTTGCTAGATTGTTTATCAAAGTAAACAATAGCTATTGATAAAGGTACTTGGTAAAAGTTACTTATTCAGCTATTTTTCTCTAGTTCCATATTTCTTTTCTTTAGAGCTTGGCAAAGGAACCTACTAGCAGAATGCTTTGTGCAAGTGAATTGGGAAAAAAAGGGTCCCTTCTTGCTATATGTCTAGGGTTGGCAATTACAACTGATTTCCATGTGACAGAGATCAGTTCACTAGGAGAAAATGGCCGCTTTGGAAGGTGGACTCTATGGCATTATAGTCCATTTGAAGTCCCTCCCCTCCCCAAACTCCACAGTCCTCAGGCTTCACCCCCAAAATCTCCAGGTATTTCCCAACTTGGAGCTGGCAACCCAGCTGTCTGTCTGAAGAGATGTCTCAGTAAAAACAAAACAAAAGGAGAATTAATGTAAGTTTTGTTTATCACCAAAGTGTGAGAATAGAAGGTAGGTTGTTTTGTACTCCTTTTATTGCCTGTATTGGATTTTCCCCTCTAAGTTAAAATTTGTCATAGTTTGCCCAAGGTAAACCGATATTGACCTAGTGGGAATGGCTAAAGGCCAGCTGTATGTTAAGGTAGTTTTATTAGTGGATATCTTCCTTTGTACCTTAAAGGGTATGCGTGGATTTAGATTAGAAAGGTACAATGCACAGTGACTTCATTTGAATGCTCTGACCTTGAGGAATAATATGGTATGGGTATGTATGCACATTTCCTGCCCATGCTGACTTGGTTCAACAGTGCTGAAGGTGTCACAAAAGCATACATTCTGCAGGAATCCATAACCTGAGTCCTGACACAATGACTGCGTGGAGTCTTAAACCAGAGGTATTGAACTCTTTTGTTATGAGGGCTCAGGGGTCATTTCATAGAAAAAGAGCTAGGGGAACTCATTAGCATAACTCATTAGCATATGTCACACCCCCTGACATCAGGGGCCCGGCGGTGGACCTGCAAGGCCAGCGGGAGTGCGAGGAAGCCCCGCCAAGGCCCTCCCTAGCCTCAGGCAGGCAGGGGTGGGGAGAGGCGGGGAGGAAGCAACTTACCCTCCCTCTTCTCCTGCCTCCTCCTGGCTGAATGAGGGCTGGAAGCGGGGCAGCCAGAAGCAGGGGGCGGGGCTTCGTCATGTGCCCCGCCCCCTGCACCTCACCCGGGGGAACTGCGTTCCCCCGCGTTCCCCCCCCCGAAATGACCTCTGTGAGGGCTGGATCTAACATAAATGTTACTTTGTCAGGCCAGGCCATGTGTGCCATAAAATGTAATGTAAAAGGTAACGGAGATATAAACTTTATAAAGGTCCCAGGCAAACCCAATTAACAATATTATTTTTTTACACACAAACACAAGCAATTGATTCCTAACACTGAAAGCAATTGATTTACTGGGGAACCCACAAAACCCCCAATAAATGTATTTAATCATATGTAAAACTAGTTTTCCCCCCCAAGGGATATCATAAAAGGGTGAGTAGCTTATATTTCCATACATACCAGTTGCTTGCGGGCCAGGTAAGAGTCCTGGATGGGCCGGTTTTGTCCCCTGGGCTGGCTTAAACAGATTCCCTGTCTTCCAAGATTTATAGAAGAAATCTTTAAGATGTGATTGGGAAACCAGTCTTGAACTTTAACATGGTAGATCTGGCTTCAAGTCATGCAACTGTTTCTTATCCACAAATGACTTCCATCATATGATTGTGTGGTCTACGGAATTAAAATTTGGAAAGCATATTACTAATACTTCTATACACATTACAGTTAGTACTATGGAAGATTGCTTAACTTTGTTGTCCCGTCAGTTATGTGGGGGGTAATGATCAGTCAAGCTCTGACCTGGGTAGCCCAGGCTAGCCTGATCTCATCCAATCTTGGAAGCTAACCAATGTCAGCTCTGGCTAGTATTTGAATGGGAGACTTCCAAGGAACACCAGGGCCATGATGTGGAGGTAGGCAATGGCAAACTGCCTCTGAAATGTCTCTTGCCTTGAAAACCCTACGGGGTCGCCATAAGTCAGCTGTGACTTGACTGCACTTTCCACCATCACCAGTGATCAGTCAAAAGGCTTTTTGTTGTTGTTTTTTTAAATCTCTTTCCCCCAGACGTCTGTGTCTGTCTTGATATTTTGTAGGTGTTGTGTGAAGATAACGTTTTCCATTGTTTTTCCTTCTCCAAAAGTGGGAAATGGTTGTGTTGGCTAGTTGCACAGTACAGGGAACAGAAGGCCAAACACTAAAATAGGGTTGCTGGGCCCAGCCTGGCAACCAGCGGGAGACTGAGGGAGGGGCTGAGGACAGGGACGTGATGTGGCATCTCTTTGAAGTTTGCCCTCCCTTGTCTGCTGTTGGCTCTGTTAGGAAGATTCAGTCTCTCAAAATTGTGTACCTTCTGCAGATGAATAAATTCCGCGGATGAATAAATTGTCCCCATTAGGGTTGGACAGTTCCCAGGAATCTAATCTGATTTTGGTGCCTACAAATGCTTGCATTTGTTCCACCCTTGCATAGGGATACTGCTAAGCTATGATGCTTCCTCCAAAACATTTTTCTTGGGTGCTTCAAATTGCAGATATTTTTCACTCTTACTCTCTATAGCAATTATTCTGTTATCGCCACGGAAGTAGTTAGATATTTCATTAGCCGTGTTGGTTAATGCAAACTAATTTGCATTCATAAATGCCTTGGATGTGGTGCAAATGTTACTGTACAACATTTTAATGCTTTGTTATTAGCATAAAAGGAATTAATCTGCACACTTTCGAAGATGTGATGTGCAAACTTTAAATTACAGCAACTAAATTGCTCAGCACAATCCCTATTGCACAATAGGCATAGGACCTACAGTGCTGGAAAATGCCCAATTCTTCTTTTTTTAAAAAAAATCTTACCGTAGTTCTGAGAGAGGAGTGAATACTTTTGGTGATTGGGACTCCTGGCATGCATTGTTGAGGACATGTGCTTATCAGAGGCGCAAATTGCAGTGTTAGTTCACAAGCTAAGCTTAGGCAGCAAGAAATTAAGACAAAACTAAAGTGATAGGAGCCTTGATCTGGATGGCCCAGGGTAGCCTGATCTAATCAGATCTCAGAAGCTAAGTAGGGCAGGCCCTGTCTAGTATTTGGATGGGAGACCTCCAAGGAAGTCCAGGGTTGTGATGCTGAGGCAGGCAATGGCAAACCACCTCTGAATGTCTCTTGCCTTGAAAACCCTGTGGGGTCATCGTAAGTCAGCTGCAAGTTGATGGCACTTTCCACTATCGCCAAAGTTAGAGGGCTGAGCAAATAGATCAAACAATTAAAGTTGGGTGTGTTTTCTGTGTCTTGAGCCAAGTAGCATACAGGATAAGGAGCTTGTTCTGTTCCCTGGTGTTCAGAAATGCCGTTGGATGTATGGCTCCATTTTAATTGAAACCACCGCACTGGAAACAGTAGGGGGAGTTGAACAGTTGTCAGATTTGGTTGTGAAAGCTTCAATCAGCTTGGTTCTGAATTATGACGTAGGATATTACTACCCTTTTTGGTGGGTCGCCAAAATGTGGGCAACACGGACTTGGAGCCACTGAACTGGGTTTGTGAAATAAATCGTGTGTTTGCTTTAACCCGCAAAGTAGATCCCAGTAACCGTACTTAAATATCAATTTATAAATGAGTCCATGACATAGATGGGTTTCCTTTGAAGATCTAAATTGGAGGTGCAAGTTCTGCGCCATCTGCCACCTTCCTTCCCACCACTCAAGATTCAATAGTGGAAACCCTCTAACGTTATTCTGACATATCCTCATCCAACTAAGTGAATTCCGTCATGTATATAAGATAGCGTGGACTTGGTTTCAGAAGGATAGTGCTGTTGGTTTGTTGCAGCAAAAAGGTAACAGGAGCTTCCGTTGTGAGATGTTTGTTTTTACTGTGGACTCAGCATGGCTCCTGGTGCATGACAGCTGGTACTATGAACCCTGATTGACATCTCCTTTAAAAACAACAACACAACAACAAAATAAAATAAAACCTGCCCTCAGAGAATGTTGAGTATTTGACACTTTTGCTGGATGTTCTGTAGACCTGTATTTAGCTTGTACAACAAGCACTTCTTTGACACAGAACTAAGGATAGATGCAGAAAGCTGTACCATCAAGTAGCAGTTAAAGGCAGCGGAAATCATTAGCACACATCTGCCTCTTTGGTACAAGCAAATGCAGTGCTTCCTCTAAGCTGTGGAGACTTGTGAGCAAAAAAATATTGCAGGTGAGCAGGTGATTTGGCTACTGCATAAATTAGTTTGCTCTGGAGCCATCCTTTCTGAGCTAAGACAAAAATGTGTGAACTGGAGGCTAAAAAACTGAGCTAGCTTACACTGACTCAGCTTAGAGGGAACACTGGTCAACAGGTGTATTTTAGTCTGAATGGGTAAGTACAGAGATTTTATAAGTGAATTCAGAAGGAAGCATTGATTGGAAGGCAGTTTTCACTGATATCTTTACAGAGGTGTTTCAGTGCAGAAGTCTTTTGCCTAATGGTAAGGAATTGTATATTTGCCTGGATGGGGAGAACATATAGAGAATGCAGAACATTTCATTTATTTGTTGACATACATATAAAAATGTAAAAAAAATGTAAAAACTAAGTGTAGGGTTAAATATGTATCATACAGATACACTTATCTAGTTAGCAACTTTTTCTCTGTCGGTGCAAATTTGCCCTGCACAATATGTAAACTGACCTTAAATATCTTGAAATCTTCTAACCAACCATCTCCTGGTCCATTCTCATAAGGGATGCATATGCTGAATGTACCTTTATACTACGAGCACTTCTGTATTTAATTAATGCAGCATGTAGAGCAGGAAGTACCCCCTTGTGAATAGGGTTGATCTTGTTTAACTTTTTGTGCATGGTCTAGAAGACCATGCTTGATCTGCATACTGCCTTTGGCAAATTTCCCATGATGTTATTTCCTTCATGTCATTAACACAGTGTTTACAGGTGTCAACGTTACTGTGCTTGTCTGATTTTGTTAATATGGCCCAGGGGGTATCTACAGTTTAATCTCAGGTGTGAGGAAGCCATAAAAGAAGCCTGAATTTTAAAATTAGAATTATCACAAAAGTCAGTATTAATATATTTAATTCTCAACATGGCCCCGTCTGCGGATACTTAGAATCTAGAGACAGGGGCCATAAACAGACAAGACAGATATTTCTGCAATCCCCAGATTTCCAGAAAAATCTGAAATCTTAAAGGGGGTGTTAAAACCCTCTAAAACAGAAATGTCAAGCTCATTTGTTACGACGGCTGGATCTGACATAAATGTTACTTTGTTGGAGCAGGCCATGTGTGCCATAAAGCATAATGCCAGGTACTGGAGATATAAACTGTATAAAGGACAGCAGCTGGTAAGCTCCGAGTTGGTGTATCCTCGCTGCAAGGCCTCATGGGCTGGGAGTAGGGTGCAAAGGTAACCCACATGGACTGGAGAGCGAGTGATGCAGCACTGGGCAGACGCTCCCACACTGCTTGAATCCTGCAGATGAGGTTACTAGGTTTCCCCCCACACACACATATGCCATCAAAAGGGTGGGAGGTTTGCCAAGTTACTGTTCTGTCCAGTGATTTTGGGGAGGGGAGTATAACATTTGAGAGGGGGGTTGTCTCACATTCAGGAGCATCTTCCTTTTGAATAATATGGTAAGCATTTTTATAATAATTGACTCTAATGATATGAACGCGTGAAACCTAATTCAAGCTTGTTAATAAACAGTTTGCTTAGCAGTTATGTATGTAATTAAACATAGGGAACAGACCGGAGGCTAAACTGAGTATGCCCTATATGAAACTAAACCACTCCAGTCTCCCTTTTTTATCACATTTGGAACATTATGTAGATAGGAACAGTTGCATAGACTATTGCCTTTTTTGGATGTTGCATTCACATGTTCTGGGGGCCCGGCAACTGCACATACTCGTAGTGCATCAAATATGCACAATGGCCGTGTTGTCTGAACATGGGTCACATGTGTATTTTGCATGCACATACAGGCTTTGGTAAAATCACACCACTGGTTTGCACATACTAAAGCTGTTCACTTATGTAAATACTCACATTGCCCCTGTTTTGACAGCATAGCAACTGTACATACTGGGAGGATCTGTGCATGGTTGCTGGGCTGGTACATGTGAATATATAACATCTGAAAAGGGCTAATCTTTTTGAAGCATCAAACTGGAGTGGTGCAGTGTTACTTAATGGAGTTTGCTCATGTCATTCTAAACCTTTCCATGGATTTTGTTTTTGCCTGATGCAAACATCAGATGCTTCATAACAATAGCCATTTATGGTACAGCTACTTAGAATTGTTGGAATTCATTACATTTATTTATTACAGCTTTTCAGATACACTGTGGCTATGTTTGCTTTACTTGATTTGTGTCGTGCATTCAAATATTGGAAATACCATGCATCTGTACCAATTGGAAGCATGTGTTAAAATGTAATGGATTTTTTTTGAAAAGTAGTTGGAGAGATGTTTGTATAGCTGTTCCTTTTAGTTTGCTCTGAGTCTTGTATTTGCAGAGTTGGATGGAGGTGGATATTTTAAAAAAACCTACCCACAGTGGTTGTTTTTTTTTAATTAAAAAGTTGCTCACCGCTCTAATGTAGAACAACTTGAACTCCATCAGCAGTAGGGATGGAAAGCGGAGGCAGTCATATTTCCATCAGTTTGGATTGACCACATCTACTCTTCCACTGCCTAGAGTGCATGTTCAGGTCACCATTGAGGTATGTCCATTTGCAGTGAAGTGTTTCCAATCATGGTTGAGTTACAAGATCTGGCTTTTGCTAAACCTGTAGAAATGGGTTTTTTCCACCTATAAATCAAATTTATGCATACAAGACATTGCCAACCTCTTGGTCTGAATCAAAAATGATAGTTATTTTGAAACCAGATAAAGACCGAACTTCAGTAAGCTCCCATCAGCCTATTATCACATTAAACTATGACTATGTATAATAATATCTATTTTGGCTAATAAATTAAAGGGAACAATATTGAAATATATTAATGAAGACCAAAGAAGGTCTGTCTCTGGATGTTCAGTTACAGCAAATATTAGGAAGTTAATTCATTTGATTCATCATGTTAAAAAAATAAAACTTTAAAGCAGCGTTTTTATTTTTAAACACAGAAAAAGTGGTCAAGCAGAGGTTCATTTTAAAATGCCTAGAGACATTCTGATGTGGAGAACAGTTTAAGGGATGAGCAAAAATTATTTATGCCACATCTTCAGCATGTTTATCCATCCACAGTGAAACATCAATTTCATTTTCAGCAAACGGTGTGGTAAAGCAGGGATACCCAGTTTTGGCTTTATTATTCAGTATCTATATATCTAATAGCGAACTTGCCCCCGGAGTGCGGCTCGCTAAATCAGCACTCCGGGGGCAGCTGGGGGGCCGGGGGAGGTTTGTGTACACGTGGGCCAGTCCCCACGTGTGCACAAAAATAAAAAAGCTGAAAAAAATCTCGGGGGGATGTTTAAATCCCCCCGAAAGTGCAAGAGCGTCTCCTGCGCGTGCGCAGGAGACGCTCTGTAACTGCCACCGCCGCTTGGGAGGCGAGCGGCGAGCAGGGAGGGGAGGCCTCGATTCGGAGCCGGAGGGGGGGTGGG